>NW_015638171.1:991-2161 GCF_001515625.1 Sinocyclocheilus rhinocerous | reverse complement strand
GGCATCTGGGTGTACAAAGGATGCACATCCTCTTTACCCCATCTTCATGTCCAGACTGTCAAGATGCATTTTTGATTGGGACAGTGGAGATGTTGCCTTGCTGCGTAAAGAGGGAACAGCTGAAATGAGATATCTTGGTGTCCCTCTCTTGGACCACGAGAGGATGCAGCACATCTGGCAAATCCAGAAGAAGCATGTGAAGTGCATTCAGGATGAACCAGGTGTCCTCCTGTACACTGTAACTGGCACCACTACCAAGGAGGGCATTGTCTTGCCAAACTACAGATGTGCAAGAGGGTCCACATCACTTGAATCATTCCACTTGCATCTGAACAGGTTCATTCCAGGTCAGTATGAATCACTTTTTATTTATCAGCAAGATTACATATTTGCAGTAAAACATTTTAGTAGTAGTAGTAGTAGTAATAATTATTATCTTGGAAACACTGACACAGTCTGTCAAAGAACCAAACACAACAAGTTAACCTAACAATATTGCTCATATTTGTACTATCTTAAGGAACCAGTGCCAACAGCCTGAATTTCCAGCTGTACCTCCTGGAAGGCCTTAACAGATGGAAGCAGGACCGTGAAGCTGCATCTCTGGCAGTCAGGCCTCCATCGCTGCTCAGTTACTCAGGCGACCTTGTTCACTGTGTCAACAACTACAGTGTCAAGGTGCTTAAAAGGAAGCTTGTCCCCTCTTTTAAGCCACCTGCTGTGGTTCGTTTCAGCTTTCCATCAGGAGGCTATTTTCTATATTCATAAAATAGAATTATCTTTTTATGAATTTTCTGAAAAGTACATTTTCTTCTATTCTATTTTCTTGTCTGTCCCAGGGGAGCTAATAGGTATAGATGACCTATACCGCCAGTCAGGGAGGGCCTTGCAGGATGTCCAACCTGACTCTGAGGAGACTGAGCAGATGCTGGAAGATGTAGGCACAGAGGAACAGTTGGAAGATGAGGGCTTTGAAGTTTCTGGTTTGGACCCATCCTCTGGTCCATCACCTGCCACCACCAGCTCAGCCGTCATTCCAACTCCCACCTCTCTCCAGACCACTGCACGACCTTCAGGGCCTGCATCTGATATCACTACAGTTGCACTTGAGCAACAACTGGTAATTATGCCCGTCAATTTTTTTTTTATCATACTGTGTCAGTGGACTTC
>NW_015638171.1:0-910 GCF_001515625.1 Sinocyclocheilus rhinocerous | reverse complement strand
AGCTTTCCATCAGGAGGCTATTTTCTATATCCATAAAATAGAATTAACTTTTTATTAATTTTCTGAAAAGTAAATTTTCCTCTATTCTATTTTCTTGTCTGTCCCAGGGGAGCTAATAGGTATAGATGACCTATACCGCCAGTCAGGGAGGGCCTTGCAGGATGTCCAACCTGACTCTGAGGAGACTGAGCAGATGCTGGAAGATGTAGGCACAGAGGAACAGTTGGAAGATGAGGGCTTAAGTTTCTGGTTTGGACCCATCCTCTGGTCCATCACCTGCCACCACCAGCTCAGCCGTCATTCCAGCTCCCACCTCTCTCCAGACCACTGCTGGACCTTCATCTGATATCACTACATCTGCACTTGAGCAACAACTGGGAATTAAGGCGGTCACTTTTTTTTTGTTGTTGTCATATTGTGTCAGTGGACTTCCCAGTTGCTCTGGATAATTTAGACTTTTATTGTATTATAATTATTATTATTATTGTATAATAATAATAATCATCATTATTGTATAATAATAATTAGAAAATGTATTTGTATATCACTTTTCAGAAGCACATTGTCAAATCACAAAAAAATACACAATGCAATCATGAAATAGACAGAGATGAAAGACAATGAACAAAAATCTGAAGAATACATAAATAAATAAAAGCATAATGCAAAAGATAAGCTCTTTTAAAAACACATTTTTATAAAATGGATTTTAATTAGAGTATTACATTTTCCAGATTGGGCATGCTTGTACCAGCTCTGCTGCTGCTAGTCCCTCTTCACTGCCATCACCCGTCACCCCTGCAGCTCCACAACAACTGGCAAGTCTTTTGTGACATGTTGTATCAGTGGTGTTATTGTCTTGCTTCTAATTGTATTATTTTGTTTATTGCATTAGTATTATTTTTTTATT
>NW_015638170.1:348-483 GCF_001515625.1 Sinocyclocheilus rhinocerous | reverse complement strand
AGCAGACGCTTTTATCCAAAGCGACTTACAAATGAGGACAATGGTCATTGTCCATTGTCCAGGTCACTGTTGGACAGTGTTATTCCTGCTTCCTGTCTGCCGTGCTGCTGGTTTGTGATTGTAGCTCCGTGTAGC
>NW_015638170.1:0-300 GCF_001515625.1 Sinocyclocheilus rhinocerous | reverse complement strand
TTTCTGTAGAATCTCTATCTATACTATCTCTCTCTGTTGTTTAAAGTGATCAAATATAACTTAATTCCCACCATATTTCTGATATTATCTTTCAACCTAATCTGATTAATTTGATCGTTCACTTTTATTCTAAAACCGCGAGTGCAGTACACCTGCAGCGCGTTAGCATTTGTTAGCCGGTTAGCTTGTCATTAGCATTTCCATCCGCGCCTATTGCCGTTTTATTTTTTATTTATTTATTTTTTTTCTCGCTCCGTTCATCAAACAACTGTGGTAAGTAAGAATCATTCATCAATCACT
>NW_015638169.1:0-499 GCF_001515625.1 Sinocyclocheilus rhinocerous | reverse complement strand
TTTCCTTTAATTCGTATTTTAGCGCCCAAACGAGCGAGGGGAAGCGCAGTCTCTGCTGGTGCAATTCTTCCAGGCGCCATTTTCCCTCGCTTAAGAGAGTTGCTGAAGTATATCTGGTGAGTAAATCTACTTATGTGTGCTTATTTTAGACTTTCTGTCTAGTGTTTTTCGTTACTTATGTGTGCTTATTTTAGACTTTCTGTCTAGAAATTGTTTTTCGTGTATTAGTAGAATTATTCCAGATACCGCGACAGTAGTAAATTTTGGCGGTTCAATATTGGTTGTTTGTGTAGTTAGTTCGCCGAACTTAGCGGTAATTTCTTGGCTTCTAGTCAATACTGACCGCTATTAGAATGTTATTTTAAGTAATTTAATGTACATGAGTGTGTTTAAATGGCCGCGTTTTGCACTTTCACAGACATTAAGTAGTTGTATATAGGGCTATCGTGATAACCGCAATACTGCGCTATTGACGAGCAAACCGCAGAGGAATGCAAGA
>NW_015638168.1:1307-3493 GCF_001515625.1 Sinocyclocheilus rhinocerous | reverse complement strand
AAGAGAGAGAAACAAGACACCGCATGTGATCCCTGTAATGTTCCTTCAGAAGTCCCCGTTTCAAAGAAAGAATTAAGAATATTAATATTACATACAATAAAAATGACCCAAAAAGCACTATAAACAGTTAAGCAGATTATTTTATCGTGAATGGAGAGCCAATCAGAATGGAATTGGACACAGGTTCCGCCGTGTCAGTGATGTCACAGCACGAGTTTGAAAAACATGTCAATGTCAATGTCAATGTCAATTTTATAGCACTATTAAACACAACCGTGGGTTGACCAATGTGCTGCACAATAAAAACATTTCAATAAGACAATACAAAATAATTACTAAAAGAAACAGTACAGTAGAAAGTTCTCATTGATAAAACGCCAAGTCAAAAAGGTAGGTTTTCAACATGGATTTAAAAACAGATAGTGAAGGTGCAGATCTAATACAGTGGGGCAGAGCATTCCACAATCTAGGGGCAGCAACTGAGAAAGCGCGGTCACCCCTGCATTTAAGCTTTGACTTTGGGATGCATAATAATCTCTGGTTTGACGACCGGAGAGACAAGAGGGGCCGATGTTCAGTCAATAAATCAGATAAATAAGCAGGGGCCAAACCATTTAATGATTTAAACACTAAAAGAAGAATTTTAAAATTAACTCGATAGCACACAGGCAACCAGTGCAGAGAACGTAAAACTGGTGTAATATGATCCCGTTTTTTGGTACTCGTTAAAAGCCTTGCAGCTGCATTTTGAACTATCTGCAAGCGGGATAGGGCTGACTGACCAATCCCAAAATACAGCGAGTTGCAGTAGTCTAATCTAGATGTAATAAAAGCATGAATTACTTTTTCAAAATTTTTACTAGACAAAATAGGTTTTACTTTTGCTAGAAGTCGAAGCTGAAAAAAGCAGGACTTGACCACCGTATTTATCTGTTTATCAAATTTTAAACCATCATCAAAAATAACACCCAGAGTTTTTACCCAAGGCTTCACGGAAGAGGTTAAATCGCCAAGATTTACTTTCGGTGTACTACGAGAATCCGACGGACCAAACACAATTATTTCAGTTTTACTCTCATTGAAATTAAGAAAATTTAAAGGCAACCAGGCTTTCACATCAGACAGGCAAGACATAAGTGCTTCCAGACCATTTGAACTCTGTTTTAAGGGCAGATAGATTTGAGTGTCATCTGCATAGCAATGGAAAGACAGACCATGCTTCCTAAATGTAGAACCCAATGGGAGCATGTACAACGAAAAAATAATAGGAGCCAGAATGGATCCCTGGGGAACACCACATGACAAAGAAGCTACCTCAGATGAGCGTTCACCAATGTTAACTCTAAAACTTCGATTGGAGAAATAAGATTTAAACCATTCAAGAGCACATATTACATACAATAAAAATTACCCAAAAAGCACTATAAACGGTTAAGCAGAAAGATTATTTTATCATTTATTTTATTTATTTTAATTGGATATTTAATTTAAGAGAATTTATTCAAGTTTGTCATTGTAGGTTGACGTGTTGTGGACAAGTAAACCAACGGAGCTGATAGTAGCCATTCTGCAGGACCCACAAGAAAAAACAGAGTACCTGCTCCATCACAGTACTTTCCAGACACTGAAGCTCCACGAATGGTTATTTGGAGAGGTATGCTCATCATGACAATATTTTTTTTATATATATACGAGTAAAAAAGCATAACAAATAGCATTTGTGACAGAATCAGGGTCATTTCAGTTTAAATATAGCCATTTTTCTCTTTACTATTGGATTCAGGCTATAGAGAGTTACATCCGAGCCGTTCTTAATACAAAGGGCTCAAATTCTCACCTATACCAACTAAGTCATTACATCACAGGAGTAATCCTGTATGGTACTAGGGAGCAGCTGGCCCGACAAGGTTTACGGAAAGTAAGTAATTCCAGAATTGTTTTTGAGTCTTTACATCTACACAAATATAACTGCTTGAATTTCTGTCCTTTTATGATACAGGTAGACTTTGAGAAGTACGATGGGGTGATTTCCTTCGTAAATATAAACAATTGTCACTGGAAGTTAGTGGTAAGTTGTCAAACCGTTACAAACTAGTAACATTATACTGGACATTTGTTTTATTATGATGATTCTTCTTTTTCTTTTTCTTCTTCTTCTTCTTCTTCTTATTATTATTATTATTATT
>NW_015638168.1:0-1050 GCF_001515625.1 Sinocyclocheilus rhinocerous | reverse complement strand
TTTGGAAAGTTGACACACTACCACAAAACATAGAGTCAATGTATTTTAACAACTTTAGTGAATTCTTCAAAATGAGAAGGAACCAACATGCAAGAGAGGACTGGATAAATCTAAAATGGAAGCCCAGCACAATACCTCACACGTTTCAGGAAGACTGTGTGAGCTGTGGCATCTTTGTGATGCAGGTAATGACAGAAAAAAAGTGAAGATGACTGTGTTGCTACTGTGGGTTTTTCATTACTGCTGTGTAATGCTGTGTAGATGGCCAAACAGGTGGTGGAGAACTTCCCCAACATCCCTGACAGCATCAATATCACCCCCTCAGAAGAGTGGAAAAATTAAATTTTGCTGGCATCAGGTATAGTTTTCAAAAGAATTATGAAATGACTGTTGTTTACTTGTATTGTACTCAGAATTACAGTATACTCGGATTAACAGCTCTATTGTTCTGTCTGTGGACAAAAAGAAGGAGTCCAAAAAGAGGAGCACTGCATTTGGATAATATTTTTTTTTTCTTTTCTTTTTTTTTTTGTCCAAAAAGAGGAGCACTGCATTTGGGTAATTTTTGTTCTTTTTTTTTTACTGCCGATGAATAACAATAATAACTACAACAATAAATAAATAAAAATTACAAACTGATTACTAACATGGTAAAAGAAAATCTCACATCATATTTCTGTTTTTCTTCTTAGATGCAGTGTGAACTGTGCAGAAGGTGGTTCCATGCTGAATGCCTCGATATAGTGGTTCCACCTAAAGAACAATCATGGTCATGTGTTTTGCGTTTGTAAATAATTCATTATTTTCTATATTTTGTAGCAGATGTATTGCTTTGTTTGTATTTTGTTACCAAATGTATATTTACTTTGTCACCATGTTAATTAAATAAACAGAAAATTATAAACCGAAGTGTTTTGTAACTTTATTTTAATGAATGCATAACTAAAATATTTGTTATTATTTACTTGTTTTATTTGTATCTGAAAACACCAACAAAAAAATTCTAACTATAGCAAGGCACAATTCCCAGCACAGTAGAGAGCATGTCTA
>NW_015638167.1:546-998 GCF_001515625.1 Sinocyclocheilus rhinocerous | reverse complement strand
TAATATTTTGAGTTTGGGCTGAAATGTGACCTCAACATAATTTCATACCACTGATATTTTCTTTCTATCCTATTAATGAGATTTTAATAAACTATTAAAGCAATCTAAACGCAGATTAAAAGACAGTAACCCTGTTTAAGCCAGCCTAAGGTGATTAGGTGGTCTGGTTTGATGGTTTTAGAGGGGTTTTGGATGCTTGTCAACAGAAAATACAGATTCTTTATTGGCTTCTACTGGTTTCATGAAGAACCTTTAACATCCATGGAACCTTTCAATCGCACAGAAGGTTCTTTATAGTGGAAAAATGTTCTTTAGATTATTAAAATGTTCTTCATACCAAGAAAACAATGTTTTTTTTAAAAGAACAGTTCACTCAATGGTTCTTTAGGGAACCAAAATTGGTTCTTCTATGGCCTCGCTGCACAAAAAAAAAAAAAAATGTGAAGACCCAT
>NW_015638167.1:0-527 GCF_001515625.1 Sinocyclocheilus rhinocerous | reverse complement strand
AAAAAAAAAAAAAAATGTGAAGAACCATTTTTGATTGCCCAAAGAACCATTTAGTGAAAAGTTCTTTAAAGAACCATCTTTTCTTAGTGTGAAGAACTTTTTAATAATCTAAAGAACCTTTTTCCACTACAAAGAACCTTTTGTGCATTTGAAAGGTTCCATTGCTGTTAAAGGTTCTTCATGGAACCATAAACCAAAATAAAGGTTCTCTATTGGCTTCTATTGGTTCCATGAAGAACCTTTAACATCCATTGAATCTTTCCAGGTTCTTTATAGTGGAAAAATATTCTTTAGATAATTAAATGTTCTTCACACCAAGAAAACAATGGTTCTACTAACGGTTCTTTGGGGAACCAAAAATGGTTCTTCACTCTTAAAAATAATGTTTCCAAAACGGGGTTCTTGCAATGAGGCTGTAGAAGAAGCACTTTGGTTCCTCAAGGAACCTTTCAGTCATCAGTTCTTTCTTGGTCTGAAGAACGTTTTAATGATCTAAAGAAACTTTTGTGCAATGAAAAGTTTTCATG
>NW_015638166.1:1547-1687 GCF_001515625.1 Sinocyclocheilus rhinocerous | reverse complement strand
CGGCTAGAGTCCTTACCAGGTCAAGAAAATATGATCATATTACGCTAATTATGTCTCTATTTGTTTCTCTGTTTTTGCCGCGGATGTAACTAGGATTTACACAAGCTTCAGTCTGGATCCAGAACACCTGAGAAGAGATG
>NW_015638166.1:0-1395 GCF_001515625.1 Sinocyclocheilus rhinocerous | reverse complement strand
GTTCATCGTCTGTTTGATTATGTCTTTAATTGATTTTTCCTTACATTTCTGCCATATGTACATTAACTGACAGTCACCACTGATAAGCTACCACTAAATATTGTAGAAACTTAATTTGCTGTAAAGTTGCTTTGCAACTATTTGTATCGTGAAAAGCGCTATACAAATAAACTTGAATTTAATTTAATTGAATTCTCTAGAGATTCCCCTGACCGGTCAGACCCTCTCGAGTCCTCCAGCACTCTGGCGGCCAGACGTGGCTGAGTGTCCAGTGCCAGGTCTTTCAGCCAATGAATTCCTGAAATCTGGCCAGGCCTTTCAGCCAATGAATTCCTGAAATCTGGTGTGAGGCTAGTGCCCATATGAGTGACCCAGTTGGGATCCCATATGTGTATTTCCACAGTACACCTACTAAGGCCGTGTTTCCCCTGGCAGACCACATTCTGCCGTGTCTAAATGATGCAGCCATGAGCCATCTCAGAGACTTCCATGTGCAGTAGGGCCCCTCGGGGTTACTCCACATGAGTAAATGTCTTAAGTCACTTAACCGAGGAGGTGACTCCGCAGTGTGTCCTCTTCAAAATGGAAGGGCACGCTTCCCAGTGTTATCCAAGTCCTACTGTTGGGTTGCGAGAAACAACTGTAGTCGACCTTCTCTGTGTAGAGCCCGGTCCTATCGTCTGCCTTATAGGAAGGATCAGGAGGCCTACACAGGGCACTGGAGGGGGCAGCACCTGTGGTGTGTAGGTAGGGATCCCAATTCATCGGTCATCACCGACGTGACATTGAGAGTGACCAACTGAAAGGGAACGTCTCGGTTACATATGTAAACCTCGTTCCCTGAAAGGGAACGGAGACATCACGTCCCGTCGCCACAGTTGCTGTACCACCGCTGAGCTGACGAGTCACCTGCTTGGCTCCTCAACGAAAGCATGAATGAATGCGGTGCACCTGCTGCCTCTTATACCCGCGCTGAGGGGTGTGGCAGCCAGATGCGAAATCCGCATGCCAATGTCCATTGGCTCGTTTAGTTACACTCGAAGTGGATTGGTCTCTCTGGCGAGATGCCAATTCATCGGTCATCACCGACATGACGTCTCCATTCCCTCCTTCAGGGAAGAGGGTTACATACAAAATTTTGAACAGTAATGTAATTTTTAAAACTTCAATGCCATGACAAAAAACCTAAAGTGACCATAAATTGTCCCTAAGTACAATGTAAAAAAAAAAGTTGCAAATAAAACACCGATTACTGGAGTCTTATTGAAGTTTTACAATCAAATAGTATTTCAGTTTTTGTACTACAAAATTTCATATTTACTTCATGTGTTACTTGCCATTTCTTTGTAATTATTTACTAGCAAATTTTGAGTGAAAACAGTCTTAAAGTCTTTT
>NW_015638165.1:0-1648 GCF_001515625.1 Sinocyclocheilus rhinocerous | reverse complement strand
TTTTTTGAACCAATGCTTCTGCAAATGCAAGGCTTCTTTAAAGATTAGTTAGTTTAGTTTATTGTCCTTTCAGAAATTCTTTTTGTATCTGTGGCAACTCTTCAGTGATCAACAACAATAATTAACAAATACAAGCATCAACAGGTTACAACACATTACAAATAAATACAACCAGTATCAAACAACATCCCTCTCACAACAACAGAATCATTGCCATAGATGTAAAATGACAACTGTGATATCACAATAATTTATTTAACAGAGCTATACTGGATGATATAAAAGATCTTTGTGCACGGGCAGTCCGTAATAATGGTACCCTGTACCTTCGACCAGATGGTAATAACTCCTATTCACCACAAAGAGGATGAGATGCATCGTGAAGAATTTTATGGCTTTTCCTCACAGCTCAAGATTCACATAGTTGTATCAGACTATGCTGTTGTTTACCTGAAATCTTACTAGCCATATAAACAATTTTATTTAGTTTGTTCTTATTTACTACAGACAGTGAGAAATACCAAGCAACAAAGCTGAAAGTCAAGATACTCTCCACAAATGAATGATAGAACAGAGCCAACATATATGTATCCACACCAAACTGTCGAAGCTTACGCATGAAATACAATCGCTGCAGCCCTTTCTTGTAAACAGCTGCTGTATTTACATCCCATGTCAGTTTTTTATCAATGATTGTCCCTAGATATTTATATTCATTTACAACTTCAATGTCCTCACAGCTCGCAATATGCAAAGTTTTGAACATTGGACAGCCTGTGTTACAAATAATTACTGTTTTGAGTTTTGTGTCTAGAGTTTTGAAAAATGACATCAAGGTTCTGAAATTGGTGACAAAATGATTGTAAAAAACTGTAATGTAATAATCTAGAATACTATCTAACACTTGATGGCTGCTCTGTCAAACCTTCGTCGTTAGTTAGGAACCTGGGTGTGCTCTTTGAAACCAATCAATCAATTTCAAAGCCCCATTTCTAGCATCTGTAAAACCACATTCTTCCACCTCAAAAATATATCTAAATTACGACATATGCTCTCAAAGACAAATGCTGAACAGTTAATTCATGCGTTTATGACCTCAAGGCTAGATTACCGTAATGCTCTACTAGGTGGTTGCCCCACACGCTTAACAAGTGCCCTGTTAGTGCCCTGCGAAGTAGACATCATCGGATATTCCACCATGATTCCAGTTCAAAGTGAGCGTATATGTTCGATTCAAAGGGCATTAAAGTGTGTGAGTCATGAATTTAACACTTTCCCCGCCAGCATTTTTTTTTAAAGTTGCCAGCCACCGCCAGCGATTTTGATGATTTTCACTAAAATTTGATGGCCTCCAGTATATTTCGCTTTATGAATATTTGAATATGCAATACACCAAAATAAAGATCAGCCTCTACTTTGTCCATCAACACCTCCAAAGCTTGCACAGACATATACCACTTCCTGGATCGACATTTTACTCTGTAACATTATGCAGTTTTTATTTATATGCTGCCATTGCTGATGATCGCATTATTTTTCATATGCATCTGTGTACATAAGAAATCGCTCGTTTCTCCGTCCTGTTCACGTGTGTTTTTGTTCGGGTTTTGTACTTGTTCAGAAGATGTGTAATAGCGCCCCCGAGTGT
>NW_015638164.1:0-563 GCF_001515625.1 Sinocyclocheilus rhinocerous | reverse complement strand
TCTCTCAATCCCTCACTCATTGTACCCCTAATAATTCTGGCCTCATAATTCACTGCTTTACGTTTCAGCAATTTCAAGACAAAATGCTGATTATGCTTGCAAAGATACTCAAATGTTACACCATTAGTTACTAGCCAGGGGTTCTCAACTCTGGCCAGCGAGATCCATTTTCCTGCAGAGTTCATCTCCAACCTTGATCAAACTCACCTGCCTGTAATGCCGAGTTCACACTGCACGATTTTCAAAGACATCGCATCATTGTTGGTTCACACTGAACGACTATCTGGGGTAGCATTCAGTTGTTGCTGTGTTCACACTGCACGATGGAACGACGACAGGAGGTTACACACTGCATGACTTCACAATAGGATGAATCGCCGACAGCTTTGTCTGGTGCAGGGTTGCCAGGTTTTCGCTACAAAACCCGCCCAATTACTACTCAAAACTAGCCTGAAAATAGCCCAATTGCTTTTGAGGGGGTCCCCCAGTAAAAATCGCATTTAGGGGTAAAATACAAAATTTTTTGGCTGGGTTCTCCTGGTACAATTCACATTCCAGGGCCT
>NW_015638163.1:0-552 GCF_001515625.1 Sinocyclocheilus rhinocerous | reverse complement strand
AGCCTGTTACATTACAGTACATAACATTTCACTTACCACATAAACCGAGTAAGGAGAGATGACTGATAGGGCGATGGCGAATGATTTGCAGATCCTGAGCACCACTGACAAAAATCTAATCTTGTAAAATGTGTGGTAAGTACTGCAGAGTGCTGCTCCGTACGTGTGATCGCGAATCTCGAAAGTGAAAGTAAAAAACAAGCGCACGTTCAAAAGCGACTTAAATGCCCCGCATATTAATAACAGCTCCTTGATGCCCGCAGTTTATATACAGAATAATTACCCAACGATATAATTGCGACAGAAGATCTTGAAGTATATTTTTCCTCCCATCTCGTATCTATTCCCTTTAGGGGTTCCATTTTTTTTTTTAATGGAAATGTCCTAACCTTATGAGTAGTTCATTTATGCTGATCGACGGACTATTATGTTAATAAGTGCCATCATTCGGTTGTGTTTATTATATTAATATGTTTCAGCACGTTACAATTATTATATGGCTTGAGGTAAGGTAGCCTATCTTCTGAATTAAACAGTTTATCATACAGATTG
>NW_015638162.1:0-816 GCF_001515625.1 Sinocyclocheilus rhinocerous | reverse complement strand
ACTGCCGTCTGTAGCCGTGCTTCAAGTCGAACGCACCTAATGACAGACAGGCACATGACACGCATGCACATTTTTTTTCTTCCAATCCAGTTCAGTGGAAACTCCGCCCCACAGCTGATTCTAAAGATTGTATTGGTTGTGTCAGTCAGAGTTGACATGGTTGACATGGCAGAGTTTTATAGACATGTATTTTCAAACAGCACATTTTTTTGTTCTAAAATCTTAGACAGCAAATATCCAGTTTAAAAAAAAAAAATACAGCTTCAAGTTTTCAAGATGAAGAGGAAATTCAGAACATCAAATTCAATATTCTAAAATTCAATAGGCAGAAATTCAGATCGTACAGAAAGTAGGCCAGAGGTAATCCGCAGGGAAGAGTAGATGATCTCCGAAAAGTCAACCGAAGCATTTTGGTCAATTAGCTTTCTGGCTCTGATCTACCTGATCATGAATCGCCCAGAGGTAGCCTAAGTGATTCTTAACGGGTTAGTTCACCAAAAAAAAATGAAAATTATGTCATTAATCACTCACCCTCCTGTTGTTCAAAACCCATATGACTTTCGTTCATCTTCGGACCACAATTTAAGATATTTTTGATGAAATCTGAGGGCTCTCTGACCCTCCCATACATTTGCGCAAATATTTTTGATGAAATCTGAGGGCTCTCTGACCCTCCCATACACACTTTTGCGCAAAGAAAACAAAAATAACGACTTTATTCCACATTTTCGTCTCTACTGCGTCACTTGTGGATCGCGTTCACGACAGTACCATATGGAAGGCGGACGGGGCCAAAAGTCTTTAAACGGAACGCGT
>NW_015638161.1:0-561 GCF_001515625.1 Sinocyclocheilus rhinocerous | reverse complement strand
GTCAGGGAGACGCTGTGTGTTTCTGTGCGAAAGCAAAAGCATTTTATTTGGCCTTCCGAAAGTATAGATGCAATGAGGAATCATTGGTTAAGATTTATTTACAGCAGAAGAGCACAACCCAAATGTTCGAATTTGTGCAATGCATTTTATGGACGACAGTTTTGTGAACCTAGGAGAGTAGACTACAAGGCTGGCTGTGCAAAGGCTATTTCTAAAAAAAAATGGGTCAATTCCGACTTTGCTATGACAATCTGGCGCTTATTCTGAATCAGCTACTGTAAGTATGTTTTCTTAATAGTTTAAGTATTTGCTATTGACTGTTCAAATGCGAAGTTGCGTCGTGTGTGTGTGTGTGCGTGAGAGACTGTTCAAATGTGGAGTGTTGCGCCGTGTAGAGTATCGCGTCATGTGTGTGTGTGTGTGTGCGCGTGAGAGAGAGAGACAGGGACACATTACAGTGGAGTCAGCTTTCTTAATCACGGCTTGTGTACTGTAAATACATACTAGCATCATCATTGTGTCTGTCACGCGACTCTGCTCCGCTTTCGGGCTTGAACTGAT
>NW_015638160.1:864-1025 GCF_001515625.1 Sinocyclocheilus rhinocerous | reverse complement strand
CATGAGAAAGTCTTCCTCCTAGTGCAGGAATGACCATTCCGTGAACGAAATGTTTCCCAAGAACCTCTAAAAAAAAACCCTCTCTCTCTCACACACATGCAAGCGTGCACATTCAATCGTCCCGAGTCTTATTCTCTTCTTTTAAATGAAAATAAATTAAT
>NW_015638160.1:0-141 GCF_001515625.1 Sinocyclocheilus rhinocerous | reverse complement strand
ATTGTCATTGTTATATCAGCGTAATAACCATGTCAGTATACAAATTTGTGTTCTGATCAATCATAAACAAGCACACACAAAACATTTCAAACTAAGGAGAGACTTATCTCTATTTTAAAGAATATGGAAATAAATAATTAT
>NW_015638159.1:379-492 GCF_001515625.1 Sinocyclocheilus rhinocerous | reverse complement strand
TCAAAAGTTTGGGGTCAGTACATTTTTATTCTTTCTTTTTTTGAAGGAAATTAAAACTTGTATTCAGCAAGGATGTGTTAAATTGTTAAGAAGTGATAGCAAAGATTTATATT
>NW_015638159.1:0-249 GCF_001515625.1 Sinocyclocheilus rhinocerous | reverse complement strand
AAAAATATTTGGCAGCACAACTGTTGCCAACATTGATAATTCAATAAATAAATCAGCATATTAGAATGATTTCTTAAGGATCATGTGACACTTTATAACGGAGTAATGGCTGATGGAAATTCAGCTTTGCATCACAGAAATAAATTATATTTTAAAGGATATTAAAATAGAAACCATTATTTTTTTTATTGTAATAACAGTTTGCAAGATTACTGTTTTTCTGTATTTTTGATCAAATAAATGCAGCCT
>NW_015638158.1:283-541 GCF_001515625.1 Sinocyclocheilus rhinocerous | reverse complement strand
TCCCTCCCTTTCCAGTTGTGTTTGTCTTGGTGTGGAGGTGAGTGGCGATGAGCAAAAGACTAAGTTACCTGTGCTTCAAATTTACAGCTAATTATCCAAAAGACAAAAGGCAAATATAGTTAATTTGTCTCGCTAACATCCATGACTCATGAAAGCTACAATGTAAGTTAGCTAAAGTTTAGCTAACTAGTAGGTTAGACCAGTGCGCGTTCTTTCACTGAATGATTCAGTTTATTAAAAGGGTCAGATGATGCGATT
>NW_015638158.1:0-219 GCF_001515625.1 Sinocyclocheilus rhinocerous | reverse complement strand
AACAAAATTCAAGATATGGGGGCAGAAATGTATATATTTATATCATTTCGTATAGACTTTATACAGCAGTTCAATAAACAAGATGTTAATATTAAGACGTTAGACACAATATTGACTGTTTTTGCTCTATTTTGCCAACAAATATAATTCCAATTTGAATCTCTGAGCAACATAACGGTGTTTCGTTCCTAAATGAATCAACCGTTTAAATGATTCGGT
>NW_015638157.1:11850-15522 GCF_001515625.1 Sinocyclocheilus rhinocerous | reverse complement strand
TTGTGTACACATTCATCTGACAACACAATCATACATATTCAAATATCATAGATTGCACACTGTGCAGTGTGCAAACCAGTGAAGTAAACAAACAGTGCAGATATAATGATTGTAGTGCAAAAGAGCTTATTCATACTGATTAAAGTGACAAAAAGCTCAGAGAGTTCTTTATTTAAACTGTCAGAAGAGGTAGTTGAATGAGGTCAGTTCAATGCTGAATGAGGTAGTGAGCAGACCAATGCTGCACAAAGTGACTGGTGCAGGTCCCAGTGTGTTAGTGGGAGGGGGGAGTGGGAATACTGGCCTACTGTATCTTTGACATTGAAGCCCGGTGATAATTTCTCAGGCCTATGAGTTCCTGTACCATGTCATCGTTTCCTTTAAAGGCCTCTTCATTTTAAAGACAGCTCATCAACTTTGCCCTTTAGATGATGAACCTCAGCTCTAAGTTGCGTGCACTCGTTTGTCAGTGCCTCGACTGTAGCTTGGCAAGCTGCAATCGAGCATGGTGCCACAATGTCTGGGCTATGAATGGCTGGGAGTAATTGTGCTCATCATGCATGCATTCTGCCTGTACGTCCATGGTGTCATCCTCAGTGGCATTGATGATGCTGGAAGGCACTACAGATGCTAAAGATGCTTCATCTGCTGGGTATGCTCAAACCTAAGGTTGGCATAAATGCTTTTCTGTCGCTGTTCAGCTGAAATGTGCGCAAAAATGCTGGGTACATAATCAGGGCTCAGGGGATTGTCCTTTTTTCTTCCTAAGCAGACAGACAGACAAAAATAGAATATTAAATATCCCGCGGAAGAACATTCCAACCGGAGCTACTTCTCTAAGTTTATGTCTATGGCGATTCACGCAGGTATGTGTTACTCCGCAGCGGTGACGACCCGACCAGGCTACAATAGTCCAAATATAAGTTTGGAAGATGAATTCATGATGTACTCGCTCATTATATACATTTTGCAAATTTTGAACACAGAAAAAGTTACATAGTGCTGCTTTAAGCGTTTTTCTGAAAAAGGGAGTTATAATTGTGCTTACCGGAGACAAAGTGCTGACTGCACAATCTGGAGTTAGATGTTGGCTGCCAGTGGTCCCTTCTGATTGACACCAACCATTTATTCCGCTGATCTAACTCCTTTGGGATTGAGTAAAATTGTAGTTCGGGGTTTCTCTGACGACTGTTACACCCGACAGCACAACATATACCGGGCATGTTGTAATTTTTGTGATCCTTCTGTGAGTGCTTCGTTAATCTTTCTCTGGCAGCTGTAACCATAGACAGGTAGCGCAGCTGTGACCAGACACAAAAATTCCGGCGATAAAACACAGTGATGTCACATGGTACCTATGGATACTAAAGGGTGTACTACACATATTTAGCAGTTGCTGCAAATATTATTGTTTTAATTGTTCATTTAAAATACCTCAGTGGAAATCCATAATGTTCAATAGACTGCTGGAAGAAGGCCAAGGCTGTAGATGATAGATTGTTATTTGCTGATCTATAGGAAAATAAACAGGATATAAATGAGTGAAAAAAGTTTGGTCAAGCTGACTTTGTGTTGATGTTTTATAATATATTATTATTACCGTTCTTGAAAATCCATCAATGCCACCAAAGATGACTATATTGTACCTAGATTTTCAATAGACAACTGTGATTATAGAATTGAGTATTTCTTTTAGATTACAAAATCACCTGCATTAAAAAGTTTGAGATAGATTGCTGGATAGATACAGACAGACAGAAAGACAGATATATAGGACTACTTACACTACCAGTCAAAAGTTTTTAAACAGTAAGATTTTTAATGTTTTTTTAAAGAAGTCTCTTCTGCTCACCAAGCCTGCATTAAGTCAAGCCTGAAGACTGGAGTAATGATGCTGAAAATCAGCTTTGAAATCACAGCAATAAATTACATTTGAACAGATATTCACATAGAAATCAGTTATTTTAAATAGTAAAAATATTTCACAATATCACTGCTTTTGCTGTATTTTGGATCAAATAAATGCAGGCTTGGTGAGCAGAAGAGACTTCTTTAAAAAACATTTAAAATCTTACTGTTCAAAAACTTCTGACTGGTAGTGTTGATTAGACAGACACACAGACAGATAATTAACAGATTAGCTAGATACAGGATTGCTTAGATTAGACAGACAGACACAATACATACATACATACACACACTCAGCGGATCAGTTTGTGGTTTGTATCAATGTGTACAAGTTTTTTCGGTCCAGGAACTGAGTATTTGCGCTGCACAACACACCCGAGCATGTTCAGATGGGAGAGGATGCCCATGGTGTCAACACGATGCATTGAGGCCTTTACTCTCTCCCATTGAACCTCATGTCCTCTGGCTTGAAAACTCCCCTTAATAAGCCAATAACCTGCATGTGGCATGCCTTCTTTTATTTGAGCAACAAGGTTATCAAGTTCTGAGTCAGATAAAGTGCTGTATAGCACTTTATATCTGCTAAATGACTAAAAGTAAAAGTAAAAGTAAAAGTATAGACCTCTTACAGTGACGTTTAACTCTGCCATTAGTCTGTATACTGTCCGCCCAGACACTCCAAGAAGACTGGCAATGCATGACACAGGAAGACCTTGATGGAGGAGATGAAGCAGAAGACTGGCAATGCATGACACAGGAAGACCTTGATGGAGGAGATGAAGCAGGTATTCTTGAGACACTTGAAAGCTGCTCCTTGACTGACTGCAACAAACACTTCCCTGACTTGATTTGATTTGTGCTGGGTTACTAATCTGTACAGGTATGTGAGACTATCCATACTCTCAGGTAGAGAAATCTGTTCAGAAAATGCACTAAACAACACCATCTCCTGGGTGCAGTCTAGATCCAGAGGCTGTTGATTGAGAATGTGGATTAGTCGAGATTGAAGTCGCTCCAGCATTGAGATGGGATCAAAAGACAGACACAGACAGATAGTAAGATAAATTAAGAGATATTTAAACACTGTTACTACAATTTGAACTGCAATATGCTAAACATGAATGAAAACGTGTAAGCAGTTTAGACAAAATGCAATCTGGAGTACAAAACTGTAGTTTGTCAGAGCGTCTTGGTTACGTATGTAACCCTATCCAGCTGCCGCTGATCACAGCGTGAGCATAAAAAGGCAGCCGGTGCAATGCATACCAGGTTTTCGCTTCGGAGCCGAGCCGGTGACCCGGCCGCTCAGCGGTGGTACAGCAGCCGTGGTGACCCTCGTTCCTCCTTCAGGGAGCGAGGGTTACATACGTAACCGAGACGTTCCCATTCAGTCGGTCACTCCGAGTCACGTCGGTGACCGACGAATTGGGATTCCCTACCAAAGCGCCATGGATGCTGCCCCTTCCAGTGCCCTGTGAGTAGTGTTACAACAACGGTGAATGGTCTTCTTGTTAGGTGCATATGGAAAATTGGAGGTGATTGTAACCCTCTTGGAAATGGCAGAAGTCTGCCGGGGAAACATGGGCTCTGAGGCTATACCGTGGACTTTACACATATGGGATCCACTTAGGTCTCACATATGGAACCCAGCCTACTACCGGTTCTCAAGGATTCATCAGGAGAAGGCCTGGCGCTGGACGTTCCGCCGCGTCTGGCCGCCGAGGGGATGGAGGAGCTCGACAGGGTCTACAGTACGGACACTCT
>NW_015638157.1:9657-11722 GCF_001515625.1 Sinocyclocheilus rhinocerous | reverse complement strand
TTTTCAATGAAAGAAACTTTAGCTCGACTGAGTGCAAAGGCTCAAATGGGCCCTGCTGTAGTGTTTTAAGCACTAGAGACATGTCCCAAGAGGGTATGGAGGGGCGGGGAGGATTTAACCTTCTGGCCCCTCTAAGGAACCTGATGACCAGGTCATGCCTACCTACCGACTTCACTTCCATAGGGTCATGGTTAGCAGCGATTGCAGCGACATAGACTTTAAGGGTGGAGGGAGACAGCCTTCGCTCCAGCCCTTGCTGCAAAAAGGAAAGCACGACCCTGATCGGGCATCTCCGCGGGTCTTCTCGACGAGAAGAGCACCACTCGACAAACAGGTTCCACTTCAAGGCATAAGCGTGTCTCGTAGACGGTGCTCTCGCCGAAGTGATGGTGTCCATGGGGTAGGTCACCAAGAACCTCAGCGTCCCGTCCAGGGACCAGACATGAAGTTTCCAGAGGTCTGGACGCGGGTGCCACAGGGTGCCCCGTCTCTGAGTCAGTAGATCTTTCCTCAGAGGAATCCGCCAGGGAGGGGCTGTCGCGAGGAGCACTAGTTCAGGGAACCAGGTCCAAGTGGGCCAATATAGCGCCACAAGCAAAACCACGCACACCTTGGGACTCAGCCATGAAGCCAGTGCTGAAGCGGTCTCATATGCAAAAGCCCTAGCGGTGTAAGTGCCGCTGCAGCTGCCATATGCCCCAGGAGCCTCTGAAATAGTTTCAGTGGGACCGCCGTCCTGCCCTTGAACGAATTCAAGCAGGTCAGCACCAACCGCGCACGATCCTCTGTGAGGCGTGCAGTCTGTTCGACCGAATCCAGCTCCATACCGAGAAAAGAGATCCTCTGCATTGGGGAGAGTTTGCTCTTTTCCCAGTTTACCCGAAGACCCAACCGGCTAAGGTGCCGGAGCACCGGGTCTCTGTGCTCGCACAACTGATCCCGAGACTGTGCTAGCATAAGCCAATTGTCGAGATAGTTGAGGATGTGAACAACTTGCTCTCTGAGGGGAACAAGAGCCCCCTCCGTGACTTTCATGAAGACACGGGGAAACAGGGACAGCCCGAAGGGCAGATGCCGGGCGAACTGAATCACATAGCCGAGGCTGATGGTCCGCAGAAGCCAGCGAGACGGGCTGGGTAGCGCTAGCGAGGCACCCAGAAACCGTGCAAGCGGGACCAACGGAACCACTGCCGTACCCGCAGTGGGGCAGCGAGGTGGAACACAGGGAGCTAACTCGGGCGGCTTGTGAGCATACCGGAGAGGGGTCTGAGTGTGCGGTGCAACGGTTACCTGGTTCCACAGGTTGGCAGAGGGTGCGTGAGTAGGGCCCTTGTTGACGCTCTCAAAACACCCGCTGCTGCCGGCTGGCGAAGGAGGAGGATGAGTGAGGTCCGGTGTTGGGCCGTCCGCGACTCTCCGTGCCCTCCTAGGACCCAGAGATAGAGAAAACCACTCTGTCGTCGAGATTTCCAGATTCTCCACCCGGCCCTCCTCCGGGGGAGGTGCCTTCACCATCCCCCAAAGAGCAGCTTCCTCCCTTTCTAGGTCGCCTGTCCCGAGGCCTCATGCTCTTCCGCTCACCGCCAGGTTTGACGGGGGCCAGGACGGGCGGGGCGGCCTGCCTATGCCCAGCTCCATGGTGCCACTTGCTGGAGGCTGCTGCGGATGCGGCCACCGGATGGGTGGAGGCAGCAGCTGCCTGCCGGGCAGAAGATCGGACCACCTCAGTCTGCTTCCGTGCAGCCGAGAACTGCTGGGCCAAGCTCCCGACCGCGTCGCCGAAGAGATCTGGGACACAGGGGCATTAAGGAACCGAACTTTGTCGGCGTCCCTCATATCGACAAGACACAGCCAAAGATGGCGCTCCTGGACCACAAGTGTGGACATCGCATGACCCAGAGAACTCGCGGTGACCTTCGTCGCTCGGAGCGCGAGGTCTGCGGCGGTTCAGAGCTCTTTCAGAACTTCCGTATCATGACCACCCTCGTGCAGGTCCTTCAGTGCCTTGATCTGGTGCACCTGCAGTAACGCCGTAGCGTGTAAGGCAGAGGCAGCTTCTCCACAG
>NW_015638157.1:599-5119 GCF_001515625.1 Sinocyclocheilus rhinocerous | reverse complement strand
GCGGAGGCAGCTTCTCCACAGGCCGTATAAGCATCGCCGGACAGGCCAGAAGAGTGCCTGCAGACCCGGGAGGGGAGGCACGGTACGCCCTGCCGGGTGGAGGCGGTATTAGGACACAACTGCATCGCAACCGACCGCTCCACCGGGGGGACCCCCGTATACCCCCTCACCGCACCACCGTCGAGGGTAGTGAGGGAGGAGGAACCATCAGTAAAAGGTGCCGTCCACGACCTGGTGAGCTCCTCGTGCAAATTCCCGGGAAGAAAGGCACCGAGGCGCGGCACTGAGAACCAGCACGAGCCACCCCGAGAAACCAATCGTCCAACCCCGAAGGCTCGGGACACGGTGGAGGTTTCCACTCGAGCCCTACCTTCTCAGCGGCCCGGGAAAGCATAGCTGTCATCTCTGGATCCGATTCAGGAATTGCCACCGTCCCGGAGGGCGGCAGCGCATCCGAATCTTCCTCAGAGAGCTCTCCCTCCGATGCAGCGATCGACATCCGGTCGTCGGGAGGAGCACCGAAGGATACCGCTGGTACGCTCTTTGAAGAGGGCCCAGCACGTTCCTTTGGCCGCTCAACTGGATCGGAAGCGCTAGAGGAGCGGTGGGCCCCCGAGGGTTGGTTCCCTGAGGGGTTTGCCACCGCTGTAATCCTCAAACCACCCATGCCACTGCTGGACGTAGCCCTCTCCTGGCAGCCGCCAGGACGAAAACTAGATCACAGCCGAGGCAACGGAGCTCCGCCCCCCTGGAGAAAACAGAGCCTGGCCCGCAGCTCTGAGACGGTCATCTTCCCGCAATGACCCAGGAACCCAGGAAGGACACAGGAACGACCACCGCTGAAGCGCCATACCGCCAACAGCAAAAGCTTCCAAGAGCGCGCTGAACTCGTAGCTCACTGAAGACACTTGGATGGAGCAGAACGATGTTGTCGCTCAGCTCCGAAGCGAAAAGCTGGTATGCATTGCACCTGCTGCCTTTTTATGCTCACGCTGTGATCAGCTGCAGCTGGATGCAATAATTGCATGCCAATGTGCATTGGCTCGTTTAGTTACACTCGAAGTAGATTTGTCTCTCGAAGCGAGATCCCAATTCGTCAGTCACTGACGCGACTCGGAGTGACCGACTGAAAGGGAAAGAGTGTTACTTATTTCCTGTTAAGAACATGAAAATGAAACAAGGAAAAAAACTTATGATTAAAAAAGAACTTTCACTCTGCACCTTACGAAAACAAACCATGGTTTTATGAAAGTAAAACCATGTTGTTGTTGTTTTGGCGTATTGATTATCATTTGTATAACCAAGTTTGTATGCACTAAATTTGGTATTTGTTCAAAGGTCACATGCGATTCGTAGGATTGATTGTATTTATTTATATTTGTAAAGCACAATACGTTTATTTGTTACACCTCTGCGATTTCGCTCACTCTGACCTCTGTATTTGCAAATCGCTTTCTGTCTGTTTGCGAGTCGAGTTTTCCTTTGCAAAGCAGATCAAGTTTGTTTGCAAAATACTGGATTTTTGGTTTAATTTCGGCACATTATTCACTCCATAGGCATGACCTTAATCGTCCATCGCTGCTGAACCCGGGATTGGAAACAGTTTTTTTTGTTTTGTTTTGTTTTTTGGGAAGGGGTCGTCTTTGTCACACCTCAGAAACACCTATTTTACGTTGCGGTACTGAAATCCCTGGGATTTAGTGAATGTCCAATCGAAACAGCTGTGCCATATACAGTCAGGATTTATTATGCTTGGCCCAGCAGCTCTCGGCTGCACAGAAGCAGACTGAGGCGGGTCATCACGCCCTGCCCCAGCGGGCAGCTGCTGCCTCCACCTGACCGCAGCGCCCCAGCCTGCCCGTCACCGAGGGCGGTCCCCTGCGTCCGCTCCCACGCTGCATCCAATAATAATTATTATTATTATACATTCAGATAACCAAAATATTTTATTATTTAATTACAATAATTATTATTATTAATTATAACAAATGAGAAAATAAATAACAATTGCTGTAAAATAAAGTTAGTATTTTAATTATATTATTATTATTATTATTATTATTACTATTATTATCATCATTATTTTATATTGAGTTTCTATATTATTTTATCTTATATCTTATAATAACAAAATTCATATTTTTTAATAAATGACTTTTTATTTAATAAATATTGCAGTAATATTATTGCAATAATACGTTTTTATTGATTTGTTTAATTGTAATATAAATAATATATAAATATTATTGATATTTTTGTTATTATGATTTTAATCATAAAATTTATTTATTTATTATAATATTTGTTATAATTTAAATTATAGTAATAGCCAAAATAATTATTTAATTTCATTATTAAATACTGACTTTTTATTTTTAAGTGCAATGTTATTATATAATTATTGCAATAGAGTTTTTTTTAACTGGTATAAAATAAAATAAAAAATCAAATTACATTTCATTAATATTTATTATTATTATTAATAATAATAATACTGTCAAACTCTGGTCCATGTTTTGTGTGTGTTTTGCTCCTCATGTGCCTCCATTGCCCTCATTTGGTCCTTCCTGTTCCTGTCCTCATTTGTGTGTATTCGTCTCTAGCCGTGTTTTGATTAATTTGTTAATTTGCTCCTAAGTGTGTTCCATTTGGTGTCTGTGTATTTAAAGTGAGTTCTGTCTCCAGTTCTTCGTCAGCCGTTAAATGTCATTCTGTTCTCCTGATGTCTCCAGTCCTGTGATCCCCAGCATGCCGTAAATAAAACCCCTTTTGATTTATCTAATCCTTGTCTCCCTGCTCCTTCGTTCCCGTGTTCCTAGTGTGTGTATCGTGACAGAACAGCTGACCTAAAACCAGTAAGTGGCGTTCCTTCTCCCGTGTTTTGTTTTCGTTTTTGAGTAGTCTTTTGTTTTTCTTTTGTTCCTCTGTTTGTTATCCGCGGTATGAAGACCACCCCGCTGTGAAGTGCGCCGGCCGCGCTGTTGTCCTGCCCGCCAGCCGCGGCTCACTCCAGCCTGCTGGCCGCGCCGAAGACAAGCCTGCCGACCGCTCAGACGTCAAGTTTGCAGGCCACACCGAAGTCAAACGTGCTGGTCGCGCCGTTGTCAAGGCCGCCGGCTGTGGCTCGCTCCAGCCCGCCGGCCGCACAGAAGTTAAGCTTGCCGGCCGCACCGTTGTCAAGTTTGCCGGCCGCGGCTCACTCCAGAATGCAGGCTGCTCCGAAGACAAGCCTGCCGGCCCGGCCTATGTCAAATTAATCGACTGCTCAGAAGACAGGCCTGCCGGCCACACCGATGTCAAGCCCAACGGCTGCGGCTCTCTCCAGCCCGCCGGCCGCGCCGATGTCAACTCCGCCGGCCATGTCATGCCATCATAGTCACCAGTCGCTCAGAAGACAGGCCCGCCCGTCATACCAATGTCAAGTTTGCCGGTCAAGACGATGTCAAGCCCGCCAGCCGCGGCTCTCTCCAGCCCGCTGGCTGCTCCGGAGTCAAGCCTGCCAGCCCCAGAGCTCGCTCCAATGAGGGCTCCTGATCCCCCATTTAGCCCAGGGAGGGCTCCTGATCCCCAATTCAGCCCAGGAAGGGCTCCTGATTCCCAGTTAAGCCCAGGGAGGGCTCCAGTCCCCTGTCATGGCACACGGAGGGCCTCGGAACCCGTAAGCGTCCCCAAGTATTTTTTTTGGAGGGGGGGTAGTAGGGCTCCAGCCGTGGGGGGGGGGGGTAGTAGAGCTCCAGCCGTAGAGGCTGAGGCGGGGGCTGGGGCCGTGGCCTCGGAGGCTGCTCTGCCATGGCCTCCTGAACTGCCTGCACCACCATGGCCTCCTGTGTTCCCTACTCCGCCATGGCCTCCTGTGTTCCCTACTCCCTACTGGTGCCCAGAGCTGCCAGATCCACCATGGCGCCCAGAGCTGTCGGATCCGCCATGGGTCCCAGAACAGGCGCCGCTCTGGAGGCCTTCCGTTTGGTAACTCTGCTCCTAGAGGCCTCCAGAGCGTCCCCCCCATTGGATGTTGTACGGCGCGGGATGCGCCTTCCAGGAAGGGGAGTAATGTCAGACTCTGGTCCATGTTTTGTGTGTGTTTTGCTCCTCATGTGCCTCCATTGCCCTTATTTGGTCCTTCCTGTTCCTGTCCTCATTTGTGTGTATTCGTCTCCAGCAGTGTTTTGATTAATTTGTTCAATTGCTCCTAAAAGTTCATTTCTCATCGTGTTTTATTATTTATGCACAAAAACAATAGAGAAAAATGAATGACGTACTTTTCACAAACATGATTCATGAATAACTTTTCAATTGAAAGGAAAGTATGATAGTAATTATACAAATGATTGATGTGACACAAAAAAAAACAAATGTAGATAAACACACACTAACTCACACGCACACACACACACACACACACACACACACTCTCTCACACACAGACACACACTCACACACTGATCTTACTGTCTATATGAGGATTTCTGACACATTTATTCTGACTGTTATTTCAGTGACAGAAGTTCAGCTGCAGTATT
>NW_015638157.1:0-189 GCF_001515625.1 Sinocyclocheilus rhinocerous | reverse complement strand
TGGATCCAGTGTGAGAAAACAGACCCCTGAACACAAGAACAGAGACATTTATTTCAACAACAATCACTACAGCTGTGTGTGTGTGTGTGTGTGTGTGAGTGTGAGTGTGAGAGAGAGAGAGTGTCAGCTGTAGGGTTGCCAACTTCATTTTCGTTTCTATAACGTGTGAATATATCCCCGATCGTATTC
>NW_015638156.1:0-928 GCF_001515625.1 Sinocyclocheilus rhinocerous | reverse complement strand
GTGTTTACCACTCATAACTTTAGAAACACGGCCCAGTCAGGATTTGTATTATCATTAATATGGGCTGCATGAAAAATTTAATCTAAGACATGGCCAAACTCTTAATATCCATGTAATGAAATAAGAGATTAGCCTGCCAGCTGGTCAAAGATATCAAAACAAGCATGCTAACACTTGGCACCCTGACTACTTAGAACAATCAAGGTATAGAATGATTATGTTATAAATATAAAAATTACATTCAGTATACATGTGTACAAGAGAAAATAGTTTTTCAAAAATATGAATAAATATAAAAATTACATTCAGTATACATGTGTACAAGAGAAAATAGTTTTTTCAAAACATGAAACACAAGAACACAAAGGTAAAATAGGCAACTTGTACTGTAATGCCATCACAATGCTATAATTTATACATGAAGAAAGACAAACCATGGAAGTGCATTTTAGCCACAAAGTTAAAAAATAAACAAAAATTGCAACTTTTTATCTCACAATTCAGATTTTTTTCCGCAACTCAGAATTGTAAGATTACTCAAAACTTTAAACTCTCAAAATTTAATTGTGACATATAAACTCACCAGTTTACATCTCGAAATTCTGCGGTTATTTCTTGCAATTCTGAATTTTTTTCTCAGAATTCTGTTTACATCCTGCAATGCTATTTTTTCTGCCACAGAATATAAAATTCAAATGGCAGTTGCGACTTTTTATCTATACAATTCTGACTTTTTTTTTCTGAGAGAAAAAAACTCAGAATTGTGGAAAAGTCTATTACCTTTTTTTTTATACCATGGCAGAAATAATAAACATAGGGCAACATAGAGAAAAGAAAGTAAAGGAGAGTGAAACTGCGAGAAAAAAAGAGAGGCCAAAGTGACATGTGTTTAAGGGAGCATGCTGGGTAAATCTCCCATAACTAATTA
>NW_015638155.1:0-457 GCF_001515625.1 Sinocyclocheilus rhinocerous | reverse complement strand
CCTACTCCTCTCTCTCTTTGTCTTCCTCTTCCTCTGCCTCTACCTGTTGCTCTCCCTGCCTCCATGCTTGCAAAGTTCTAAAAATGGCTCAACTGAGGCCTATTTGTGGTTGGCTGATTGGCGATCAGTTTTGTAAGTGTTTTCAGGTGTGTGTCTAAGTGTTTTCAATCACCCAATGTGTTTTGTATTTTTGAATAGATGTGTTTTCCCAATGGTACCCATGAGATTTCATTTATGAACGAAGTGTCTTATGTATGAAATAGTGTGTAGTGTGTAGGAGCAAGTGTGTTGCAGAACTGCAACTGAAAAACTGCAAAGCAGCGCTTTTGTTTAAGGTATGGTTACACTGTGTTTAAGGTATAGTAACAAAAGCTTCAAGTTTTGTTACTTTGGTCGAAGCATGTGTCTATAGTGTTAGGGATTACAGATCCAATAATCAGAACAAAGTCCAATTACG
>NW_015638154.1:265-963 GCF_001515625.1 Sinocyclocheilus rhinocerous | reverse complement strand
GTGTGTTGGTCAGTAGTCTTGTTAACCTTTTAAAAGTAATCGGTGGGTTGTTTTTTTCTGCCTTTGTAGTGATCTTATCAAGATGGTGTACGAAGCGAACAAGGTCATAGATTAGTTTCATGGCAGCTTTGAGTCTGGGTGGTGCAGGGGTGTAAGTAGACTGATTATTCTGTTTTTCAAAGTACCTGTTTTTCAAAGTACCTCCATCTAACATCAAGAGACTGCCTAGATCCATCCTAACCAGAGCCTACTGGAAAGTGCAATGTGCAATGGATTTCTGTTGAAACTATACAATGGCACACAATCTGTACCCTTACAGATAGTGACATCTTTTCTCTTACTGAAACAAGTAGAGCGCATTGGCAAGATTGTGATGATAAATGCTCACCCTAGAGTGAAGCAGTTGTTTGACACAGTGCTCGATGGCTACAGTACACCTAAACATGCAAGAAGAGTAATGGCACGGTGCTTTTTGGACATGGTTGCTCCAGAGCTCTTGATCTATATGAAAGGGATGCTACTGAGCAACATCTCGGATACCCTGTCAAAGCCCAATCTACGTTTTACCACAAAGCTGTAGTTAACTCTCAAATATTTTTGAGCATTAATTTACAGAAGAAAACTTATAGGAGACATATTATGCCCCTTTTTACAATATGTAATATAAGTCTCTGGTGTCCCCAGAATGTGTCTGTGAC
>NW_015638154.1:0-202 GCF_001515625.1 Sinocyclocheilus rhinocerous | reverse complement strand
ATTTATTATATCATTTTGAAAATGCCTATTTTGAGTGGAAGCAGAAACACGCTGTTTTTCGGGCCTGTCTCTTTAAATGCAAATGAGCTGCTGCTCCCCGCCCCCTTTTCCAGAATAGAGCTGCGCCATTAGAGCTTGTACCCGCTAAAAAAAACTGCTGGTTCTGATTATCATGTTTATCGCGCTGAAATCATGCGTTTTA
>NW_015638153.1:660-987 GCF_001515625.1 Sinocyclocheilus rhinocerous | reverse complement strand
TTCAGCCAACGGTCCGTGGGCGTGACGTCTGAGGCTGAGACTAGAGTGGGCGAATGAACGAGCGCTGCTGTGCGCATGCGCGCTAAACAGACGGAGCGCAATCAAATAGAAGCGCAATAATTCTGAGTAAATTATACATTTTGCTAAAATATTTGTTGTTGGACATTAAATGTGTCTTTTGTAGAATTTTAAACCTACATATAAGTGTATTTTTATGATGGCAGTAACTGTAAAAGTATTATTGTAATAGGTAAATGTAAGCTAATACAGTCCTAATTACTAAGCTCAGATGTGTGTTTCTTATACCAGTTAAAATATAGTCATTTT
>NW_015638153.1:0-355 GCF_001515625.1 Sinocyclocheilus rhinocerous | reverse complement strand
GAGAGAGTAGTAATATCATTGGGTTCCTATTGGTCAGTGTTAGAGGAACTCAGCTTAACCTGACAGTTAGCCTGCTTTAGACCAGGGGTGCGTTTCCCAAAAGCAACTATGGTCGCAAGTTCCGTCGTTACCAATAGATTTGAATGGAACTAACTACCATAGTTAGCTAACGATGCTTTTGGGAAACGCACCCCAGGTAAGTTTCCCAGCATAAGTTGCCAGTGACTAAGCTTGATCTAGGCCTATGTTAAATTTGCTTCATGGAACCAAATCATTTGACGAGTCAGACTAACTGAAATAAGCTTATTTAGTAAACTTGTTTTATGAAACAGGCCTCGAGGCATTAAAAGTGATC
>NW_015638152.1:0-1083 GCF_001515625.1 Sinocyclocheilus rhinocerous | reverse complement strand
TCCTCTTGGTTAGGTGATCATTCATGAATACATTAGTGCCCTTCAGTTTCTTTCCTTGTTTAAGCAATGCAATCTTATTTTTTCTGTTCACAAACCTCAATATCACTGTTGGAATGTCGTTGTCCTTCCTCCTGGGGAGAGGGTGGCATGCCTCGATGTTGTCCACATCTAGCATAATCCCTCTGGACTCGAGAAAGGCCGCCACCTGTTGTTCCGCGGAGCTCACCTCCATCTCGCAGGGCTCACCCCCGTTGTCAGCGGTCACTGCGCGTGCATAAGACCGGGGTTTGATCTTGAGCCCGGTAACGACCACGTCGTTAATTCTGGAGTATTGCTCCAAATCCTCCACTCTCTGCTCCAGATCTGCTATCCTTTTATCCTTTTCTGCATTTTGAATACACAGTATCTTGACTTCCTCCAGCAGTTCGAGAAGTTGTTTATGTTGAGTCTTTATTACCGTTACATCCTCCGCAAGAAAGTCTAGTGACTTTCTAATTTCGTCCACCTTTTCCCCCACTGGATTTTTCTTCGGTGGCATGGTGATGAAAAAACAAAAAACACTGGCAAGGCACACTGTAAACAGCCCTCGAGTGTGTGTACAGATGAGTTTGTGTCTTTCCCGCGCCGCTGAATGAGTGAATATTGGAGTAGCGTTGAGTGAAGAGACTCCGCTCACATCTCACGACATGGCACACAGCAATGGCGTCACTATCACGTTCAGTGTTGTCCTGGTTATAATTCTAATTATAATCATTTTTCTGGTTATTATTATAATTCTAGTCATTGTTCTGGTTATTATTATAATTCCAGTCATTGTTCTGGTTACGGTTATAATTCCAGTCATTGTTCTGGTTATTATTGTAATTCTAGTAATTGTTCTGGTTATTATTATAATTCCAGTCATTGTTCTGGTTATTATTATAATTCTAGTCATTGTTCTGGTTATTATTATAATTCTAGTCATTGTTCTGGTTACAGATATAATTCTAGTAATTGTTCTGGTTACGGATATAATTCTAGTAATTGTTCTGGTTACAGTTGTAATTCTAGTCATTGTTCTGGTTATTATTATAATTCTAGTCA
>NW_015638151.1:0-508 GCF_001515625.1 Sinocyclocheilus rhinocerous | reverse complement strand
CGATGCCATAGAAGAACCTTTTTTGTCTAAATGGTTTCATAAAAACCTTAAACATCTGAAGAACCTTAACTAACGTTTCCTTTATGAAAGAAAGTTCTTCAGATTATAACAAGTTGAGATGGTTCTTTAAAGAACCTTTGACTGAAAGAAAACAGCTTCGTGAAAAGCGTTTACAGTTTAAAAGCAAATTGAAAGAAAACAGCTTAGTAAAAAGCGATTACAGTTTAAAAGCAAATAGAAAGTCCTATTTTTATTTTTTTAATATATATATTTTTTTGCACGATGTTTAAAATGTTTCTAAAATATTTTCAAAAAATATGAGCAGCTGCATTCCTCCAGGTCAAAGATGAAAAAATGGGATTTACAATAAAATTAGCTGTCCGCTAAGGCATAGGACACACACAGGCTTTCCTCACCACCAACGACATTAAACACTGTGTCTACACTGGATGTGGCGCGGTGTGACACGACAAAACCCGACATTAAAGGGGTCATATGATGCTTTTTT
>NW_015638150.1:0-1615 GCF_001515625.1 Sinocyclocheilus rhinocerous | reverse complement strand
TCTTGCATGGCTTGGGGGTGAGTAAATAATCAGGAAATTTTCATTTTTGGGTGACATATTCATTTAAAGTTGAAGTTTGTAAGATTTATGTCAAAATATATTTTCTTCACAGAGTTGTTCATTGACTAAATATGCCATTCAAGGGGTTATCTCCCCTAAAATGTAAACGTTGAGCCTCCCAGGCACCAACAAAATATTTAGAGCGGTCTGCTCAGATCCGTCAATCTGTTTCTAGCTAAACTAATAGTGATAGTTTGGGGAGTGGTGACTGTAACAGGCTGAGCCAGTGGGTGTTTAGCCTGTGTGGGTACATGGCTGATGCATTACAGGGGGAAAAAAATTCAGATTCGGTTACAGAAGTGCAAGTCAAAATTCAAAACTGGCCAAAATACACAGAGACAGACAATGGCATATACAAAAGGTAAGTGTTTTAAACAAGATGGAGGAATTTGGAGCTGTCATATTGAATTTAACACGGATGAAAACGAGACTGTGAGGGGAAGACTTAGGCTACGTTTACACGACAACGATGTAGTCAAAAACGGAAAAGTTTTTCCCTTGCATTTTTCACGTATACACGACAACGTTTTAAAAACGATTCGCGTTTACACACATCCGCGAAAACGGGCAAAAACGCTGAATTACGTATGCCAGGCCAGTAGTTGGCGCTGTCAATCTTGTTTGTAAAGAGTACCTATAGGGAAGTGACGATTATATAATGTATATGATGCATCTCTGCTGTTGGTTGTAATATTGGTGAAGTAAATCCACACTTTGCTGAAGAAGCGTTAGCAAACTCTTGAGCAGCAACAACAGTATCATATACTCCGCAATTGTTGTGTATGTTTGTTTGCGCTTGCCTTTAAAATCGACACGTACTGCACATGTCTACATACCTAACACGTACTACGCATGTGCATGACGTCAGCATTTTCAAAGATTCCCGTATTGGGTGTTTACACAGAAATGATAACGGTGCCGTTTTCAAAAACTTGCACTTTGAAACCCGTTTTCAAAAATATGCGTTTTCAGTCCCCAAAACGCCGTTGTTGTGTAAACGAACAGGCAAAACGCATAAAACGTTTCCCGTTTTTGGCTGAAAACTTTGTCGTGTAAACAGCCCCTTACAGTCTCAAGTTTTTGGCAAACATGTTGGCTCTTAACTGTCAAGCCCCAGATAAAATAGTAAGATACTGTAAGGATAAGAATGATCAAAATGCATTAAAAGGGCGTGATGAGTGTAAAGGGCATTTACAATGGTTGTTTTGGAAATATGCTTTATTTTTATAATTCCACTAGGTCACACTATAGCACAGAAACTGCATACTTTACCTTTAAAAAGCACCTTTGTAAGCAAACAAAGAAGGTTTCATGTCCTGAGGTAATTTGCATCATGACCACGATCATGGCATTGTGAAAGATAGCTGCTTTCCATGCTCTGGACTCGCCCAGCTACTGCAGTGCTGCTGCAATGGATCCTGGAAAATGGAAAGCACCTTGATGCACATGATGCCATGCTCTGTACTACAAGAAACAGTTGCAGTCTAAGCTATAGCTAAGCTACAAGACAAACAGTCCAGCACACCTGAGGAAGCCAATTAAGCACAGGGGAAGG
>NW_015638149.1:472-544 GCF_001515625.1 Sinocyclocheilus rhinocerous | reverse complement strand
AAACACCTGCAACGGTTTCCTGAGCCTTTAAATGGTCTCTCAGTCTGGGTCAACTAGGCTACACAATCATGG
>NW_015638149.1:0-121 GCF_001515625.1 Sinocyclocheilus rhinocerous | reverse complement strand
AAAGAACTGGACTGTTGCTCAGTGGTCCAAAGTCCTCTTTTCAGATGAAAGTAAATTTTACATTTCATTTGGAAACCAAGGTCCCAGAGTCAGGAGGAAGAGTGGAGAGGCACAGAAACCA
>NW_015638148.1:234-527 GCF_001515625.1 Sinocyclocheilus rhinocerous | reverse complement strand
GATCTGTTTTCTTGTGGAGGGCATCCGCCTCACTCAGGATCTGTTAGATTTGTGCTCCGAACCCGGTGTAGGGTTTCTCTGTTGTTGAGTCATTTGAGGGGCTCTGGGCGTTGACGGTCACCTGTGCAGGTGATTCTGCCGCGGGCTGTGTTGAGACAGCGTAGACCGCGAGGTGAGTGTCATCAGTTAGTTCTGATCGTCAGACGCTTTCTCTGGGCACTGGCAGAATAGAAGTGATGGCAATGGTTTCATTGGGTCTTGTGAACGTTACTGTGTCATCATATTCATCTGAC
>NW_015638148.1:0-139 GCF_001515625.1 Sinocyclocheilus rhinocerous | reverse complement strand
GTCTGGTTAATGAGCCATCCCAGGTGACTGGCTTTGGGAATGTTGATGTCTTTGGCTGTACAGTTGTTGAACAACACATACACAGCACGAGATGCCACTTCAATGAGAGGTGTGGCTTCCAAGGTCAGTCCTAGTCTTA
>NW_015638147.1:0-876 GCF_001515625.1 Sinocyclocheilus rhinocerous | reverse complement strand
TTGTCTGTTTTCTTTTCTATCTCTCTTTTTCTTATGGAGAGGTTAAGGGTGGGATCCCTGAATGTTAATGGAATGAGGGATAGGAGGAAGGCAGAAACTATTATCGAATTTATTAGGTTGAAAAATTTTAATGTGACTTTCTTGCAAGAGACTCATAGTGATGTGAATAATGAGATTGACTGGCGAATGTGGTATGGTGATGAGTGCATTCTTTCTCATGGGACAAACTTGAGTGCAGGAGTTGCAATTATTTTCTCTCCAACTACCAAAGTTAAAATCATGTTTAAAAAAGAAATTGAACCCGGACGGTTATTGGCAGTTAGAGTTGAAATTAATGGTCATTTTGTTGTTTTTGTTAATATCTATGCACCAAATAGTGGTTTTGGTAGGATAAATACTTTTAATAAATTCTTTTTTAAAACAAAAACAGTCAGATGATTTGATAATTTTAGGAGGGGATTGGAACTGTACACTTGATCCTTCTTTTGATAGGAATGGAGAGGAACCAAATTTCAACTCATCTGCTGTTTTAGCTAATATTATTGGATCTTTCAATTTTACGGATATTTGGAGAGAAAATAATGTCTTGGTAAAACAATTTACTTGGGTAAAGGTAAATGAGGGGAGAATTTCAGCTGCACGTTTAGATAGATTGTATGTATCAAACAATATGAAAAACAGAGTTATACATACAACTATTATCCCCACACATTTTTCTGATCACAAGCTTATTACTGTTGACTGCACATTGATATCTAGAAGAAATAAGAGTGCTTATTGGCATTTTAATGTAAAGTTGTTGCAAGATAGAAGCTTTTGTGAATCCTTTGAACATTTTTGGGAGACATGGAAAAGTGAAAAAACTCGATATGAAAA
>NW_015638146.1:459-556 GCF_001515625.1 Sinocyclocheilus rhinocerous | reverse complement strand
GGTGTCTTGTAATTGGTGATTTCTTTTAGACTTTTCCACTGGAAGAGAATTGTCACTGGAAGAGAATTGAATCCTTATTTTTTCAGAATAATTCCTC
>NW_015638146.1:0-144 GCF_001515625.1 Sinocyclocheilus rhinocerous | reverse complement strand
AACAAGCTTGTAAATCCTGCTCTGCTTCATTAGTCCATCTTTTTACGGTCCTTAATACAGGTTTAGCTGATTTCAGTTTCTGTCGGTATTAGATGAACTAAACAGTGATAAGAGAGCCCCAAAGCTGCCCGTGGAACAGAGTGA
>NW_015638145.1:1279-1800 GCF_001515625.1 Sinocyclocheilus rhinocerous | reverse complement strand
ACTGCAGTAAAGACTTTTACATTGAAAAATACGCTTTTGTAAACGTAAGTTATTTTTACTTTCAACGACGACGCAGCTAACAAATATTTTACTTTCAACAACGACGCAGCTAACAAATGCACTGAGCAGCGCTGTCATCAGAAATCACTCTTAACAGATGAAAGGATATTGACGATACGACAAAGATAACGCTTTCCTCAGTGGGCATTCAAACTTATGTTTTATTGTGTGTAGGAGACTGAGATGCTGTATCAAATGCAGGTATCACACTCGCTCAGTCCATCTCTCTCTCATAATACTTTACTCTACATAATACAGCAAGCTTTCAATGAAGCAACTCAACGTTCCTTCGTTTTAGAATTAGTTACGGAGACTGGGGCTCAGCTGTTAAAACCATTAAACTCTGCGGACCCGGATACGGGTCCAAAATGACGTTAAAAATGTGTATGCTTCATTTACATAGCCTTCCTTATATGGTATCAGCCCATATATGGGTTCATTTGAAAGCTTGGAGTGTCTTC
>NW_015638145.1:0-899 GCF_001515625.1 Sinocyclocheilus rhinocerous | reverse complement strand
TGTGTAACATTCCTACTCGTAGCACTGCTTCAGTTAGCCGCAAACAGCCACAAATATCTATATACTCTATATTATCTTTTAGATTAGGATCTCTTCTTTCAAACAAGACCATTTTCACGTTTCTGCGTGCTTCCATCGGTGAGATATATCGCGTTCTGTCCAGGTAACGGAATCCAGCGGGTCTGGAGATAATGCGCTTTCCATCTCATTCCAGCGCGCAGGGAGCCCTTCTGATGTTAGAGATATCGGCGGTCAGTTCTGGGCTGCAATTGGTCAGATTACACGTCACTCAGATCGGCCATTACAGACTCTGTGAACTCTGACACCTCTGCGTCACCACAGTGGGCAAGAGAGAGGGGGGTCTCCATCCGGTTGGCCAGCCAGTGGTCTCTGGCCGTTGTAGTTCAAGGACGCGAGAATTGGAGGCTTTTCTCCGCACGGAAGAGTTGAGGCGAACGCTACTCGTATCATATTAGTCTATGATTATCATATTACAAGTTATATATGATGAAGAACGGTCAGCGGCGCCGTGGAGAGGAATGAGCGCGCGTCTGGGGAGATTTTAGGAGCGAGTCTCCGTGTGTTTGAGAGTTTTTCCTTTGTTATGAAACGTGTTAGCAATACTAGCACTCTGATACACTGATTGCTGACAGAAAAGTACAGATACTAGCACTCTGATACAATGTTTGTTGACAGAAAAGTACAGTACATTATGCATTTCAGTAAGTATACAGTAAATATACATGGATTATTTACAGTGCGGTGTGAAAGAGCTGATATATGTTTGTTTGACGCTGTGAATGTAGAATGTAGCTGCCTGCTAGCGAATTAGCTCTGCTTCTGGACCAGAGAGACAAGCCAAGCTGGATGCAGGGATGATACAGAGATGCGGTGCTCAA
>NW_015638144.1:0-1593 GCF_001515625.1 Sinocyclocheilus rhinocerous | reverse complement strand
TCCGTGACTGCAATACTTTAGGCGGGATTCTGATCCCATAATTTTAATGATGTAAGTTAATTGCAGAAAAATGTATGTCCGCCTTTGCAATTAATCATTGTTTTTGTTGTTTTGACTCCAACTAATTATTCAACTACAGTATTTGTAGCAGATAAAAAGTATGCCGTCTAGAACAATTAGTTAACTCTTTCTTTCTTTGACATAGGCCAGTATTTAGGAGAAGACCTGCAGTTATTGCCATAGGCCAGTATTTAGGGGAAGACCTGCAGTTTTCTGGTCCGTCTAATGGAGCAGTAGGAGGAAGTGTGGTGTTTGCTCCTGATAACCCGCCCTCCACATCAATTTTTACAGTTCAGTGGCATTTTGGATCAACTCTTATATTGACAGCACAGTCTGATTCAACTATAATAGCCTCAGCATACAGAGACAGAGCCAGTTTTGACAGAAACACTCTCGCTCTGGAGCTTTGGAACCTGAGACTGGATGATTCTGGAATATACAGACTAACTGTAATAACTACTACTTCAGATCAACTTACAGGAGAAACTTCACTACAAGTGTTCGGTGAGTGTGTTGCTTAAACTTCTGTAATTAATATTAAAGCATCGGCTATAGGCTTAATATATGATTATATGAAATGAATTTAATGTGTGGAAGGGAAAAAAGAGACATGAAGCAATTTAATATGCTGTAAATGAAACACGGATGTGTAAAAATGTCAAAAGTGACAAGCAGAAGTACTAATGAGAGTATAATAATAATATTTTAGATATGCACAAGCCTGCTGTTATTTTCCAGTGAGCTTTGTGGTTAATTGTTTCTGAACCAGATTTGCACAGATGAGTGTTACTTAGGGAACTCTTTAAACTTTTAAAAACGTTGTTACATGAAAATTTGTAGCTTTTTAATTTATTTTGAAATAAATTTTAGACTACAGTATAGATTTTTGTTGTTTTACTCTTGTCTCAGACCCAGATTTTCAGTCTTCTATCAGCTATGAAAATCCATTAAAATCCATATTAAAAATATAACTTATATGTTACAAACTATGACGATCTAAATAGACACCGAACTAAAGATAAACACTCTATAGGGTGCACATATTCAAACCTATAAACATTCCTTTCATTGCTGATTGGCCTTCTGTACCACCCTTGACCACACTAAACATGAAAATGTGAAATGGTCACTAAATGTGAAAAACTCATCTTAAATCTAGTGTGTTTATTCTTTGTCTCACACTTACACAGAAAGAATAACTAATGACAGGCTTATTGGTCCAGAAGAATCATTAATAGAGGGAGAATCATCTGCTAACATCAGCTCTGAGGGAACTGGCAGCATCACCTCTGTGCAGTGGATGAAAGATAACAGTCCTCTGTCTCCTAGCAACAGCATCATCTTCTCATCTGATAACAGATCAGTGTCCATCAGTCCAGTGCAGAGATCAGACAGTGGAGAATATCAATGTACATATAGAAACCCTATCAGCTCTGAGACGGCAATACTCAGCCTGATCATCAACTGTGAGTGTTAAACATTCAAACGTCAAGATGATTTGAGCTCAAACCTGATGAAATACAGACATTCTTC
>NW_015638143.1:1655-1808 GCF_001515625.1 Sinocyclocheilus rhinocerous | reverse complement strand
GGGTATGCAATAAATGAAATGCCAAACGAACATACAATAATAAACTTTTGTTTTTATCTAAAGTAAATCATGACACCACATACAATATAAAAAGTGTAATAATTTATCCAGTTTAATAAAATGAACACTAACTAATAAAATAAAGTAACAAAC
>NW_015638143.1:0-1256 GCF_001515625.1 Sinocyclocheilus rhinocerous | reverse complement strand
AATAAACCAACAGACATAACTCACCAATTGAGTTAAAAAATAAAATATAAATAAAAAATAACCCTACAATTTTTTGAGTGTAGTTATCATAAAATCAGACTATATTTAGATTAACATAGACATATTATGTTGCTGTAGTTATTTAGCTGTAGTAGTTGATGAAGACAAGTAGTGTTTGTTTTTGTATTGCTGATGTTTTATCCATGCAATATCCTCCTCCCACAACAATCACATCATCAGTGAAGCTCCTCCCACAGTAATTCACCAATAAATGCAGGAATATCTCCATCAGTTCACAAGTGAAGACGAGCATCTAATCATCAGGAAGAGCTGAAATCTGTAAAGACTGAGTTTACCACTTCAGCTGTGCAGCATATTTTGGGTTTTTTAGAGAATTGGGCATATCTGAATTTAAAATAGCGTCCTACCCACATACATTGGAGTAAATTGATAAAAATGGTCTCATTTTACAGAAAACCCTCAAAATTTGAACACAGTGGTGGAATATTGTATATAATATATTGTATTTATTCTCAATTGTATGATAAACACATATAAAAAGTGATATTTTGATATTTATTTTTATTATTATTATTTTTAAAAATCTGTCATTTATGATCTGTTTGGTCTATGTCCCTGCAGAAAGTTTCTTTTGATTCCACTAGGTGGCAGTAAACAGAGGAAAAAAGAATCTAATTGATATCTCCTTCTAAACAAAATATATTTAGATTTTACTGAAAGGAGGTATTGGTGTCTCCGAGTGTACCTTTACCGTCTCCGTTTTTGATTTCTGAAATAATTTAACATACTTGAATTTAAACAAGCACCTTATCCATATACATTGGAGTAAAAGGATAAAAATGGTCTCAATTTACAGAAAACCCTCTAAATTTTAACACAGTGGTGGAATATTGCATATATTTTATTGTATATATTCACAATTCTATGATAAACACAGATAAAAAGTCAGATTTTTATATTTTTTTTATTATTATTATATTTAAAAAGCTGTAATTTATGATCTGCTTGGTTTATGTCCATGCAGAAAGTTTCTTTTGATTCCACTAGGTGGCAGTAAACAGAGGAAAAAAGAATCTAATTAATATCTCCTTCTAAACAAAATATATTTAGATTTTACTGAAAGGAGGTATTGGTGTCTCCGAGTGTACCTTTACCGTCTCCGTTTTTGATTTCTGTAAGAATAGAACATACATTAATTTAAAATAGCGCCTTACCCATATACATTGGAGTAAAAG
>NW_015638142.1:0-1000 GCF_001515625.1 Sinocyclocheilus rhinocerous | reverse complement strand
TACAAAACAGTTTATTAGGTCACAGTGAGTACTGGTGTCGGGTCCAGTGATAATTCAAGGATGGATTGATTTAATTAAGGATGACTTTAAAAGTATTATGGAGGATGATTTAATAATTGAAGAGTTGGATAAAGCTATCAATCAAATGGCCAAGGGTAAATCACCTGGCTTAGACGGCTTAACTGTCGATTTTTATGTCTTCTTTTGGAAAGACATCCGTCAGCTTTTATTTGAAGCCCTTGGTGAATGTATCTTAAGACAAAATCTCTCTCCCACAATGAAGCGTGGTCTCATTACGTTGATCCCAAAGGCCGATAAAGATCCACTTTCTATTGAAAATTGGAGACCGATAACCCTTTTGTGTACGGATTACAAATTACTAGCTCTTGTATATGCCAATCGCCTGAACAGTGGCTTGACAAAGGTTATTCGTGAATGTCAATCTGCCTTTATAAAGGGAAGGAATATACATGTTCATTCAAGACTGATTCTTGATATGTTGGATTACAGTCATCTAATAGAAAAGGAGAGTCTAATATTATTCCTTGATTTTTATAAAGCGTTCGATTCGCTAGAGCACTGTTTTATTGTAGAAACATTAAATTGTATGGGTTTTGGAGATAAATTTTGTAACATAATCAAAATGTTTTATTCAGATATAACTAGTTCGGTGTCTTTGGGATCTGAAATCACTCCTAGCTTCAAGATGTCTAGAGGAATTCGCCAAGGATGTCCCATATCTCCAAAACTATTTATTCTAACTAACCAGATGCTCACTTTGGCTATTGTTAATGATTTAAATTTACAAGGCATTAAGATTTTTGAAAAGGAATTTAAGATTAGCCAATTTGCAGACAATACTGCAATTTTTTAAAAAGATAAAGGTATGGTTGATATTGCACTAAAATTAATTGATGCTTTTTCTGATGCCTCAGGTTTGTCTCTCAATATTAATAAATGTGTACTGTTGCCTATCCACTCTTGTCCAGAGAGCTCTATT
>NW_015638141.1:478-1340 GCF_001515625.1 Sinocyclocheilus rhinocerous | reverse complement strand
AAACTGTCCCAATCACCCTTAATTCACCCTATCATTACACCCTTTAAAAAAATATATTTAAAAACAGATTTGTTCACCTGGGCCTGTCTTTGATTTTTTATTGTTGTATTTTTGTTTTATACACTGGTTATTGTACTTTGTTTTAATTTATCTCTTTATGTTTGTATCTTGTTCTTTTCTGTGAATGCACACATGCATCTCTCTGTAAACACTGTTTTAAAAGGTGCTATATAAATAAAGCTTTAACCAATCAGACTTCCACGACTGACCGATGAAAATACTACGTGAAATCTAATTGGCTGATTGGGAACTGAACCTGGAATTCTTTTGACAATCAAAGATGGATCTTTAATTTCTTTCATGTTTAGCAATGTTAATCAAAGTTAATCAAATGTATACTAGAAATTGGGTGCTTGGATGATTTGTACATATAAACTCTGTGCAACTAGTCGGTCAAACCCCTCTGAGCGATTTATCAAAAAAAATAAAAAAAACATTATAGCCTATGGCTCTGAAGACTTCATATAAAAGATCAATGTTATGTCATATTATGTCAGAGACCTCAACTGAATTTAAAATCATTGCAATAAATTCTCAGTTGGTATGATGGCAATAATAAGTAACAATTCCTATCAAATCAACATCAAATGTAAAAATAGATGTAAATGATGCAAGATATAACAATAAATGTTCTAATAGCATTGCTGTTTGGCCATTTATTGGGAGTTGTTGTTTTGTTTTTTTTAATCCAGTGTTTTCAGTTCTGAATTTTTTTTTTTTATGAAAATCCACTTAATATTAGCTATACATTCAATGGCACTCTTCTCTAAAACAGTGAATATACAGTTATATGACAGTTACA
>NW_015638141.1:0-174 GCF_001515625.1 Sinocyclocheilus rhinocerous | reverse complement strand
TAATGGTACTACTAATGCAGATGTGTTCACTCTTCACCTCTTAGTTTGTGGCATTTATAAATATGATGTGCTACCAAAGAGGAAGTAGATCCTTCAAGTAATATTCTTAATTTGCGATTTTCATGGAGCGACTGGAACTCAGGAAGGTTCTGCTGTATTTGACTGTACAGTGAG
>NW_015638140.1:0-1688 GCF_001515625.1 Sinocyclocheilus rhinocerous | reverse complement strand
GGAGTGAATCACTTATGTGACGTACTGAAGGATTCACACTGTAAATGGGAGAGATTGAGGTGAAGAATATTCACATACAAGAATTTTTTTTTAATTTAAATTAAACACAATGAATTGTGATTTTTCTCATTTATTTTAATGTAGGTTAAGATACTGTGATATAACAGATGAAGGTTGTTCTGCTGTGACTTCAGCTCTGAAATCAAACCCATCACACCTGAGAGAACTGAACCTGAGAATGAATGAACTTGGAGACTCTGGAGTGAAAAACCTCAGTGATCTACTGATGAACCCACAATGCAAGCTGGAGAAACTAGAGTTAGTAACATTATACTGTACAGGGGTTACAGTGTGATTAAAGTTTACTCTTACTTTATTTTAAGACAACAGGCTAAAGTCACATAATTTATATCACTACATCTTCTGGCATTTCCTCATCTAAAGAAAGATTCAAAATTACTATTAGCTAATTAGCTATTAGCTACTGATTGTTCAGTATGTGTGTCAGTATAAAAAACATTAAACTCTGAAGCATTTGATACTTTGTGGCTACAAAATGTGCTGAAATCTGACAAATTTGTTGTGAAAGACAGTAGTGACAAGGCTAAAAATAATGTAACATGATGCATTTAACTCACACATGAGCTTAACGTGGATCTGAATCATTGTATTTTCTTATTCTTTCCTTAGTTTGAGTGGATGCAGTATTACAGAGAAACAGTGTTTAATCCTGACTTCAGCTCTGAAATCAAACCCATCACACCTGAGAGAACTGGACCTCGGTGGGAATAAAATAAAACACACAGGATTGAATCACTTATGTGACGTACTGAAGGATTCACGTTGTAAACTGGAGAGATTGAGGTCAGGAACATCATAATGCTTAAAATCACATAGCTTAAATCTGATTCTAATTTGTTTACAATTATTAGTTATGATTTGTAACATGATTCTGTCTTTCTGTTTGTCTGTTTCTAGTCTAAATTTCTGTGGCATTACAGATGTTTCTTCTTTAACTCAGTCTTTGACAAACACAAAAGCACTGCAGTTTCTAAAAGAGCTTGATCTGAGAAACAACATGATTGGAGATGCAAAGAAGGAGCTCACTGATGTGCTGCGAGACTCAAACTGTGAACTGAGGTGAGTAAATATCTCTTTGTGGTATTAAAGAGAGCTTCATATATTTGAAAGATGTCCCATGTATCTAAGCTATATGTCGAAGATATTTCTTATTAGGCTTTATTGGAAGAGCTTGTGTCAGAACAAATCTGATGTTCAAAACTGTTAATTTTTATTAGTAGTAGTATTTATCTGTTTTTGGTATTGGAGCCTTTTAATGAGTATAATTGCACAAGAACAGTATAAAGACCAATGCCAATGCTTGATTTGTGACAAGTATAAAGACCAATGCCAATACTGCATATACACCTAGTGAAGATGATCTCTCTTCCTCTTTTTGTTAATATGTTTTGTTGATGTGACTGTACAGAATAAAGAGTTATCTTCTTCTGTTTTATTTTCTTCTCTCTCTCTTTTTCCCATTGTAGGTTAAGCTGCTGTTATATGACAGATGAAGGTTGTTCTGCTCTGTTTTCAGCTCTGAAATCAAACCCATCACACCTGAGAGAACTGGATCTGAGCTGGAACTAGGAGACTCTGGAGTGAAAAACCTCAGTGATCTACTGATG
>NW_015638139.1:425-585 GCF_001515625.1 Sinocyclocheilus rhinocerous | reverse complement strand
TTGTGCGAAGACCAACGAGTGTAAAGACCTGCGACTTTACCTGCGTGACTTCACCGAGCAGGGAAATCGCCAAGGCACTTAAGTATATTTTTGCTCTTCCCTGTACACACTCTCCTTTTCTGTCCTCTCTTTTCCACCTCTATCATGTGTTTCCAAAACA
>NW_015638139.1:0-197 GCF_001515625.1 Sinocyclocheilus rhinocerous | reverse complement strand
CTTGACTGAGACTGAGACTTGGATTCGTCCAGAAGACTCAGCAACCCCAGCTTCCTCTTTCGACAATTTCTCTTTCTCTCATACCCCCCCGTCAGGTTGGCCGGGGTGGGGGCACTGGTCTGCTCATTTCTAACAATGGGAAATACTCAACTCACTCTCCCCTATGCAATTATAACTCATTTGAATCTCATGTGATC
>NW_015638138.1:0-4315 GCF_001515625.1 Sinocyclocheilus rhinocerous | reverse complement strand
CCTGTGCCGCTGGTAACAAAACGGATCGGCTCGAAATCGGAAAAGTGAGAATGACCGACCGATCCGGTCCGATCATGAGGAAAATCGTCCGATTCCGATCCCTGACCGATCGATCGGTGCATCTCTAAAAAATAATGGTGCTCATCAATATATAGTAAAAATTTATATAGTTCAAATAGTTATAGATTGTAAAATACACAAGACGCCAAAATCTAATCCTCTAATACTTTTAAAACATACTATTGTCACCATATTTCACAGGGATATCTGGCAACCACAAATGCCTATTTGTTACTGTAAATTAAACAGGACTTTCCCTGTAATTTCACTGTAAATACTATGAAAACTTTTTTATGTAAAACATACAAAGTAATATATAATTTAATAAAAATAACAATATATTTTTAAGTTCACACAAGACTTTAGTAAGTAAAGGAGAAAAGAAACTTGTCAACGCTGCCCCACGACTTTTATTAATAACAGTTTAAATACTGAATCGCTACATTATATTTTCCAGCAACGAGAGGATAAAATCGCTATTTTGTTTAAGTAAACTCACTCTAAAAAGAGAAACGCACAGACGCGCATACACCCAACTTTCATCTCTCTCTCTCTCTCCGTTGCCCCTGAAGCCGGTTTACGCTGAGATAATTCATACCCCTTCGTTTGAAGTGTGGTCCCGAAAAATCTTTGTTTGAAGGGCTGTCTGGCCCTTCCCCTACCCCTACCCCTCCAACCAAAAGAGAATTGAGACACCCCTAACCCTTCACGTGAACGCGTGAAACGGAAGGGTAGGGGAAAGGGCCAAGGGGTAGAATTGGGATTGGGCCTTAAGGACTACCGTGGACAGCTGACTTTGATATTCTTCATATTCTGTCTGGTGGTCAGTTCACAGCAGTGATAGAAATGTATATTTTCCAATATGTTTAAATAGATTTTTGACCTTTTATGCTCATTTTTACAATTAAGCCATTTTTTTCCTCAAAGTGTGCAGCATCATTTGAGTCAAATTCTTACATTTAATCAGTCAATTAGAATAAGACATTTTGGGCTGTTATCAAGCAAATGAAATCAGTATCAACAAAAATCATCTTTGCAATGTAGAGGAAACACAGACACTGCATCTGAAGTGGCATTTAGATGCATTTACACACTGTTTAATGCAGGACATGAATGCATTTAACCTGCAGTTGCACATGCATATATAATGTTTTAATACTGTGAACATAAAACGTTGAATACTGATATTTGAAATTATGTAAAAAAAATAATAATGAAAAATGAAAAGATACTTTAAATGTGAAATCAAAACTGCCAGTAGGTGGCAGCAAGTCGCTGTTAAGTGACTGATTAATTCAGGAACGAAACGCCGTCATGTTGCTCAGAAGCGCAAAACAGTGCTGTGGCTTTGTTTGGAATGATTTTTCTTGTCGAAATAGAGCAAAAACAGGAAATATGGTGTCTAAAATGTTAATCTCTTAATTTCTTGTTTATCGAACTGTTGTAAAATTTATATCACATTTGTAATCATGCTAATTGTTTAAAAAAAAAAACAGCACTCTTCGTTCCGTTCACATTTTAACCAGTACTTTACCGGTATCGGTACCTGAAATTTGGTGCTGGTACCCAATGGTACCTTTTTTTATTGTTTAATAATAATTGTATTTTTTTTAATTTCTACAATTAAGTGGTTAATCTTATTTAAATTTGACAGAAAATGGAATCTATATGAGCAATATCACATTCGTAGACGTGAGATATGGCTGTATATCGGCCCGGCTGTGATTCGGGCGTAGGTAAAATGCAGCGCAGGTGTTTTTATATGAATGAATCTTTGAAAAGAACCGACCGCCTTCAGAAAAGATTCAATGTCATTTTCATTTAGTCTTTTCTGTAATGCCTGATAAAGTAGCGTTTGTGAGCGCAGCGCTTATTAGATTACAGCCATTACAGGGGAAACGGCTATATCTCCCGCTCCAACAGCACCTCCTGCTGGCAGAGAATGAATTTGCATTTGCAAGTCTGTGGAAAACACTGGTGTCTGTCAGCAAACAAACAAAAACATGCTTCAGAACTGTTTTGAGAAGAAAATGAAGGTATTCTTTGATTATAAATTTAAAAAAAAAAGCATAATCATCTCTAGAATACTAGGTTCTAATTACCTAAAAAATCAGGAACTAAAATCAGAATGAAGGGATTCATTAAAAAATAAAATAAAATAAAATAAAATATTTATACACTACTGTTAAGGCTCGTTCACACCAAGCATGATAACTATAAAGATAACGATAAAGATATAGTTCTAAAAAATTTTCTCAATATTAAAGAATAGCAGAGTCCACACCACAGCTATAACGATAAAGGCACAGAGAAGCAATAACGTTGGAATCCCTTTCAGAACAAATTTTTTTTCAGCTGATACAAACATTGACAGCTTTAAAGTTATCGTTCTTGGTGTGAATGGGAATTTAAGTCTGGGGTACATTACAACGATTTCTGAAGGATCATGTGACACTTAAGACTGGCGTAATGATGCTGAAAATTCAGTTTTGGCATCACAGGAATAAATTACATTTTAATATACATCCAAATAGAAAACTTATTTTAAATTGTAATGCTATTTAGAATACACAGTACAGGCTAAATAATGTTAATGCCTATTCTGATGAAATGAGAAATATCTTAAAATCATCCTTTAGCCAGTGCAACTTCCTTCCTGCATAATTAACAGCAAAAACACAACAGAAAATGTGAAGCACATTGACGTAAAGAGTTATGCGAGAATGCAACTTGCTCATGAGGCGAAAATTATGAAAATCTGTGTTGGAGGAGTGTTTTTTGTTGGGTTTTTTTATTGTGAGAGAGACAGTAAGTGTGCGAGTGGGAGCTTGGGAAGAACAGAAGTGAAGACGCAGATTTAGTCTTGCGAAGAAAAGAGCTAAGATGTTATTGAAACATTCAAGGCCGAGTTCAGTCTAGCATGGGCCTATTTACACGCACCACTGCTGAACAGACTCGTCCTTCAATTCTCTAAAGGCAGGAAGGAAGTGAGGTTTAACCTCCTCAGTAACAGAGGGAACAAGAGTGTGAGATTTTGGAGAAAAAAAAAAGAGATAAAAAGGACATATTCAAGTGCATCTTCAGTGTGAGAGTTGAGAATCTCTAATGCCTAGCCAGCTGGCAGTAAGTATGGATGAGAACATATGCATGCAGTGCATCCTGTCAAACAAAACCAGAGTGAGTCAGCAGCATGTTTAACAGGTGGCTGCTTCCCGTAAGCCTGAGAGGGCTTCTGACAACAAACACACGTCCAGAGATATCCTGCATTAGACCAGCAGGTTTCCTCAACCACATCAACTGACCAAAGGACACAAACAGTGGCCAGAAAAAGGAACAAGTACAAATGGAAGTTGTGGGAGAGTGGCTACGCTCGTAAAAAAGATTTTAACAGAGTACAGTTACATAAACCAGCTTCTTGTTATTCTACTCCTGCCAAGGACTCAGAAAAAGAAATGTGTTCAGACAAAGCTACTGTTCATCATCACTTAGTCACAGCTGCATGTAACCTAGTCCAGGGGTTTTCAAACATTTCATGCCACGGACACCCAAACATGATGATCCCTCTGTGAAGGAATCCCTTCTTAAAACATGAAGGCAGCTCCATATTTTCATGTATAAAGATGCTAAAATTAGTGGGAAATAAATGAATAAATACATAGATAATAATAGAAAAAACAAGATGCAGAAATGTTATATAAAATGCATAACAGAATAATATATAATATATCTGAATTATTTATTTTCTATAAAATTTTACAGAAATACATTATAAATATTTTTCTATCTAGTTATGTTAAATGTATAAACCTGCAGATAACAAAATAAAACAAATGTGATTAATTCCAGTCTTTATGAAGCAGAATGAAACAGAAAATAGATTAGAACAGATGAATGAATGAATGACTAATTAAATTGTTGCCTCTTTTAGCAATTAAATGCTTAAATAATCTTATCACTAAATAAATAAATAAAACTTATTGTTCAAAGTGTTATTTCAGGGTTTTAATATCTTCTTGTAACTGAGAGAGCACTATATATATACACATATATATATATATATATAGAGAGAGAGAGAGCGAGCGAGCGAGAGAGAGAGAGAGAGAGAGAGAGAGAGAGAGAGATCTAAATAATAGTATATAATAACCAATGAAATAAATAATGAATGATAGTAAATAACCAAAAATTCAACTTAAAACTTAAGAAAAGTTGTTTTTAAATTGTAATAATATTTCACAATATTACAGTTTTTACTGTT
>NW_015638137.1:2708-2815 GCF_001515625.1 Sinocyclocheilus rhinocerous | reverse complement strand
AACTTCCCTCGTCCACTTGACGAAGTGGAACGCACTTCAAAATGGGGCGGAGGATTCCCCCGAGGGTAAGTGCTTAGGGAAGTTCGCGAGTGCGTGTCTAAAAGTGA
>NW_015638137.1:0-2456 GCF_001515625.1 Sinocyclocheilus rhinocerous | reverse complement strand
ACACACGTCTCCCAGAAATCCTGTATAATTCATCCAATCCGATGACGACTTCGAAACTCCTGAAGTGTTTCCACTTTTGTGTGCCATATGCATAAGACGTTTAGCCAACGGTCTGTGGGCGTGACGTCTGAGGCTGAGACTAATAAAGCCCTGATGTCACGCACCCCAGTACAGTAGGTGGCAGTATGCACCTGGACAAGTTGGTTGTGACCCGCCAATAAACCCTGGGGAGAGAGAGAGAAGATGCAGGAGAAAAGGCCACAATAGAAATCAGCCAACTAAGGCGATTTTTGAAAAAATGTTGAGAACATGAGAGTACAAAAATAAAAAGCATTGGTAGATTAGCAGAAGAAATGGCACAAACAGTGGGTTTAGTTAATAGGAAATATAGTGATGCAGTGCCTATATCTGCACTTCCACCGTGATTATTTAAAATCCCTGCAATAGACAGTCTGTATCTACTAGAAGTGGAAAAATTGAATAGTGGTGCAATAAATAAATCATCATATTGAACGGATGTACTATGACAATGTACAAATTTATACAGATGGATCAAAAGATTCAGAATCTAATAAGACAGGAATAGCAATAGTCATACCACAACAAGTAGTAATTATTGCAAAAAGAACACCAGACTACTTATCTATATTTACTACAGTATGGCAAGCCGTTTTAGCTTATAATAATCTCAGTGTTACTCGTCGTAATTGCATTTTTACTAGTAACAATTCAATTAGAGAGCTCTACAATTAAATTCTTACTAGTAACAATGCCAATTAGAGAGCTCTCTTATTCAGTTCTTACTAGTAACAATTATGATTAGAGAGCTCTCTAATTAAATTATTACTAGTAAGAATTCCAATTACAGAGCTCTCTAATTCAATTGTTACTAGTAACAATTGAATTAGAGAGCTCTGTAATTGGAATTCTTACTAGTAATAATTTAATTAGAGAGCTCTCTAATTAAATTATTACTAGTAAGAATTCCAATTACAGAGCTCTCTAATTCAATTGTTACTAGTAACAATTTAAATTAGAGAGCTCTATAAATGAATTTTTACTAGTCATATGTTTCCATTGACTTCCATTCATTTCCAATTACAGAGCTCTACAATTGACATTTTACTAGCAAGTATTACAATTAGAGAGCTCTACAATTGAATTTGTACTAGTAACAATTCCAATTAGAGCGCTCTCTAATTTAGTTTTTACTGGTAACAATTGCAATTAGAGAGCTCTCTAATTTAGTTCTTACTAGTAACAATTTAATTAGAGAGCTCTCTAACTGGATTTCTTACTAGTAACAATTATGATTATAGAGCTCTCTAATTCAATTCTTACTAGTAAGAATTAGAGAGCTCTCTAATTGAAAATGCAATTACGACGAGTAACGCTTGGAATATTTTAAGCTAAAACAACTTGCCATACTACAGAGATTATTGCTATTGTCATAGCTTTACATTGGTTGGAAGAGACACAGACTAAGAAAGCAGTTTTATGCTCAGATTCACTGGCGGTATTCAGTCAGGACAATCAAATTGCAGACAAGATATTATTATAGAAATAATGCAACTGCTATATAGATTTCATGCTCATGGCAGGGTTGTTTCATTTTTCTGGGTCCCAGCACATGTTGGAATAGATGGAAACGAGATGGCAGGTAAACATGCTAAGAGATCATTGAATAAAAATAATGTAGAAACTGATGTAAAAATCAGCAAAGCAGAAGCAAAGATAGTTAAGCAAGCTGTTATTAAATCTTGGCAACATAAATGGGATACGGAGAAGACATCTGTATAAAATCCAAAAGAAAGTAGGATTTCAAAATAATGAGACTGTAAGTGACTTTAAAAGAAGATAAGTAATAACAGCAAGATTAAGATTAGGACATTCATCTTTAAATAGAAACATACATAAAATCAGGAAACATCCTTCTGGATTATGTAGATTTTGTGGCGAAACTGAAACAGTTGAGCATATTATTACAATGTAGAACATAAGAGAGACAGATGCTGGAAACAAAACTACAATCAGAAGGTGCAAACATGACATTAGAACTAATATTAGCTAATAGAAAATTCAGAAGAATGATAATGAAACTTCATGAGAATATAAGGATTTTAATTCTTCTTATTGTCACGCCACACTCCAGTTCAGTTGGTGGCGGTAATGCACCAAAAGTTGGCTTGCCGACCACCAATAAACGCTACAAGAAGAAGAAGAAGAAGAAGATGCAGGAGTTGCTTCTAAAGCCTATTATACTTTCAGCGTGTACATTTAAGTTGGACATCTCTTCACAATGCACATTCTGTAATTCTAATTTGAAAACAATATCACACTTATTTTTTATATCACACTTAAAGCGGCCCTCATGATCTAGGCAGCCAACTTATTCCAATCTTAATAGTACCCTCAAAATATTAGGGAAGCATCCAAATGGACTATGTGAACAATGC
>NW_015638136.1:399-526 GCF_001515625.1 Sinocyclocheilus rhinocerous | reverse complement strand
AATTTGATTACATTTTCAGAGTAACTTGCCCAACACTGTGCAGGATACTGCTGGACAGGTTTTTAATGGTCTTCGGCTGAGCAGGGAGGCCCTGACAGTGCTGCTGGATCTTCTGAGGAACAGCAAC
>NW_015638136.1:0-253 GCF_001515625.1 Sinocyclocheilus rhinocerous | reverse complement strand
CACCGCATTGTCCTCCGAGTCGCTGAGGAGGTGCTGGCCATTCGCCACCAAGAGATTCGCCTCCCGAAGACCCCAGAACACACGGAGGCAGGGCTGGGCTCAAAACTGATGTTGTTTTTCTGATGGTAAACCTAAGCTATGTTGTAAATAGTTGTAAAAAGTACTTTCAGTAATGTATAGAACAATTTGTTTTTTAGTGTAAAAAAATTATTTACAGGACAAAAAAAATAAACATATAGAAGAATGTTTTGTG
>NW_015638135.1:0-445 GCF_001515625.1 Sinocyclocheilus rhinocerous | reverse complement strand
AGTCTGATTTAGTCCAAACTAAAATCCCTGCAGCCTTTTTTTCATAAAATGTTTTGTCATCTCCATCTTTTTAATCTTATTTTTTTAAATCTCAGTGTTGTAGTTATGCTCTCTTACTTTGTAGCCTGTCACCAAAATCACCTGATTGTCCGTTTAGACAAAGAACCAGACACTAAAACAGACGGATACAAGAATAACTCCAGCAGACAGCTGTTCAGTCGTTCCTGATGTGTGGAGATGAGGAATCAGACCGATATCACTGGACAAAATCTGGATATCTGAGAGCCGCAGATAAACCAGACAAAATAAATGATCAGACAGACTTATAATGATAGCATTTAAAATGTAGAGCACAGTCTGTCACGATCAAAGCGATTTAAAACATTAAAAGAAGAATGAATGGCTAAGATGCTGGTGCGACTGCTAGCTGACAATATAAAGATGA
>NW_015638134.1:1415-4133 GCF_001515625.1 Sinocyclocheilus rhinocerous | reverse complement strand
TTTCTCCAGCACATGTTTACATAAATCTGGTCTTGGACTGAAGGTGTGTCTGCACAGAGAGCAGCTGTAGATACTCTTCCAGTCCTCCTCGTCCCAGCAGCCTGAGATGCATCTCATACAGAAAGTGTGTCCACAGGAAATCGTCACTGGATCCTTCAGCAGATCCAGACACACTGAACAGCTGAGCTGGTCCTGATCCACTGAAATACTGGCTTCTGCCATTTCACTCTATATGAGCACACAGACAGACAGAGAGAGAAAACACAGCTGTTCATTATAAGCGCACTATTCAGTGCTGCTTTTATTTGGTCACTGGGGTGGGATTATAGCAGGTCTCACATGTGTGACCAATCGTTTTGACTTGATTGAGTGACTTGACGTGACGCAGACAACATGATTAATATTCATGAGCCCAACAGCCTGACAGGCTTTAGTGTGAGAGAAAAGCTGCTGATAATCTTCCTGAGACGAGACATGAGCAAAATGGATGGTGCATTTCAGTTCATAAAAAATGCGTTCAAATTCTTTGATTTCCTAAAAATGCTTTTATTGATCGATGTTTCCTAAAAGTCCAGTTGTTGCTTGATATCGAATAATGATATCCAATATTCACAAGGCATTCATATTTCAGACCTCTTAAAAACACTTCATAATAATAGATCATGTGATTTTAACATTTTAATTCATACATGGATGGCGCATTTCAGTTCATAAAAAATGCGTTCAAATTCTTTGATTTCCTAAAAATGCTTTATTGATTGATGTTTCCTAAAAGTTCAGTTGTTGCTTGATATCGAATAATGATATCCAATATTCACAAGGCATTCATATGATTTAAAACGTGACGTCTGAGCAGAAATGCAGCTCTGGTTTCGTGTGTGTAGGGACACTGAAACTTGTGTGTATGTCATTATTGACAGAAGTGCATTTCTTATGAATTGTACATCAATACTAGTTTGAGCAACTAATAATCAGTGTTTAACTTGATAAAAATAATTCATGTTATCTGTGTTATATTTCATCTGCAACAATGTGAACTTTTATAAAGATCCATTTGGACATTTTTAATGTATCATTATGCAATAATATGAGGAGAGTCTCTGCATGAAAGACCCGCGACTGGCAGATCAATGTGCTATTTAGGGCTGCACGATTAATCGAAAGTAAATTGCAAAGGCGATAAATCGCGATTAGGCAGAAGCTGCATTTTAATGCATATCTTTCATTGAAGCACGGTTCTGTGATCAGCAGTAAATCTCCATCTGAAGACCAGAGGGCGCTCTCGCGCTGAAACTCCAAATACACCCCGCAGAGCGGTCCGTTAAAGATGCAAATGTATGATGTGATAGTTTGCCCCAAAGCTTGCCTACTCTTCTACTACACACTCAACAGTGTGCACTTTTTCTTCACAAAAGAATACATTTAGGGCGTAGTGAAAGTAGGCGAATTGGGATGCAACAACACACACACAATAAAATAATTGTGTTTTTAAGTCAAATACCACATTTCAATTTAATTTGTTGTCCTTAAGATTAAAATATGAAAAAATACCTAATATAAAATAAATTAATATATTTTATAACAATGTATTCATTATAAAACTCAAGACTTCTTTCCCTGTTTGTGAATTGCTTTTCATAAAAGTGTTTGCTATTTGAATGAATATCTTAAAGGGTCCTCAAGTTTTTTTTCATATATAAATATAAAGATATTTTTTATTTTTAAAATGTATTTTTACAGAATTCACTTTATAATGGTGTATAAACTAAACATGAGCTCAGCACCTCTAGACAAACTTTATAATGTTGTATAAACTAAACATGAGCTCGGCACCTCTAGACACACTTCTTACCCAAGGCTGTTTTACTGTTTTGTTTGTTTTTTTAACTTTTTATCTATTTAATTTTTCTAGCAGACCAAATTCAAGCCAAGACTTTTTTGCTGTTTATTTCTTTTGGTTGGCCAGACTCATGCCAGAGCTCAGCCTAATGCTGTTTGACACAAAACTGTGAAAAACCAGAGTCAAGTCAGTGAGAGTAAAAATGTATCAAATGAAAATAAAGTAGTGAGTTATAGTTCCTCAGATCTGATTAAGCACAAGATGATGATGCTGGTGAATCAATGAAGCATGTTTGACAACAGGGATGTTTTCTCTCTATTATGCCCAAGTGTAAGAAATTACACTTTTTAAAAAAACAAATTAAAATGGCATCTGTTTCTCAGCAGATAAGCTGACAGTAGTACATCAGTAACAGTGGTTTTAGTCTATTGTCACATTACCACAGTACAGTGATGCTATCATTTACAATATTACTGTGAAATATATTGTACAGTCATTAGCCTGATTACCCAAAATGGTTACTTAATGGTTTGATTCACTGATCATATAAAACATTTATTGGGAAATAAGAAATACATGAGCTGCATTTTTTTGAACTTCTTATTTTCTTGAAACTTTATGTTAACAACACATGTGTATGCACTGTTTAAAGGGGTCATAGGATGCCCATTTTCCACAAGTTGATATGATTCTTTAGGGTCTTAATGAAAAGTCTGTAACATAGTTTGGTAAAATTTATCAATGGTAGTGTAAAACACCTTTTTACCCTGTCAAAAACAGCTCTTTTCAGATCAAGCCATTTCTGTAGCATTTTCCTTTAAATGTTAATGAGCTCTGCTGACCTCGCCCCTCTCTTTCGAGCTGCCTAGTCATCGTGA
>NW_015638134.1:0-1356 GCF_001515625.1 Sinocyclocheilus rhinocerous | reverse complement strand
CATTCATCGTGAAACTTGCTAATTAGCACATTATTAGGAAAGGCGATTTGCAAAGATTCATTACAAAACATTACACTCACTTCTTCTGTAGATGAGGCTGGATCACTAATGATTCACTACTTATGTAGATCGGGGGCGCATTCAGTGGATTTTTATCATTATAGGGTGGTTGTGTACACACACTGCCAACACACATTTCAGTTCAAACAACTTGTAAAAGTGCATGTAGCATCCTATGACCCCTTTAAGAAAGTACAGGCTACATTTAATACAACATCCTTACCATTTCTGCTCCAAATTTAACAGCTAAATATAAAGAAAGGAAAATGCTGAGTAGCCCTATAATCAATTAAACAGTTAAACGTATAGTGTTCAGAAAAAATCCCCCTTTCATTGCACAAGACTGCATTTGGGGAATATATAAACTCAATAAGCAATACAGCTGAATCGCAGGAGGAGCATCACAAAGCTGCATCCATGAAAACACCTTGAAACCACATCCATTTGAAGGATATTTCAAACCAACAATCAAATGAATTGCATAGCAAAAGCAAATATCATGCCATGACTCATACCTTATGCTGTGTAATCAAACAATCTAAAGTAATATGACTGACATTGTACACAGTCCCAGCACCATCATCTCAAATCAGTGCATCAGACACAAGATCACACTCATGAGCTCTTACTAATAAACTGAATGGCATTTACATTCTGTTGCTTTTATATGAAAATAGACTCACATATGATGAACAAGACACCCAAAGTATCCACAAAGACCAGTTTTCCAGCCATTTTATTTATTATTACTTTATAGGTATTTTAGAAATATATCAACAATCACGTATCATTCACATGTAATCATGCATATAAAAACATGATTTCAGAGATAAAACGTCACTGCCAGAGGATGTTGTGTACAAACCCGATTCCAAAAAAGTTGGGACACTGTACAAATTGTGAGTAAAAAAGGAATGGAATAATTTACAAATCTCATAAACTTATATTTTATTCACAATAGAATATAGATAACATATCAAATGTTGAAAGTGAGACATTTTGAAATGTCATGCCAAATATTGGCTCATTTTGGATTTCATGAGAGCTACACATTCCAAAAAAGTTGGGACAGGTAGCAATAAGAGGCCGGAAAAGTTAAATGTACATATAAGGAACAGCTGGAGGACCAATTTGCAACTTATTAGGTCAATTGGCAACATGATTGGGTATAAAAAGAGCCTCTCAGAGTGGCAGTGTCTCTCAGAAGTCAAGATGGGCAGAGGATCCCCAATTCCCCCAATGCTGCGGCGGAAAATAGTGGAGCAATATCAGAAAGGAGTTTCTCAGAGAAAAATT
>NW_015638133.1:648-934 GCF_001515625.1 Sinocyclocheilus rhinocerous | reverse complement strand
TGGGGGCAGGGGGGGGTTGAAACTATAAAAAGACTATTTACCTATCCTTACTGATGTGGATGCACCTCTTTCTGAAAATGGATAGATTTTAATTAAATGTTTTCTTTTTCAAAAGTTTTTCTCTTTTTAGGCCACGAAGAAAAGGCAGGTGGTGACTGGGATGAATGCTGGTCAAAGAGGAGAATGTCCTTTCCCCCAAACTAATGCAACAGTGGTTTTAAAGGAGGAGGCTGCCCTGGATAATGTAAAAGATGTCACATGCCTTTGCTGTGCTGATGGGGCTTCT
>NW_015638133.1:0-400 GCF_001515625.1 Sinocyclocheilus rhinocerous | reverse complement strand
TTACACTCTGTCATTCATACACATGCTCACATTCTTTCACACATATGTTTCTGATAAATGTTATAATATCAGTGTTAATGTTGTGGTTTATTTACTGTCATGCCAGAATAGTTTGTAAAGAACTTAACTATTAACTAATTGTACAACTATTGTATAATAGCGTTTTTGTATAATATTTTTAATACAATATATAAAATTTACCAAAAAAGTCAAATTTGATCTTAAAAGTTATATTCAACAAATGTTCAATGCTTCATTTATAAACTCTGTATTTATTAATGCCATACTTTTCTGCATTTCTTCTTACATGCATGTTACTTTTGACTGTTTTCTCTTGTTTAAATAAATATTTACTTTTTGATAGTCATTATGTGTGTGTAAAAGTGATTTTAAAATGAAC
>NW_015638132.1:396-571 GCF_001515625.1 Sinocyclocheilus rhinocerous | reverse complement strand
TCTCAACTGAACTACCAGTAAGTGACGGTAAGTCACTGAATGAGTAAGTCATCGAGTCATTCATTCGACTGATTGAGTGTTTTATCATGCTGTTATCTTAAGGACTTTCACAGCTGACTGACTCCTAAAGTTTTTCATATTCTTCATATTCTGTGTGCTGGTCAGTTCACAGCAG
>NW_015638132.1:0-119 GCF_001515625.1 Sinocyclocheilus rhinocerous | reverse complement strand
AATGCAGGACATGAATGCATTTAACCTGCAGTTACAAATGCATAAATAATGTTTTCATACATTAAACATAAAAGGTTGAATACTGATATTTGAAATCATTAAAAAAATGAAAAGATACT
>NW_015638131.1:0-697 GCF_001515625.1 Sinocyclocheilus rhinocerous | reverse complement strand
TTTGGACAACTTTAAAGGGGACTTTCTCAATATTTTGAATTTTTTATTTTTACCCTAAGATTCCAGATTCTCAAATAGCTGTATCTTGGCTAAATATTATCCTATTGTAACGAATCTCTTGTCACAGTGTGGACACTTGTAAGGTTTCTCTCCAGTGTGGATCCTCTGGTGCCGTTTCAACTGTTCAGCTGAAGTAAAAGTCTTTTCACACTCAAAGCACATGTAATCTCTCACAGCAGTGTGTATTTTCTGATGTATTTCCAAATTTTGTAGCCATGAAAAGCCCTTTCCACACAAATAACATGAATGTGGCTTCTCCTTTGTATGAACCGTCAGGTGTTTCTTCAGGACTGAAGCCCACAAAAATGTTTTGCCGCATTGATCGCATGTGTACGGTTTCTCTCCAGTGTGGATGTTCATGTGATCCTTAAGTTTGCTGATTTTGTGAAACTCTTCCCGCACTGATCACAAGTGAATGGTTTCTCTCCAGTATGAACTCTCATATGTGCTGAAAGTTGTCCTTTTTGTATGAAACTCTTCCCGCATTGATCACATGTGTACAGTTTCTCTCCAGTGTGGATGATTATGTGATTCTTAAGGTGTGATGATTGTATGAAACTCTTCCCACATTGATCACATGTGTACGGTTTCCCTCCAGTGTGGATGTTCATGTGCCTCTTAAGGTTTGATGAGTGTG
>NW_015638130.1:49544-50245 GCF_001515625.1 Sinocyclocheilus rhinocerous | reverse complement strand
CTCAAGAGGAGAGTCTTGAGAAGTCTTAGTGTCGTCTCAAAAGAATACGTTTTTTTGAGCAGAGATTAGCCTAAGCTAATGACTTTTGAGGGTTTCTATTCACACCCACCTTTGGCGTTTAGGGCTTAACTAATACAAATAACGAGTGGTAACTCAGCTTATCTAATAGGGAAACGTACAGACAACACATGCATATACCAGATACATTTGTAACTGATTAATTGTTGTCTAAATAAAGAAAAGGTCTTTATGTGTGTGTGTGTTATGTGAGCCTGTTGTAGTTTGCTGGTCAGCCAGGCCCATCGGCGCCTGGCACCGGGGGGGTCATTTACTTCTCTTTGGAAACTGTTTGAAGTCAGTTGGGGAGATGATAGTGGTAGACTGCTTAGCATCTCCTTGATAGTGGGGAGAATTATTTGGCAATTTAGCCCCCATATAAATGTAAAGTCTGTGACCAGGACTGTAATTTATATGCAAATGTCAAAGGCTAAAAGGGGTCTCTTAAGCCATAAACCCCAAAGACCATCTATGATTTTACGCAGACGCTACACTACTTACCTCATGAAAGCTTATTCGTCGATTTCAGCAACTTCACACCAGCAACTTCTCAACACCCCTATCACCAAATAACTTTGCATGATATACCATCAAGTTTCAATGCAGCTTAAAACAAGCTTACCTCTTTCCAGCTGTTCTGTTCC
>NW_015638130.1:41749-49302 GCF_001515625.1 Sinocyclocheilus rhinocerous | reverse complement strand
CCAGATACATTTGTAACTGATTAATTATTGTCTAAATAAAGAAAAGGTCTTTATGTGTGTGTGTGTTATGTGAGCCTGTTGTAGTTTGCTGGTCAGCCAGGCCCATCGGCGCCTGGCACCGGGGGGTCATTTACTTGTCTTTGGAAACTGTTTGAAGTCAGTTGGGGAGATGATAGTGGTAGACTGCTTAGCATCTCCTTGATAGTGGGGAGAACCATTTGGCAATTTAGCACCCATATAAATGTATAATCTGTGGCCAGGACTGTAATTTATATGCAAATGTCAAAGGCTAAAAGGGGTCTCTTAAACCATAAACCCCAAAGACCATCCATGATTTTACGCAGACGCTACAGTGATTAAGCGCATCAAATGTATATAGTTTAAATTCATATAGCCTAATTTTGGTTTAACTTTTGCGTAATGACTTTATGTAATTTCAGTGCTTATCTCCATTAATGAGAGTGGAATATTTAATGTTAATTTGTATATCGAAATGAAAATAGTGTTTAAAATCCTTGTTTACTTCATTACTTTTCTCACGCCAGGAAAAAGAGTGTGTACACACAGTCAAGAGAATCCGTACGGTGCGCACATATTTACGCCAAGTTTATTTTTTATTTATCCAGATACGTGCGTGGAAAACTGTACGCACATTTCTATGCCCATTTTGTGCGTACGCAACGTTTATACATAAGGCTCCAGGTCTTTTTGGCGTCTAAATTCTTTATTACTTAACGATGCAGATTTTGTAAAAGTTATTAATGACCGGATCAACCTTTTTATTTCTACAAATGTCACCCCTGACACTTCAGCTGTTACTATATGGGAAGCATGCAAAGCCTTTCTGAGAGAAGAAATTATATATCTTTTTCGGCGTTTCAGAGGAAAAAGGCTGCTGAGAGGAAATCTTCTTTATCTAGGTCTCTGGCTGAGCTTCAATCCAGAGCGGCAGTTTCGCCCAGCCCAGATTTGTTTAATAAAATTCTTACAACAAAAGCTGAATTCGATCTGCTTGCAACGAGTGATGCAATTGAAGCTCTTCACAAATCTCGTTATAACTATTATGAATCTGGTGACAAACCAGGTAAATTGCTCGCACACCAACTACGTCAATGTACGAAATGACTCAATGCAGCAGGGATACGAGTTTTAATCGCACAATAGACTACAACTACCATGTATAATAGCAGTGCGCCGTCAATATCACACACACACACACACAAACAAGCACAACGAAATCACTTCAGACACTATTAAGCGGCTGTTATGAACATGCAAAACTACTATCGCACGCGTGCTACAATGGTAAATTTATTCATCGCACGACCAGTTTTTTCGTAGCACGTGCGACATATATGTCGCACTGTACAGCCCTGGTCAATCTTCTGTCCTGAATCATATTACTCAAATTGCTACATCTTCCGGCCCCACAATCAATCCTCTTACCATTAATGATCAGTTTAGAGATTTCTGTAGCTCTTTGTATACCACTGAAAGTTCTACTGAAGAATCTCATCTTGAAAGTTTTTTTAATTCTCTAGACACTTCTATTATTGACCCCGAATTGGCCTCTAAACTGAATGAACCCCTTACTTTGGATGAAATCAAGACTTCATTGAGCCTGCTGCAGAATGGAAAGTGTCCAGGCCCAGACGGGTTCCCCGCAGAATTCTATAAGACGTTCTTAGATAAATTGTCCCCTCTTTTATTAAACATGTTTAACGAGTCGTATAAATCTGGTATCCTTCCCCAAACCTCATAATTTCCCTAATTCTGAAAAAAGACAAAGACCCTCTTCAGTGTAGCAATTATCATCCAATTTCTTTACTGTGCGCAGACGTGAAACTGCTAGCTAAGATATTAGCACGTTGTTTGGAACCGCTCTTACCAACTATCATTTCACCAGACCAGACTGGTTTTATTAAAAATAGGCATTCTTTCCATAACGTCAGACGTGTCTTGAATATCCTTTACTCTACTCCCCATAAAAAGATCCCAGAGTTAGTTATCTCTATGGATGCTGAAAAGGTGTTCGATAGAGTTGAGTGAGATTTCTTGTTTTATACTTTAAAGAGATTTGGAATTGGTGATTATTTTCTGTCTTGGATTAAGCTTCTGTACACTTCTCCCCTAGCTTGTGTGCGCACAAATAATCATTATTATTTTCTCGCCCTTCCTAATTTTCTGTTTTATTATTGGGCAGTGAACATGCGCTCCATGCTACACTGGATTAATTCAAACAATTTGGACAGCCCCCCAGCATGGTTAAACATTGAGAATGCTTCTTGCAAATCCTTTACATTGAACACTCTTTTATGTTTTCCAATCATACTCTCTCCTTTGAAATGCTCTGATAACATAATAGTGAAAAATAGTCTCAAAATTTGGATTCAGTTTCTACGTAATTTTGGCTTTCAAGTTATGCCCCTGTCATCCCCGATACATTTTAATCCGTTGTTTCTCCCTTCTACCCTGGATGGTGCATATACTTACTGGAGGAATCAAGGTGTCCACTCTGTAGCTGATCTTTTTAATTTGAAGGCACATTTGCCTCATTTGAACAGCTAAATGTTATGTATAACATTCAGAGAAGCCACTTTTTTAGATTTTTACAAATATGTGACTTTGGGCCTCATTCATGAAACACGAGCAGAACAAATTTTTGTGTAAATCGTTCGTAAAGCTGTTCTGACGTAAACTTTTGAATTCATGAAAATGTTCGTATTTTCAAAATGTTAGTTGGTACGAAATAAATGTACACCTGCTCCTTATCAGGTGTAAATGGTGCGTAAAACGTTCTGAGTTTTTTTTTTGTTGGCAAACTGATGACACGTAATTATTATGGCAGGGCATCAAAATTCAAAGTTAATTTGCCCTTGCCCACCTTTTTTTTTTCGAGTTGATAACTGTAAAATGCAGCACTCGTCACTGTCACTATTTGCCCAGCCGTAAACAGAGGACGGGTGGGACAAATACTACACCGACCAATCATCCCACTTGTACAACGACTGCCTACAACAATAAAGAATTCAATATTACTGGTTACTGCTTTTTTTATATTTAGTAAAATTCTTAAAAATGAGATACTAGTAATACGTTGCTGCCGTGGATATTCAAAATCATAGCAACTAAAGCGTCTCAGCTGGAAAAATGCTGTGCCACCAAAGTGTTCTCAAGCACCACCAGCTGGTCTTTTTAAGAAGAGCACCTGACATTTTTTAGCTGGCTAAAAACTCTTTGGTGGACACCTTTATACAGTCTATGGTGGACACACGTTATTGAATCTTTATTGTTGGCATATGGCCTATTAGTCTTTTTTGCATTTATGCAATATACTGGAGCCAAACCTGAGAAAGTAGACCAGAATATTCCACTGTTCCTGGACACGCAATTTGCGTAGCTGTAATTCATAGGCGGGGAATATGCTAATTGTGAATGAGCGTGCAGGAGCGCCCTATTTACCAATGATTGGAATTCATTAACATACACATGTTTAACTATCAAATCTGATGTTTACGAAGCGTTTGTGAATCCGGAGGAAAGTTTTCGGGAAGGTCTGTTTTACACGCAAATTACTTAGAATTTACTCAAATATTTACGAATGTTTCATGAATGAGGCCCTTTGTTCATAAAAATTTTGCAAATTTTCCCAACGCCCCGCCTCCGTCTGCAATTGATACCATCCTAAGTTTTGATGTCTGTTCTAAAGGCTCAATTTCTAAGTTAATCAATACTTTTGCCACTTTACAGTCTTTTCCCGTTGATAGTTTGCGTATCAGTTGGTCTTCAGACCTCAATATTGAAATAGACCAGGAAACATGGGAGGAAGTGCTGGACAGGGTCCGTTCCTCGTCTATCTGTGCACATCATTGCCTTATTCAATGTAAGGTGGTTCATAGAGTTCACTGGTCAAAATGTAAGCTTGCACGGATTGATCCAACCATTGACCCAGAATGTGACAGGTGTCACTTAGGTCCAGCCACATTAACCCACATGTTTTGGACCTGTCCAGCTCTTTCTTTGTTTTGGGGGTCAGTATTTAATTCTCTCTCAGCCATTACATCTGCAGACATACCACCATCACCTATCATAGGCCTCTTTGGGGTGTTGACTGGTAGTTATCCACTGCCCACTCACTTTTCTAATTTGGTTGCTTTTCTCACATTGCTTGCTAGACGTGTAGTCTTATTAAACTGGAAGAGCCCTCAGCCACCATCTCACACACGCTGGATGAAAGATGGCCTGTATTTCATGAAACTAGAGAAGATTAGACACTCTTTAAGGGGGCCTAACAGTACTTTTAGTAAAAATTGGAAGCCTTTCCTTGCACATGTTAAAACTCTCCAGCTGGAATCGGTCTGATTCACCCTCCCCTTGATAATATACATACCCACAGGTTGATTAGTTTGTAACCCTCTGTAACCTTTAGGATTTGGTTTGAGATGTGTATATATACACATGTAGGTATATTTGTCTATCTTTTTCTTTTATGTGCGCTTGCATGTGCACATTTATATGCAACTCATTCTCAACTTAAATTATATTTTCCTTTTTTTAATTTTTAATTTTTAATTTTTTTTTTGTTTTGTTTTTGGTATCTGTATTGTAACCCTCTGTCAATGTCGTCCTTTCGTGTGATTTCTTGTTTGTAAAATGTTTAAAATTAAGAAATAAATCATAAAAAAAAAGAATGTGCTTGGAGCATCCATATCTTTAATGGAACAGTATCGTGTTCTTATCAATGCTCCTTTAGCTTGTTCATGTAGGAGAAAACTCAGTTCTTGTCTTTTCTTATTTAGTCCGCCACATTGTACAGCCTCGTTATTATTCACAATTTGTTTTTCTAGAGACCCAATGTCCAGACTCAATGTCCACAATGTCCACAAGCTTTCACTGTTGCTTTCAATATAGCTGATGAGTGGAAAGCATAATTTTGGCAAAACATTTTTATATTGGCCTTACCCACATCCCACCATTGGCTTAGGTTTTCAAATAATTTTTTCTTCAATTTCCATTTATTCCAAAACATTAAAAAATTTTCACAAAAAGAGACATCCTGTAATAACTTAACATTAAAAATCCAATAATAATTAGCTTTGAATGTCTTCTTCAGATTAACATCCAATATAACCATATGATGATCTGAAAAACCGTTAGGTCTAATAAAATTATTCGTTACCTTATTATTCCATGTCTTTTTTAAATAAAACCTATCCAATCTTGCTCCACTAATTCTGTTATCAACCATTTTTAACCATGTATACTGCTTTACTCCTTCATTTCTTGTTCTCCACACATCAGTTAATTGGAATTCATTAATAACTTTTTTTAATGCCTCACTTGACTTATTGTGTGGCTCTTCCCCATTTCTGTCAAAAATAAAATCTGTTGTACAATTCCAATCATCCGAAAAGATTTAGACAAACATTGTCATCATATTTTTCAATAACTTTCCTTAATTCCATTAAAAAAAACAGCCATTCTCCGTCTGCTCCGTCTGCAATTGATACCATCCTAAGTTTTGATGTCTGTTCTAAAGGCTCAATTTCTAATACTTTTGCCGGTCTTCAGACCTCAGTATTGAAATAGACCAGGAAACATGAGAGGAAGTGCTGGACAGGGTCTATTCCTCGTCTATCTGTGCACGCTATTGCCTTATTCAATGTAAGGTGGTTCATAGAGTTCACTGGTCAAAATGTAAGCTTGCACGGATTGATCCAACCATTGACCCAGAATGTGACAGGTGTCACTTAGGTCCAGCCACATTAACCCACATGTTTTGGACCTGTCCAGCTCTTTCTTTGTTTTGGGGGTCAGTATTTAATTCTCTCTCAGCCATTACATCTGCAGACATACCACCATCACCTATCATAGGCCTCTTTGGGGTGTTGACTGGTAGTTATCCACTGCCCACTCACTTTTCTAATTTGGTTGCTTTTCTCACATTGCTTGCTAGACGTGTAGTCTTATTAAACTGGAAGAGCCCTCAGCCACCATCTCACACACGCTGTATGAATGATGCCCTGTATTTCATGAAACTAGAGAAGATTAGACACTCTTTAAGGGGACCTAACAGTAATTTTAGTAAAATTTGAAAGACTATCCTTGCACATGTTAAAACGTTGGAATCGGTTTGATTAACCCTCCCCTTGATAATATACATACTCACTGGCTGATTAGTTTGTAACCCTCTGTAACCTTTAAGATTTGGTTTGGGATGTATATATACTAGGGATGTGCCGATACGAGTATCGGTACGGAACGGTTCACGGGGCAAATTCCAAATGGAAGTGATCATTCCTATCCCCTTGGAGTGGGGACTTTGGAGTGAGCAGGGCACGTGTGTGCCATTATGTAGTCGTTTGGAATGCACTTGGCAAAGCGAGCGATGTAATTTCCTCATTATCTTCAGCTGGCATGTTCCCGTGACAACGCAGATTCGCTGATGGACACCAGCATAAAAAAAATATACATTTTATATTTTAAAAAGTTAGCATATTTTAAAAACATAAAATGTATGTTTATTTGCAACATTTATGCTAACAACAATAAAAAGACATTTATGACAGTAAAACAGCGACATCTGCTGACGGATACCGTGCTGTATTGTCACGGGATCATGCCAGCTGAAGGTAATGAGGAAATTACGTCACTCACTTTGCCAAGTGCATTCCAAACGACTACATAATGGCACGCACGTGCCCTGCTCACTCCAAAGTCCCCACTCCAAGGGGGATAGGAATGATCACTTCCATTTGGAATTTGCCCCGTGAACCGTTCCGTACCGATACTCGTATCGGCACATCTCTAATATATACATGTAGGTATATTTGTCTATCTATTTCTTTTATGTGCGCTTGCATGTGTACATTTATATACATCTCATTCTCATCTTAAATTATACTTTCCTTTTTTTCTGTTTTGTTTTTGGTATCTGTATTGTAACCCTCTGTCAATGTCATCCTTTTGTGTGATTTCTTGTTTGTAAAAAGTTTAAAATTAAGAAATAAATCATTAAAAAAAAGAGGCCCGGAGACGGGCGACCCGGAGATGGAGGGAACTGCTTGTAGGGAGATGGTGACCGCACTACTCCCTCCCCCGGAGAAGGGCTGGGTGGAGAATCCTTTGTATCATTTTGTTTTTGTTCCGCTGCTGGCCCAGCAGCCAGCGGTACCCAATAAAAGAGCAGTTTCCTCAGTCTTTGGGTCTCAAGAGGAGAGTTGTGAACTGTGCATCACAGGGTCACTTCCCTCCTCCTCTCTCGCCAGCGGGCAGCAGTGGGTTGCCAAAGAGCACCCCTCCTGCCCATTCGTGGAACCAGGTAAGGGCTGTAGCATTCGAGTCCCCGCTTCATGTCATCACACGCCGGGCTGTCACAAGCCTCAAGCCGGGACCCTGTGTTTTCTCCCGCACACGGAGGAATCAGGTGAGTGCTACACTTCACACCCAGACTCCGCCCTCTGCCATCACAGGCCAGGCCGTCACAGGCCTCGGGTCGAGTCCCTGTGTTCCACCACGCTGCCCCACCGTGGGTACATCGTTGGCTCCGTTGG
>NW_015638130.1:39348-40546 GCF_001515625.1 Sinocyclocheilus rhinocerous | reverse complement strand
CGGTTCACGGGCAAATTCCAAATGGAAGTGATCATTCCTATCCCCTTGGAGTGGGGACTTTGGAGTGAGCAGGGCACGTGCGTGCCATTATGTAGTCGTTTGGAATGCACTTGGCAAAGCGAGCGATGTAATTTCCTCATTATCTTCAGCTGGCATGTTCCCGTGACAACGCAGATTCGCTGATGGACACCAGCATAAAAAAAATATACATTTTATATTTTAAAAAGTTAGCATATTTTAAAAACATAAAATGTATGTTTATTTGCAACATTTATGCTAACAACAATAAAAAGACATTTATGACAGTAAAACAGCGACATCTGCTGACGGATACCGTGCTGTATTGTCACGGGATCATGCCAGCTGAAGGTAATGAGGAAATTACGTCACTCACTTTGCCAAGTGCATTCCAAACGACTACATAATGGCACGCACGTGCCCTGCTCACTCCAAAGTCCCCACTCCAAGGGGGATAGGAATGATCACTTCCATTTGGAATTTGCCCCGTGAACCGTTCCGTACCGATACTCGTATCGGCACATCTCTAATATATACATGTAGGTATATTTGTCTATCTATTTCTTTTATGTGCGCTTGCATGTGTACATTTATATACATCTCATTCTCATCTTAAATTATACTTTCCTTTTTTTCTGTTTTGTTTTTGGTATCTGTATTGTAACCCTCTGTCAATGTCATCCTTTCGTGTGATTTCTTGTTTGTAAAAAGTTTAAAATTAAGAAATAAATCATTAAAAAAAAGAGGCCCGGAGACGGGCGACCCGGAGATGGAGGGAACTGCTTGTAGGGAGATGGTGACCGCACTACTCCCTCCCCCGGAGAAGGGCTGGGTGGAGAATCCTTTGTATCATTTTGTTTTTGTTCCGCTGCTGGCCCAGCAGCCAGCGGTACCCAAAACTTCAGAAGAAGAGCAGTTTTCTCAGTTTTCTCTGGGTTGCCCAAGTGCACTCCCTCTGCCCGTTCGTGGAACCAGGTACGGGCTGTGACACTCAAGATCCCGCTTCATGACGTCACATGCCAGGCTGTCACAAGCCTCAAGCCGGGTCCCTGTGTTTCTCTCTGCACCAGGAAGGATCAGGTGAGTGTTACACTTCATACCCAGACTCCGCCTCCTACGGTCACAGGCTGGGCCGTTATGGGCCCCGGGCCGAGTCCCTGTGTTCTTCCGCCCTGCCCCA
>NW_015638130.1:27042-36835 GCF_001515625.1 Sinocyclocheilus rhinocerous | reverse complement strand
CGGTTCACGGGCAAATTCCAAATGGAAGTGATCATTCCTATCCCCTTGGAGTGGGGACTTTGGAGTGAGCAGGGCACGTGTGTGCCATTATGTAGTCGTTTGGAATGCACTTGGCAAAGCGAGCGATGTAATTTCCTCATTATCTTCAGCTGGCATGTTCCCGTGACAACGCAGATTCGCTGATGGACACCAGCATAAAAAAAATATACATTTTATATTTTAAAAAGTTAGCATATTTTAAAAACATAAAATGTATGTTTATTTGCAACATTTATGCTAACAACAATAAAAAGACATTTATGACAGTAAAACAGCGACATCTGCTGACGGATACCGTGCTGTATTGTCACGGGATCATGCCAGCTGAAGGTAATGAGGAAATTACGTCACTCACTTTGCCAAGTGCATTCCAAACGACTACATAATGGCACGCACGTGCCCTGCTCACTCCAAAGTCCCCACTCCAAGGGGGATAGGAATGATCACTTCCATTTGGAATTTGCCCCGTGAACCGTTCCGTACCGATACTCGTATCGGCACATCTCTAATATATACATGTAGGTATATTTGTCTATCTATTTCTTTTATGTGCGCTTGCATGTGTACATTTATATACATCTCATTCTCATCTTAAATTATACTTTCCTTTTTTTCTGTTTTGTTTTTGGTATCTGTATTGTAACCCTCTGTCAATGTCATCCTTTTGTGTGATTTCTTGTTTGTAAAAAGTTTAAAATTAAGAAATAAATCATTAAAAAAAAGAGGCCCGGAGACGGGCGACCCGGAGATGGAGGGAACTGCTTGTAGGGAGATGGTGACCGCACTACTCCCTCCCCCGGAGAAGGGCTGGGTGGAGAATCCTTTGTATCATTTTGTTTTTGTTCCGCTGCTGGCCCAGCAGCCAGCGGTACCCAAAACTTCAGAAGAAGAGCAGTTTTCTCAGTTTTCTCTGGGTTGCCCAAGTGCACTCCCTCTGCCCGTTCGTGGAACCAGGTACGGGCTGTGACACTCAAGATCCCGCTTCATGACGTCACATGCCAGGCTGTCACAAGCCTCAAGCCGGGTCCCTGTGTTTCTCTCTGCACCAGGAAGGATCAGGTGAGTGTTACACTTCATACCCAGACTCCGCCCCCTACGGTCACAGGCTGGGCCGTTATGGGCCCCGGGCCGAGTCCCTGTGTTCTGCCGCCCTGCCCCACCGTGGGTACGTCGGTGGATCCGTTGGTTCCACTGGCACAGTCTCTTGGAGCCTGGCTAGCGCTCCTCAGTCCGTCTCGGTGGCTCCTGCGGACCATCAGACTTGGCTACACGATTCAATTCGCCTGGCGTCCCCCCAAGTTCAGAGGCATCCGATTCACATCAGTGAAGACCGTCGATGCCCGTCTTGCGTGCAGAAATCGCAGTCCTGCTGGCGAAGAATGCGATGGAGCTGGTCCCTCCAGCCAATATGAGGACGGGGTTTTACAGCCCTTACTTCATTGTGCTCAAGAAAGGCGATGGGTTACGACCAATCTTGGATCTGCAAGTTTTGAATCGTGCGGTTCACCAGCTGCTGTTCAAAATGTTGACGCAGAAACACATTTTCTAGTGCATCCGTCACCAAGATTGGTTTGCAGCAATCGACCTGAAGGACGCGTACTTTCATGTCTCGATCCTCCCGCGACACAGGCCATTCCTGCGTTTCGCCTTTGAGGGTTGGGCTTATCAGTACAAAGTCCTGCCCTTCGGGCTGTCCCTGTCGCCCCGTGTCTTCACCAAAGTCGCAGAGGCGGCCCTGGTTCCCTTGAGAGAACAGGGGGTTGGCATCCTCAACTATCTCGATGACTGGCTCATACTTGCACAGTCTCGCGATCAGTTGTGCGTTCACAGGAATTTGGTGCTCAGACACCTCAGCCAGTTGGGTCTTCCGAGTCAACTGGGATAAAAGAAAACTCGTGCCAATGCAGAGGATCTCTTTTCTCGGATTCGGTCAAAGACAGCACGCCTCACCCAGGAACGTATTCAGTCAGTGCTGAACTGCCACAAGTCATTATCAGGCAGGACCACGGTCCCACTGAAATTGTTTCACAGGCATTTGTTTATGAGACCGCTTCAGCACTGGCTCCACGGCCGAGTCCCGAGGTGGCTGTGGCTACGCGGCGCTCACCGGGTTCAGATTACACCGGCCTGTTGCAGAACCTTCAGCCCGTGGTCGGATCCTTCGTTCCTTCGGGCAGGAGTGCCCTTGAAACAGGTATCCAGGCATGCTGTGATCTTCACAGATGCCTCGACCACTGGCTGGGGAGCCACGTACAACGGGCACGCAGTGTCAGGGGTCTGGACGGGTCCCCAACTGTGTTGGCATATCAATTGCCTCGAGTTGCTGGCAGTGCACCTTGCCCTGGGCCATCTCAGAAGGCGCCTTCACGGCAAAGACGTACTGGTACGCACGGACAGTACTGCGACCGTTGCGTATATCAACCAGCAAGGAGGTTTACGCTCCCGTCGCAACTCGCCCGCCACCTCCTTCTTTGGATTCAGAAGCATCTGAGGTCCCTTCGTGCCATCCATATCCGAGGAGTGCTCAATCGGGTAGCCGACGAGCTGTCACGAGCAGCACTTCCAGGGGAGTGGAGACTCCATCCTGAGGCAGTTCAGCTGATTTGGAGATGGTTCGGGGTTGCTCAGGTAGACCTGTTTACATCTCCAAAAACCACCCACTGCCAGTTGTTCTATTCCCTGACCGAGGCAACGCTCGGCACGGATGCACTGGCACACAGCTGGTCCCGGGGCCTACGCAAATATGCGTTCCTCCCAGTGAGCCTACTTGCATAGACACTGTGCAAGGTCAGGGAGGATGAGGAGCAGGTCTTGTTAGTAGCTCCATATTGGCCCAACAGGACTTGGTTCCCAGAACTCATGCTCTTTGCGACAGCCCTGGCCGATTCCTCTGAGGAAGGATCTGCTTTCTCAGAGATGGGGCACCCTATGGCACCCGTGTCCAGACCTGTGGAAACTCCATATATGGTCCCTGGACACAACGTGGAGGTTTTAGTTGACCTACCCCAGGAGGTAGTGCTCACTATCACTTCAGCACGAGCACCGTCCACAAGACGGGCCTATGCTTTGAAGTGGAACCTGTTCGTCTAGTGGTGTTCCTCTCACCGAGAGGACCCCTGGAAATGTTCGATCAGAGCTGTGCTTTCCTTTTTGCAGGAAGGGTTGGAGCGTAGGCTGTTCCCCTCCACCCTTAAGGTTTACACCACTGCAATCTCCGCACACCATGACCCCATACAGGGTAGGTCGGTGGGGAAGCACGACCTGGTCGTCAGGTTTCTTAGGGGGGTCAGAAGGTTAAATCCTCCTAGGCCCTCCTCTCTGCCCTCTTGGGATTTAGCATTGATGCTAAGAGCCCTACAAACTGCTCCCTTCGAGCCTTTGCAGTCAGTCGAGTTAAAGTTCTCTACATGAAAACCCTACTCCTGACTGCATTGGCCTCGATCAAGAGGGTGGGGGACCTGCAGGCGTTTTCGGTCGACAAATCGTGCCTGGAGTTTGGGCTGGCTGACTCCAGTGCAACACTGAGACCCCGGCCCGGCTATGCACCCAAGGTTCCTACCACTCCCTTCAGAGACCAGGTGGTGAACCTGCAAGCGCTGCCCCTGGAGGAGGCAGACCCAGCCCTAGCTTTGCTCTGTCCTGTACGTGCACTGTGACAGTACGTGGATAAGACTCAAAGCTTCAGGAACTCAGAGCAGCTCTTTGTCTGTTACAGTGGACAGCAGAAGGGGAAAGCAGTCTCCAAGCAGAGGATGGCCCACTGGATGGTGGATGCCAACACCTTAGCCTATGAAGCACAAGGTGTGCCCTGCCCGCTGAGGCTGCGTGCTCACTCCACTAGGGGTGTCGCATCGTCCTGGGCGCTGGCTCGTGGTGCCTCACTATCAGACATTTGTAGAGCTGCGGGCTGGGCAACTCTTAACACGTTCGCTAGATTCTATAGTCTACGTGTCGAGCCGGTTTCCTCCTGTGTTCTCACCTCAAATGGGTAGTGGCACTGAGAGGCCCGGTTCAGAGTCGGCTTGTGGCGTCTATAATGCCTATATGCTCCAGAGAGTTCCCTAACCAGGCAAACCCTGTCGAGTCCTCCAGCACTTCGGCGCCGGACGTTCCGCCAGACCTTTCATCCAATGAATTCCTGAAAACTGGTGTAAGGCTGGTGCCCATATGAGAGACCCTGTTGGGATCCCATATGTGTATTCCACAGTACAGTTATTAAGGCTGTGTTTCCCCCTGGCAGAATGTGCGCTGCCATCACAGGTACTGTACCACCACTGAGCTGCTGGCTGGGATATCACTGCTATGCTGATGATACACACCTTTACATCAGCACTAAGCCTGATATCGCATCCTCTGTAGCAGCTCTTTCTCACTGTGTGAATGAAATAACAGCAACATAATTTTTTATAAGACTGAGGTCTTATTGGTACATTAGCAGCTACTAGAAATGTAAACAGTTTAAACTGATAATAGATGATAAACAGATTCAAGATGTGATCTTGGCATCGTTTCAAACCTGCCTTTTATCACAGTAGAAGTACTGCCAGGAATATGCCATATCTATCCACCTTATTTTTCCCATAAGTTTGGGTGCGGCCATTTGTAAATTTTATGGGTCTGGCTTCAGGTTTCATCCGCTTCCAGCTATTTTTTAGCTGTACAAAACAGCTCGTTTTGCTGCTTGATATGGCAAATTGGTGTGTCTTAGCATATTATTTTAATGTATTATCTTAATTATGAACACACTGGTTTGAAGTGCAAACAGTTTAACCGTTTACTACACATTGTTATTATTCTTACTTCTGAGTTGAAAAAGGTGGATATATCTTGTTTTTGTCTCTATGTATCTTTTTTTGCTTGCTAAATCTATTAAGAGACTTTAAAAGGGGTCATCGGATGCAAGATTCACTTTTCAAGTTTTCAAGTCTGTGTACACATCCATCCTATAATTATAAAAATCCACCCAGTGTTTTTTTTAAAATCCCTATTTAAAATCCCCTTTCTCAAATCAGGCCGTTCTGAGAGCCCTGTCAAAATGACGTAGTTCTGTACAGGCCCCTCCCACGATAGTTGATTGACAGTAGTGTTTCAGCACAGACTGGACTGGTGTCTTACCTTCGACCCGTCCCCTGAGTGAGCTGTCATCAGTCCGCCATTGTGTCGACTCCAGTGCAGGGGAAGACAAGATGTCTCAGATTAAGCGATTGAGGTGCTTTATTGTTGGATGTATAATGAATATTGCAATCGTCATTTACTCCCGACATCTGAGCCACTGAAGACGCAGAGGATTAATGTTACTTTCGCTTTGAAGTGAATGCGCCGCTCATTAACATTTAAAGCAACATGGACTATAATGGCTTGATAAAAACAGAGCTGATTTCGACAGGTTTAAAACGGTGTTTTTTACACTACCATTGAGAAATTTTAACCAGTATGTTATAGACTTTTTATTAAGACCCTAAAGAATCATATCAACTTGTGCAAAATGGGCATCCGATGACCCCTTTTAATGCATTCAAAACTGAGCCACTTAATCCTCCTAACAACATACAGAGCAGTGCAGTTGAGAACAGCATGAATATAAAGTATTTATGACATGGCCAATATCTATACATATTTCACTAATGAAAACAGCATAGCGTCACACAATGATATCATTGATTATTTTTTATTCAAATCTACCTCAACTACAAAAAAAAAAAAGAGAGAAAATACTTTAATTGAATTTCCTCTTCTTTTTTTTCTTACATTACAGGTGTAAAAAAAACAAACATAGCTGCATTTTTAACCAGTTGTACGTACACTATCTAGACAAACCATATTGTTTTCATGGCTGGGAGGACAAAAAATAACATGGCAGTTCATTTTCACTAATCATTTTCTATAAATGACTGATTTAAGTTTTATTTGAATATACTAATAGTTATAAGATGTTCATGTATATACAAAAAAATAAGTAAATAAACAATTAAAAATAAGTTGTTAAAATAATGGTAACAATTTAATAATTAGTGGTGATTTGGGGGCCCTTAATGACCTGGCATACTCTGCACAGTTTTAAAATTAGCTAAGATTTGAAAATCGTCTAGTGTGTCAATCAGGCCTAAGTTGTAATAATGTGTTTTGACTTTTTACTTGTATTGTTTTGTACACTGTATTTATTGCGCATTATGCGCTTGATGTTAGAAAGGTGCTTCATAAATAAAATGTATTGTTATTACTGCTCAGAGTCTTTGCTTACATCTTTGCTGATGGTCTCTCTGTGACTTGCATTGAGCTCTCTTCAGTCTATCATTTTTATTCTCTATTTTGTCTCAATATCTCCGACACAGCCAACCTGTCCTTTTCGGCAAATACTCTTCTTCATATGCTCGGTGTTCAGCATCCCTACACTGTCTGTAAAGTCATTGCTTCTCAGCTACACTCAGTGTGGCCATACATGACTGATATTGAATTACATTTGTGCCAAATGTTTTGAACTTAAACTGTTTAGTAAACTAACAAAAATATAAACTGATCATTACTAAAAAAGCTATTTGAAACTGGAAAAATATATCACTGTGTCAATCTGCCAGATGATTCTCATTGTATCATGAGTTTTTGATTGACAGCTTCTTGAACTGTGAGAATTTGCAAGTGGCTTCCTATTTCATTTTAGTAACATGAAGTTAGAAGTTTTGTTTTTAATTTGACCTTACATGCTTTCTTTCTCTACTTTGTTCGCAGTCAAAAGTGACCGGACACCTGAAATGTAAATTTCTTTTTTTCAGTGAAATCAATGTAATATATTTTTGTTCGATAATATTTTTTCTATTTTGTATTTTGAGAGAATTTCATGGTACTATATTTATGCAATTATTATACATTTTTCCCATTGAAAATAATAATAAAAAATTCTAATATTTTTCTATTACTTTTCAATTATGGCAGTATTTCATGTTAAAATAAACATGCCTTTAAAATCAATTTTTGAAGGCAGATTAGTTACATCTGGTGGGAGTAAAAAAATAAAAACATCTGAAATTCCATGGTTTAGCTACTAGATTCCTATAGAGCTCTATATAAATGGCTTATAAATTCTGTAGTTGTTTTTAGACATAACTACTTTTTTTTTTTTTTTTTGAGTTGTGGAGTTGGATTTATATTTAGACATTCTCAAAGACAACTTTAAAGGTTAAGATTTGTTGTTTGTTTGTTTGAAATGTTGGTTTGAGATGTCAGTTTTTGCATTAATTTTACTACAGTCAAACCTGGACACAAAGAAAGACATTTTATTACACATAACATCAGAGTTCAACAAAAGGGTAACCAATATGAACAGGAATGCTTTATCAGAGGTTAAACAATCTGATTTCAACCTCTTATTTGAGTCTTTTGGCTCAATTTTGCCATATTGTAACTGTTCACTTATACCATATTGGTTCACCATATTGTAACCAGTTCATTTGTGTGTGTATAATAGTGTGTTGTGCGTGCGTGTGTGTGTGTGTGTGTGTGTGTAAGTGACTTACACCTTACTCTTGCACCTTATTACCATAGTCACGCTGTGTCAAATGTCCAATGAATTGGGGGAATATTTGTTTCTTCCTGATAAAACTAAATGAGTGTAAAATTATGTTTTGTGTAAACAATTGTTTTTATTGAATCAGTTCAATTAAAAAAGGATACAACATACAATATGATATACACAAACAAACTAATGTGATGTGGACTGTTGCTGGGTTTTTTGTAGGTTGTCTGGCTGTATGGTGACCGAGAAAGGCTGTTGTTATGTGTCTTCAGCGCTGAGTTCAAACCCCTCACACCTGAGAGAGCTGGATCTAAGCTATAATCACCCCGGAGATTCAGGAGTCAAGCTGCTCTCTGAAAAACGTCAACTCAAGTATGTTGAGCAGAAAGATTTTACTATTTAATCTAGTATAAAGGATTTAAAGAGCACTATTCTGAGGATTAAAATCTTAACTAAAATGCTCAAATAAAACAAACAACAAAACAGTACTTTAACTCCCTAACTGGCCACAAAACCGGACCAAACAGTGAAAATACAACAAAAATGGCAGCCACCTCCCTACAGCTTCCATTGCAAACATTAACTACTTTTAAATGAAATAACAAAAAAGCCCTAATTTTAACTGTCAAGTTAAACGTTGGAGTCACTATTACAGTCAATTAGTTAACATTACTTACTCACACTCAACCATAAGAATACACTGTTTTGCTCAGACTTTTTGTTGAGACTCTTACACAGACAGCACCCTGGAAAACATTTCTTAGGGTGTACTCAAACTAGGCACAGTTGCCTTGAACCTAGCCCGAGCACCAGGGGCGGATCTAGAAAATAATTTTTAGGGTGGCAAAGGGGTGGCATGGGGTCTATGAGGGGTGGCAACACCAAAGCAAGTCCCCATGCATAGTTTTTGGGGATTTATGGTCTGACATACACAGTTGTGTTCACAAATATTGTATTACCATTAAGTAATCATCTATACTGTTTAGAATGAAAAATAAATAACATTTCAATGTCCATCATTGCACCAAGTCAATACACAACAAACTTCAACAGGTTATAAATGTTTCTGAGCTTGTATCACTAAAAAAAGACATGCGGTTCTATTAAAATTACATAGGTTACTTAGATGGTATAATCACGTTTAGTGCAAGTTTAAGAACAACAAAAACTTTTGAATTTCCTAACATTAGAAAGAAATACAATAATATCAAAACACTGAAACTGGATCAGTTTTGAAAACAATGTTTGATTTTCTGTTATTAACAGAGGTGGGAATGTCTGTAATCACCCAGAACAAACTCTATTAACCATATACTCTAGCAACACTCCAGCAACTGCATAGCAAGAGCCTAGCAACCACCCAGAATATCCTAAAAAACCAACTAGCAACACTTTAGCAAACATCTAGATTCTAGAACATCTAACTGACCAAACCATTTACGTTTTTAGACAAAACTGTAAGACAAGCCATCATAAATTTGTCTTTCAAACTTTTCAATCTAGTTATTACAGTTTTTCTTGCAGGTTTTTCTCAACTGCTTACACACATTTTCCAAACTTTGCCTCTTTTTTTTTCAAAACTTTACACACAAATCCAAGAATTGCACACACAAAATGCAAAATGCCTCACATCTCTTGCAAAATGAAGCACTGCGTTCAAAATATCACAAACACATCTCAAAAGCAAACATTTGCAAACACCTTTGCCATAATATTAATTCCGGTGTAGGGATTTCTATATATATATATATAACAGACACTGCTATGCCCTATCAGCCATCATGAGGTTTGCTAATCACCCCCAGCACAGGACTCCAATATCCTGGGTCGACTTCCGAAGTTTAATCGATATTTTATAACCCTTTTTTATAGATAAAGTGATTAAAGGTACTCTGTGTATGCCAGATATGCGAAGTTTGGGCTTGTAGGAATGGTCATGATATTTGAATAACCTTGGTATGAAGGAAAATGTGTTATTTTGAACAGTGTGTGTGGTACGACACGTTATAGAAGTTATTAACAAAACCTGCAAAGACATTTCCTCATGTGATGAATTGAAGCCTCTTGTTTATGTATGCGCTCCCCCTTGCAAGAAGCCGATTGTAAGATCGCGCCGTAGGTTGGACGTATGCCACAGATCAAAACCCCTTTTGAACCTCAGATTCAGGGCTCGCTGCTCGCTTTTCCTCGCTCAAGACCTCTGGCTTTTATTTTGGTAACAGCGCTACAAGCGCTTCCCTGCCG
>NW_015638130.1:22499-27032 GCF_001515625.1 Sinocyclocheilus rhinocerous | reverse complement strand
TTCCTCGTGATGAATTGAAGCCTCTTGTTAATGTATGCATGCTCCGCCTTGCAAGAAGCCGATTGTAAGATCGCGCCGTAGGTTGGACGTATGCCACAGATCAAAACCCCTTTTGAACCTCAGATTCAGGGCTCGCTGCGCTCGCTCTCTCTCTCTAAAGACCTTTGGCTTTCACCTTGGTGTGCGCGACAAAACGCTCCCACGCCGTACCATCGCATCCAAAAGGACGTCATCCAAACGTCATTCCGGCGTCAAAGCGACCAACCAATCAGCAACGGAACTTCCCTCCAGCAGCCATTCAGGACGCCTTTATCAGAACGAGGAATTCAGGGAACGAGGGTTACCATACGTAACCGAGACGTTTCTTGGTCTCCTGACACAAGACTAGCTATATCTCTAGGCAGTCATTTCTCAGTTCTGCAAAAATGCAGTACACATAAAAAATGGTTACAAATAAAATTTGAGAGTCACACGCTTGAAGGGGTACAACATGTGCTACAGTTTACTGTACATGCAGAATAGTGAAATTTTCATTATCTATTGTACTGGTACTGTATGTGTAAGTATAAAACCCCTGTAGATGATTGCCTCAGCTCTCTCCGTTGTTAGCATGCATAGATTCTGATTGGTGTGTCATCAGTTTTGCTACCTAATGTTTAACTTACTCATTGTTAAACTTTTTGAGAAATGTGTCTTTGTTTTGAAAACTGAATTAATGGTTTGGGGAAAAAAGTGGCAACTAGAATCGGTTATATTAACTGAAAACTGCATAGAAATCAGTTATAGAAAACTGCAATATGACTAGATAGTATACTTACCTAACTCTGCTATTAGTTTCCGTGATCGGCATCTTATTGATTTGATGTTATTGTTATGGCTTATTACTTCTGAGTTACCTGAAAAGCAGTAATTATCTGATTCACGAACAAATGTAAAAACAATTCGTTAGTGAACTGGGCCGCACCTTGTGGTTTTGACTCAAAAGATCCAGTTCATAAGAGTCATTTGTTAATTAGGCCGACTGCACTGGCACGCTGCATGCGCGTGCAACCACCGTGCACAGTTTATTAAAAGACGTGTTTTTGCCATTATTTTGCGCTACACTGTCATCGCAGCAGCTGAAAAGTAGCACATGAAACACTGCTTACATTTATATTTTATTCTGTGATAATTCTGGGGTGGCAGGTGGGGTGGCACAGCTTTTTCTTAGGGTGGCAGTTGCCACCCCGGTCGATCCGCCCCTGCCGAGCACGATTATCCCCAATTGAATTTCAGTTGGGCCCATACTGAACCTCATTACTGGTTTAGCACATCAGTAACGTTGCGCGTTACACTTGGGCTTTCTTCTTTGACATTTCACTTCAGCCATTATTTGATGTGTCTGCTTTCATTGAGAAAAGACCCTCAATAATACTGACTATTGCATTCATTTGAAATATTATTCAGTAAGTTTGTTTTCAGTATAAACATTAAAGGGGTCATATGATGCTTTTTTAAAGATCATTATTTGGTGTATTTGGTGTAACAGAATATGTTGACATGCTTTAATGTTCAAAAAACACATTATTTTTCAAATACTGTACATTATTGTAGGTCCTCTATGCCCCGCCTCTCTCAAACGCTTCGTTTTCTACAAAGTCCCTCCTTCCGACAAGCGCAGTCTGCTCTGATTGGCCAGCTGACCCAGTGCATTGTGATTGGCTGAACACCGCAAGCACTCGTCGGAAATGTAACGCCCCTTACCATAATCGCGAGCTTCATCTTTCAAAATAAATGTAAAGACAGAGCCCGAAAGGGGAACAGAGTCGCGTGACAGACACAGTGATGAAGCTGGTATGTGTTTGCAGTACACAAGCCACGGTTAAGACAGCTGACTCCACTGTGATGTGACCCCCTCTCTCACGCGCGAGCGCTCTCTCTCTCTTTCTCACACACACGATGCGCAAAACTCCGCATTTGAACAGTCAATAGCAAATACTTAAACTAATAACAAAACATACTTACAGTAGCTGATTCAGAAGCGCCAGATTGTCATAGCAAAGTCAGAATTACCTCCTCTCCTAGGTTCACGAAACGGTCGTCCATAAAATGCATTGCTGTTCTGTTGTAAGTAATCTTAAAGATTCCTAAATGCATCTACTTTCTGAAGGCCAAATAAAGTGCTTTTGCTTTCGTCTAGAAACACACAGCGTCTCCCTGACATGGCTGCTTCAACACTAACTGCGGTTACTGACACCATGCCTTCTTTCTTTGCGTGCACATTTGCGGCGGGATTATGCAAATATTTCCACATAGTGGGGTAGATATGTGGGGGCGTGTTAGAATGAGCCGTTTTAGGGGGGCGTGGCAGAGTCTTAACTTTGATAAAGAATATCTCTTTGGTTTTGAGACTTTAGTCTTTGCAACTTCAGGGATCTTATCTATGCACAATCAGCTTGTAACACTCCAAAGAGAAAGGAAAACTTGAAATCGCATCATATGACCCCTTTAAGACTGACAGTTCTGTTGAGTATTTTTCATTACATTCAGGAGTAATAAGAACACTTCTTGATCTCTTTGTGTCTTCATCTCTTTAAACCAAGCAGAACAGTAGTGATATTTTACAGTACTTGCATGTCAGGATACTGTACTGGGTGGAAACCTTCACAGACTGTAGTCATGACAACGCATTATTATGATGGATAGACCATTTTATATTAGTTACAATTATACTGCACATGAAAAACAAGATAAAACTGAAAGAATAGCTTCTTCTCGTCTGATAATCTTCACAATCATCAAGTCCGTTAGTTAGACGAAGTGTTAGCATCATATTCTAGCTGTTTTCTAACTGTAAAAAAAGCTGCGAAGAGCTTACATGTACAAACGCACCAAACTGACCCACAAGCTCTCAGAGAAATGATTAAACAGCAGTATAACTTACCTTTCATATAATAGTCACTTCAAACAGGTCTGAATCACAGATGTCTTCTCTCACACGTGCTGAGTTTCCAAACAGGAAATTCATGTTACTGTCACGGTACTGTGACAGTAACATGGATAAACAGTCTTTAATAAATCCACAGAAGGTAATTCCAGATAGAAACAGGGCTAGCAACACACGTAACATCAACAAGACCCAACAAACTCAAACTGAACAGACTGGAACTTAAAGGGGTCATATGATGCGATTTCAAGTTTTCCTTTCTCTTTGGAGTGTTACAAGCTCTTGGTGCATAAAGAAGATTTGTAAAGTTGCAAAGACTAAAGTCTCAAATATGGTGAGTTTTGAGCGTTATCTTTCTTACGCATTCATCGATTCCCGCATACGAGTTATGCCAACATCGAGACGATGCGTGGAAACGACTATGAGAGTATGCCCCTGTAAAAAAGACGACTGGCTAGCTATCTTTCTATGGGTGAGACGTCCTCTCTTAAAACTCCCTCCTTGCCATCTCGCTTAGATGGCAGGGCATACGCAGCAGCAGGTCAGGCTGTTGCTTCGTTACACACGATGCGGTCGCTTGTCAAAGGAGGGGACTTTGTAGAAAACGACGTGTTTGAGAGAGGCGGGGCATAGAGGACCTACAATAATGTACAGTATTTGAAAAATAATGTGTTTTTTGAACATTTAAGCATGTCAACATATTCTGTTACACCAAATACACAAAATAATGATCTTTAAAATAGCATCATATGACACCTTTAAATACTCAGACCAAAAGGAGGATAATAAACAAGACACACCTGAACATAATAATGAACTCAAATCAGAAACCATGACAACTAACGCAACAGTGAAAATGGTGCAAACTGAAAACAAAGTCCAAACAGTGTGAAGGTGTGACAGTTACCTTCACTACACCACTGATTAGACCATATGGATTATAATATAAACAGGATTTATAAAGAAATAAATAAAAAACACTAAATAATATTATGTATTTAAATAACCATCTGTGAATTCCAAGATTATATCGCACAATTCTGATAAGAAAAATCAACTCGTCATTCACTTTTTTCCCCCCTCGGCTCAGAATCATGAGTTCCCTTTCAAGGGAACTTCGAACTGCGTCCTCTAGTGGTCGCTATGGGGAACGCCTCGTCGTGACGCGTGTCTGAAGCATATATTGAAAAAACCCCAACAACACGTTGGCCGGCGACAGCCCATGACGTCACTACCGGTGCGACTATAGTATAAATAGGCGCCGGGAGAACATGTCATTCTCTTCTTCGTCTTCACTGACCGTTTTGTTTGAAGCGTGCATTTCCGTGGTAAGAGCAACCTCTATTCCTATCATTATGGCGAGCACTAGCAAAGCGTTTAGAAGGTGTGTGCATCCGCGTCGTCGTTATTTGACACCTGATGACACACACGATCTCTGCGTTGTTTGTTTGGGCAAAGAGCACGCACGCGATGTCCTTGAGGGGGCAATCCGCGTTCATTGCGAGCGTATTTTAATGAAAAGCTCCCTCTCGCGCTCGTCGGCTGTGGACGAGAGTAAGCTGCTGGAGGATGATGTTATTTCTTTAACATCGTTTGATCCGGGGGCC
>NW_015638130.1:11034-22383 GCF_001515625.1 Sinocyclocheilus rhinocerous | reverse complement strand
TTGAAAGGGAACGTCTCAGGTTACTTATGTAACCATGGTTCCCTGAGTAGGGAACGAGACACTGCGTCCTCAGAGCTTCCTGCCATGTTTCGAACGCAAGCTTCAGACGAAGAAGTGAATGACATGTTCTCCCGGCGCCTATTTATACTATAGTCGCACCGGTAGTGACATCATGGGCTGTTGCCGGCCAACGTGTTGTTGGTGTTTTTTCAAAATATGCTTCAGACACGGGTCACGAAGAGGCGTTCCCCATAGCGACCCCTAGAGGACGCAGTGTCTCGTTCCCTACTCAGGGAACCATGGTTACATAAGTAACCTGAGACGTTTATATCCCACACTTCTGTCTTTTTTCCCTCAGAATTGACACTTGCAATTTTTGAGTTAAATTGAGTTATAAAGTCAAAACTAGGAGATATAAACTTGCAATTGCAATAAAAAAAATCGGAATTGTGAGATAAAATAGGTAAATGTTAAAGGTTCAAATAAGTAGTCTTTTTCATGCTGTAACGATGGATAACAATACAACATGTCCCCTATAAACTGCATATGTTAATATTATGTAGAACTATTGTTTAAACCAAATTTATGCTTTAAAAGTAAGGTAATCATAGCAGGTTTCATCCATAGTCTGTCCGTTTAAACGTCTGCGTTTAGCTTCAAATGGCGTCTTTGACGACAGTATTATATATGTGGCCGTGTGAATGTGTACACTATTAAAGACACTCAAACACTGCCAAGTATATCTAAACTAGGGGTTCTTTATTTCCGACCGCGTATGCAGAAGATGCGGCATTAATACTCAAGGTTTCCAATTGTGGGGAGTTGTGCCGATGAAATGTACACAGTGAAGAATAAACACAACCAAAAGCACGCTTCCCCAAAGGTATAACGTAACAAACCAAAATGATAAGTTTTTCAAGCAGTTCTCACAGTTACAGAAATTACTTCAGGCCAGTTTCGCCAATTCCCCTCTTTTTTTTTTTACTTTACAAGGATAGCCACACAGTAAAAAGATAAATAAAAATAAATAAATAAATAAATTAAACAAAATACCAAGAAACTTGGTGTGAGCACTTAACCCCCAGATAAACAACGGTAGTGGCTTATGATGCTTTCTAAAGGAAGAACAAACATAGAAGTATAATCAAATATACATTCTCATAAGCCACTTACAACTATTGACTAAATAAATTCAAGTAAATACATTTTACACTCTGTACATCTCTATTAACATTGTTATTAATATCTTCTTCTCCAAGGACAGATTATTAATAAATTCAAATTAACATTGACATCAAAACAGTATACAACTAGTGAACCATTTTCTCTGAGTGTACATATACATTTACCAAAACCAAATGAAATAAATATTACTCACTCTGTGGCGCGCTGCTTCACATTAGAAATTCACCCAGCTGTCACCTCACATGCACCTTCATGTGCTTTCGTTCTCCCCTCTAGTATTATTTTATTATTATTAGGAGATTATTAAGGAGAAATAAGTTTGGTTTACTTTCCCTTCCACTTCACAACATAAATGGCATGTCCTAAACTCAACGTTCACATAAAATATAACTCGCGCTCGATCTACGTGGCCTGCACAATTCCTCTACGCAGATATTTCTCACCCACGGAGAAATGAGAAATCCGTATGATCATATACTTCTCCAAACTGCTCAGCGACCAGACCAACACCCAACCGAGGGTTTCCCCTTTTTTCCCAACCAACAAACGGTGTTGTTTCCCAGCCCACGCACTTTAACTCACGTGTGCCCGGGAAGCCCCCAGTCATAAACAGTTCCCCAGAATAAACACTCTCTTCTTTGAGAAGGGTATAACTGCAGCCTGGAGATCTCCAAATGGGGGCGGGAACTCCAAAACGGGGTGGGAGCTCCAAAATAGGGCGTGGCTTCCTCCTATTGACAGAAAGGCACATTTTTTCCCCCCAATCCACTTCAGTGCAAACTCCTCCCCACAGCTGATTCTAGATTTTATTGGTTGTGTCAATTAAAGTGTTTATTTCCTACACTATGCTACAAAAATGCTAACCCCTAAACCTACCCCACACCTGACCCTAACCTTAACCAGTGAAATTGACTGGCGTGGTAAAGAAAGTTGCTGTTCAGGAGATAAACAGTTAATAAGATTATGCGATATGAGATCGTTCCGTAGCTCCCCAACCGGACCTCACCGGACAATGGCACCTTTTTAGTTACACCCAGCGTCACTACCCCCTCCTACCCTGCGAATTTCGAGCCGTTGCTTAGAACAAAGTGATGAGTAAAATCTTTCCCCTGCACTGCGCTGACGGCTCGCGGGAGTGCTCGTGGGTGATTCCCATTTATTAAGCAGAGGTTCAAACTCTTGTCCGAACACCACTGGCCACGAGCTTTGGGCTCTGCTCTCACGGAGAATATTTATTTATATAGCATATTTTATTTTAGATTAACTAGAAACAATGTTTAATTTATAAAGTTTTATTTTGAAATGTAAGTCAATAACAATTTGCTGAAGCCAGAGCCAATGGTGAGAGTCTTTGCGCGAGGAGACCCCGCCCCATTTTGGAGGTTCTGCCCACTTTTGGAGTTCACGCCCCATTTTGGAGATCTCCAGTCTGCAGTTATATCTACTTGGCTTCTTTCAGCTCTTCTCACCGTGCTGCTCAGACGCACAGGAGTGCCCCTTAATGACGGACAGGCATGACCGCAGGCAATTCTAATGATGACTACTCTTTGTTACCCGGCAACACTTAAAAATGATTTGCATTCAGATTCTGACATCCAAAGGCACAACAATACATTTTTTCTCTTATTCCATGGATTTTACCCGTTTCCCTCAACTTGTTCCCAGTGTTTTTCTGCCACCACAATGCAGATTGCACAATGCACATTGCAGCTGCAAGTGAAGTAACTGTGACGTCTACTCCAAATTGGTCTATAAGGCTAGGAGTTAACTGTGTGGTTAGGTTTACATTAATGGCTAGTTAGCTAATGAGCTAACTGTCTGTATAACAGCTTTCAAGTTATTTTTATACTTTATCATATTATATTATGATAAAGTAATACAAGTATTTGCAGGGTCACTATACATTCATATTTAATCTACCATTGCTAAATTATAGAAAATACTGTTTGAATAATTAGTAAATTGCATTAACTTTTTTTTTTATTTCCTACTACCTTTACTGATTTGTCCAATCACTGATCTCAAAACTTACACGTATGAATTATGCAAATTTTTCATGATGCAGGTGTTGTACCATGACCTGACTGTAGGAGCGCACTCTCGAGATTAGAGTTTATACAATAACTGTGTCTAAAATCACCCCTTATACCCTCATTCACTGTTCCCTACATTAGTCCACTGATATAGTCCACTTACCTCTTTCCCCGCCATTGACAAGTTATCTCGTTTTTTAGAAGACAACGCTTCCCCGCCAAAGACATGTTTTCACTGTTATACACTAGAGGGCGCTATTACACGTCTTTTGTTTGTGTTTGCTGTTTAATAATCATTTGAAACATGGCAAACTGGCAGCTCTGATAGTAATGAACAGATTTATCTTGAACTGTCATGGAAACTTGCATGTATGTGTCAATAAAAAATGAATGTATACCTGTATGAAAGGGTGCTTCTGGGACTAATTTCAGCAATGTAGATTATATTTTCTAAGAACACGGTCCCTGTCCTCTTAAACCCAAATGTCCCTGTAATGCTGGTGCATATTCAGGTCAAATGTCCTTGTAAACCACAAAAACTAACACACACACACACACACACACACAAACAAACAAACATGTCACACACACAAAATTATACTGGATAAATAGTTGTCATTCACATCATACAGTGAGAGAGCCGCTCTGCTGCACAAAACAGGTCTGTCGTGTGTTGCTTGGTTTTCATGTGTGGTTTCAGGAACTTACGGAGATGCAGATATGAGCTGTGTCATCTGAAGGTTTGAGATCCAGTCATTTTTCTCCACCAGAGCTGCTTCTGTCAGATTTGCATTCTACGTGCAACTCAAATGCTCTGCTGTCCATCCAGATATAAAGCTGCTGCCGGTTAATGAAGATTTGACGGATGAACTCGCAGAGCATATCCAGAAGGGTCGAGTGTTCCTGCTCATTTTTTGTAACATTTACAGAAAACAATTTTATTGGTGCAGAATTTCTGCACTTTATGCTGCCTTCACGTGCTATCGGAAATTTCCTATTTCCCACTTGTGAAGTCATAATTACGAGCTTGTCGTATTCAAGTGCTTTGTTGTCGAAAAGAATAAAATGTAGCATTCCATTGGTTGACAATCATATAAACATTCACCGCGCTACATATGCAGTTTGCTGACAATTCTGGAATTTCAGTCAGATGCATGCTTATTTCACTGCTTATAAAACATACAATATGCTTCAAATGATCGTTCATATATAGCCTATAAATACAATACTTTAGCAACAAGACAAAGTGATGTAGTTGTTGTGAGAAATGAAAGTGTCAGCGCAAATTCTGTCAGGAAGACTCCAATGTCACGTCATTCATTCATACTAACAGGTCTGACCAATCACTGCTTTACGCCTGGAGTATATAAGCACTGAACTCTGTTTCATTTTTTGCAGTTGATGTCGCCGACGTTCCCTGCTCAGTCAGGCAAGCTGTCGCCTGACTTATTGCCCGACTTTTCCCGGGGTCACTTGCATATAGTCTGAAGTTTGTTTTCTGTGAACGATTGCGAGTTTGACATTCCTTTCAAGATGCACGCCGTACCGTTGGTATGGTGCAACGAATTGGTGTTTGCGGTCGATATAGAGGGGTTTGTGTTTTCACGGCGGAGGATGCGAAACATTGGAAGAGCTTTTGAGTTCATGTCCGCTGTTATTCTGAGTGATCACCGAACTGTCGTGCCGGCGCTGCTCGCATCTCAATCGTTTTTATACAGTCTATGGTCTCAATCATCAAATTATATTTTTGCCTGAATGCTCACGTAAACTTTCATTGAAGACTCCGGGCCTGCTATCAAAAATACAGCTGCTAGTCTCCTTCAGTGTTCCGTCTTCATCACTACATCAGCCTACACCAGGGGTGTCAAACATACGGCCCGTGGGCCGAATACGGCCTACTGAGACATCCAATACGGCCCGCGGGATGATTTGAACATTAATATAAAATATTACATTTTTTTATTATCATTCATATTACTAAATAAAGTCTTTGTCCGGATATTCGCTGCAATATTGTGTTTGGTTTTATTCTTTTTTTATTTTATTTTATCATTGATCATTTAATTGCGCTTCTGCCGGAACCTCGAACATGCATGCGCATTCTAAAGCGGCGCCTAATTCAAATTTCGAACACTTCGGCAAATTTAAGTTGTGTGGCAAGCACTGGCGATTTTAAAAATGTCCAAAAAAAGGAAAAATTTATCTGGAAGGGCGGATGTTTCAGGAGAAATGGAAAGAGAAGTTCTTCTGTGAGGTCAACGGCAGGCCGGTATGTTTAATCTGCTCACAAGCCGTGGCTGTGCAAAAAGAGTACAACATTAAATGGCACTATGAAATACACACAGAGAAATATGATAAATACACTGGACAGCTCAGAACGGAAAAAGCTAATGATTTAGCATCAGCTTTGAAAAAAAAGCAATCAATGTTCACAAAAAGAGCAGGGACTGATGAAGCTGTAAAGGCCAGCTATTTGATTTCCAATGAAATCGCAGCGGCATCAAAGCCTTTTTCAGAGGGAGAATTCATCAAAAAGTGTATGATAAAGGCAGCGGAGCTTGTGTGCCCTGAGAAAAAACAGGCTTTTGCCAGTATTAGCTTGTCAAGAAATACTGTGGCTGAAAGAATTGAGGACATTGCAAGAGACTTGAACCGTCAGCTGAAAGACAAAGTTAAGATATTCATTGCTTTCTCTATAGCACTCGATGAGAGTACTGATATAAACGACGTAGCTCAGCTGGGGTTATTTATTCGTGGAGTTGATGAATCTTTGAACATCACTGAAGAATTTGTTGAGCTGGTTCCAATGACAGACACGACTACTTCCAACGACATTTACTCCAGCCTCATTGGTGCCCTGGATAGACTGGAGGTTGACTGGAGTCACGCTGTTAGTGTGGCAACGGATGGCGCTCCATCCATGGTCGGGAAAAGGGCAGGCGTTGTGACAAAATTAAAAGAAAAAATTCAAAAAGAGAACCCAACCCAAAAAATCTGGAATTTTCATTGTATTTTACACCAGGAAGCATTGTGTAGCAAAACCCTAAAGATGGACAATATTATGAATGTGGTAATAAAAACTGTTAATTTCATCAGAGCAAAGGGGCTCAACCAAGAGAAATATGATAAATACACTGGACAGCACAGAACGGAAAAAGCTAATGATTTAGCATCCGCTTTGAAAAAAAAGCAATCAATGTTCACAAAAAGAGCAGGGACTGATGAAGCTGTAAAGGCCAGCTATTTGATTTCCAATGAAATCGCAGCGGCATCAAAGCCTTTTTCAGAGGGAGAATTCATCAAAAAGTGTATGATAAAGGCAGCGGAGCTTGTGTGCCCTGAGAAAAAACAGGCTTTTGCCAGTATTAGCTTGTCAAGAAATACTGTGGCTGAAAGAATTGAGGACATTGCAAGAGACTTGAACCGTCAGCTGAAAGACAAAGTTAAGACATTCATTGCTTTCTCTATAGCACTCCATGAGAGTACTGATATTAACGACGTAGCTCAGCTGGGGTTATTTATTCGTGGAGTTGATGAATCTTTGAACATCACGGAAGAATTTGTTGAGCTGGTTCCAATGACAGACACGACTACTTCCAACGACATTTACTCCAGCCTCATTGGTGCCCTGGATAGACTGGAGGTTGACTGGAGTCGCGCTGTTAGTGTGGCAACGGATGGCGCTCCATCCATGGTCGGGAAAAGGGCAGGCGTTGTGACAAAATTAAAAGAAAAAATGCAAAAAGAGAACCCAACCCAAAAAATCTGGAATTTTCATTGTATTTTACACCAGGAAGCATTGTGTAGCAAAACCCTAAAGATGGACAATATTATGAATGTGGTAATAAAAACTGTTAATTTCATCAGAGCAAAGGGGCTCAACCATCGGCAATTTGAGGCCTTTTTATCTGAAAAAGATATTCCTCACAGTCTACCCTACCACACCGAAGTTCGCTGGTTGAGCATGCTCAAACGGCTCAAACGCATCTTTGAACTGCGCTCAGAAATCAGTCAGTTCATGAAAGACAAGGGAAATGAGCTGGATAGTCGTAACTGAATATTACGACTGCATTCGCGCATTTGAGATGAAACTAGATCTGTGGGCGACACAGCTTTCCCATGGTAACCCAGCTCATTTTCCCTCTTTAAAATCTGTGCACACCGCTCACGACAAAGACAACATGGACAGATACAAAGAAAAAATTGTTGGTCTGCAGAATGAGTTTCAGAATCGCTTCCAGGTCTTCAATGAACTTGAGAAGGAATTCTCTCTCTTCCGTTCACCGTTTACTGCGAGCGCAACAGATGTACCAGAGGAACTTCAAATGGAACTAATTGAAGTGCAGTGCAACACACCTTTGAAAGACAAATTCGCAACGGTCACTGTGGATTTATTTTACCAAAACCTCGGACCGACGTTCCCCAAAATGACAGGTTTTGCGTCCAAAATCCTCAGCATGTTCGGGACTACATATCTCTGTGAGCAGGCATTTTCTGTAATGAACATTAACAAGTCCAACCTGCGCTCTCGACTCACACACAGACATCTAAATGACATTATGAGAGTGGCAACGGCTCAAAAACTGGTTGCTGATGTTGATGCACTGGTTGAAGAAAAGAGATGTCAGGTGTCAGGAAGCAGAAATTAAAATTGTAATGCGTATGTGATTTATGATGTCAAACTTAATGCGTATATTTAATGTTCATATCCAAAGCGAATGATTTTTCATTTGCATTAATTAACCATAAAGAATTTTTTTTTTTTCCCCTTATATAAGAAATACTACTGTGTTGTTAAATATGTTGAAGGCAGTTTTTTAAATTGTGAAGTGTTTTTCTAGTTTGTAAATTATTGTTTATATTTAATGTAACTGTCTGTACACAAATAGAGTATAGCAGTTTATAGCGAATAGCAGTTTTTTTCTTATTTTCTCATTACTAAAAAGTATCTGACAAATAATATTCATATTCAAAGTTTTTGATTGCCATTACTTAGACAACATTATATTTTTTTCAAAAAGGAATAAGAGTGTTAATGAACAGTTTCCGAGGTCTTATTAAATGCAGTTTTACAGAATAGTGTCTTTCTAGTTTTTTTTTTGCAAATTAATTTGTAATTTGGTGCACCAGCTCATTTTCCCTCTTTAAAATCTGTGCACACCGCTCACGACAAAGACAACATGGACAGATACAAAGAAAAAATTGTTGGTCTGCAGAATGAGTTTCAGAATCGCTTCCAGGTCTTCAATGAACTTGAGAAGGAATTCTCTCTCTTCCGTTCACCGTTTACTGCGAGCGCAACAGATGTACCGGAGGAACTCCAAATGGAACTAATCGAACTGCAGTGCAATACACCTTTGAAAGCCAAATTCAGTCATCAGTCACTGTGGATTTATTTTATCAAAACCTCGGACCGACGTTCCCCAAAATGACAGGTTTTGCGTCCAAAATCCTCAGCATGTTCGGGACTACATATCTCTGTGAGCAGGCATTTTCTGTAATGAACATTAATAAGTCCAACCTGCGCTCTCGACTGACACACAGATATCTAAATGACATTATGAGAGTGGCGACGGCTCAAAAACTGGTTGCTGATGTTGATGCACTGGTTGAAGAAAAGAGATGTCAGGTGTCAGGAAGCAGGAATTAAAATCATAATGTGTATGTGATTTATGATGTCAAACTTAATGTATTACAAATGCAATCTAGATATTTCTTTGTTAAAGGAAAGTTCTCATTTCTAGTGTATATTTAATGTTCATATCCAAAGCGAATGATTTTTCATTTGCATTAATTAACCATAAAGAAATTATTTTATTATTTTTTTTCCTTATATAAGAAATACTACTGAGTTGTTAAATATGTTGAAGGCAGTTTTTTAAATTGTGAAGTGTTTTTCTAGTTTGTAAATTATTGTTTATATTTAATGTAACTGTCTGTACACAAATAAAGTATAGCAGTTTATAAAAGAGGCAAAGGCAAAGAGAGTTAATCCAGGTACACAGCAATAATCCAGGCAGGAGCAAACAGAGTCTGAAACAGCAAGACAAAAAGGGTAATCCGAAAACACAGGCAAGAATCTGAACACAGGAAAACAAGCAAGGCGAGACTATGACTAAACTAGGAAAACTGGAACTGGCTCCGTAAAGTGCTATCACTAGGAGAGTAATAAACGTGTGTGCAATCAGTGCAATGAATGATGGTAAATGTAGTCCAGGGTATAGTGTAACAGTCTGTGTAGTGTGAGAGTCCATGTAGTGAGCGGGTGACCTCTGGTGGTGAGTGAACGGAAGTTCATAGACCGGATTCGTGACAATTGCGGCCTTTCGCATATCACGGACTATCAGAGCTTTTCGCATACTATGGCCTATTGCGGCTTTTCCCTTAGCACAGACAATCACAGCCTTTTGCATAGCTCCGCAATTCTTGTGATGTTTTTGTTTGTTTGTTCTCTGTTTTGTCATTCTTCTATAAGTTTTACCAGAGGCAAACTCCTTAACATTAAGCAACACATCCCAGACAATATTTTTCCGGTTTTTGATTATCCGGACGTTTTGTTGGACATTCTAGTCGGAGGTACAGCTGTGTTGTTCAAACGTGCGTGCAGACGCAGAAGAGGGAAACGCGCCGGCGCCCTGGTTAAGCTCCATGCGTGCGGTTTTCGAACTGCGCTCCCAAGCATTCATCTCGCGAATGTCCGTTACCTTCCTAACAAAACAGATGAACTTCTTCTCCTCACCCGCACCAACAAGGACTTTTCAAACTCTGCTGCACTGTGCTTCACTGGAACCTGGCTGAGTGAAGCCATTCCGGACAACGCACTTCATCTGCCGGGCTACCAGCTGTTCAGAGCGGATCGCATTGCGGAGTTAACAGGGAAAACGGGAGGTGGTGGATTGTGTTTCTACATCAACGAAAGTTGGTGTTCAGATGTAACAACGCTGAAAAAGGTATGCTGTCCTAACTTAGAGGCACTCATCATAAACTGTAAACCTTACTACTCGCCGCGGGAGCTTTCCTCTTTCATTCTCGTGAATGTGTATGTTCCTCCGGATGCGTGCGTGAGCGCCACGATGCAACAGCTGGCCAAACAAATAACTGAAATGGAGCAAAGGTACCCAGACTCTATTTTAATAATTCTTGGAGATTTTAACAAATCAAATCTCTCCCGTGAACTGCCAAAATACAAGCAGCACGTTATGTGTCCCACCAGAGACAGTAATAGATTGGATCACTGTTACACAGCAATAAAGGATGCATATCACTCTGTCCCACGAGCAGCTTTGGGGCTCTCTGATCACTGTTTGGTTCATCTTATACCGACCTACAGGCAGAAACTGAAATCAGCTAAACCAGTATTAAGGACTGTAAAAAGATGGACTAATGAAGCAGAGCGGGATTTACAAGCCTGTTTTGACCTCACTGATTGGAGTGTTTTTGAAGCTGCTGCCACCGATCCGGACGAGCTCACAGAGACTGTAACATCATATATCAGTTTCTGTGAAGACATGTGCATTCCTACCAGGACTCATCTAACTTACAACAATGACAAACCATGGTTCACTGCAAAACTCAGACAGCTCCGTCAGGCCAAAGAAGATGCTCACAGGAAGGGGGACAATGTCTTGTAAAAACAGGCTAAATACACATTGGAAAAGGTGATCAGAGTGGCAAAGAGGAATTATTCGGAAAAAATAAGGACTCAGTTCACTTCCAGCGTCACGTCTGTGGTCATGAAGTCATTTGAGCGACTGGTCCTGGCCCACCTGAAGGACATGATTATACCCTTGCTGGATCCTCTTCAGTTTGCCTACAGAGCAAACAGGTCTGTGGATGATGCAGTCAACATGGGACTGCATTATATTCTGCAACATCTCGACATGGGTGGGAATTACGCAAGGATCCTATTTTTGGACTTCAGTTCGGCCTTCAATACCATCATTCCTGACCTTCTCTCAGACAAACTCACACAGCTCTTCGTGCCCACCTCCATCTGTCAGTGGATCACCAGCTTCCTGACAGACAGGCAGCAGCTAGTGAGGCTGGGCAAACTCACATCCAAGACTCTCACCATCAGCACTGGCGCCCCTCAGGGTTGTGTTCTCTCCCCACAGCTCTTCTCCCTGTTCAC
>NW_015638130.1:3502-9196 GCF_001515625.1 Sinocyclocheilus rhinocerous | reverse complement strand
CCGCTTTACAGAAACTCGCTGATCTGATCACAGACACAGAACAACAACACCCGGACTCTGTTTTAATCATTCTCGGGGACTTTAATAAAGCAAATCTCTCCCGTGAACTGCCAAAATACAGACAGCATGTTACATGTCCCACCAGAGACAGTAATATTTTGGATCATTGTTACACCACGATAAAGGATGCATATCACTCTGTTCCACGGGCAGCTTTGGGGCTCTCTGATCACTGTTTGGTTCATCTTATACCGACCTACAGGCTGTAAGGACATTTATTTTATTTATTTTAGCTCTTTTTCAGAGGGGGAATCGAATCTGAAGATTCAAAATCAACCTGATTCCAAATTTGAATAGCTTACACTTCATCCACTATTCATCCAGCGTCTAGTAGAATTTAGTCTATCTTACCAATTCTATTTGTACTGCTACGTGGCCAACGACAATAGTACAAGATTGGTATTTGTGTTATCTGTGAGCAAGGTAACCAGATCTGGGCAAAGTTTAACTTTAAATACACGACCCAAGACAATGATTCTTATAATGAAACCGGAATTTATTGGCTAAACTCGATTACATGGAACTAACTAATGAAACACACACACACAATGATGATTAACGGAGTTTGCATGAAGTCCCAAAAAGGTAAGATATTCGCTACAGTTCTTTAACTTGCAACCTGAGAGAATCACAAAGCAGAATTTGTCTTATCTTTACTGCTTAAGATCAATTCAGCACCAGTTCAGCAAGAGATGAAGCTTTGTTTGTTTACTTGCGTTTTGGTGACAGCTGAGAGGGGTTTTCCCAGTTGGCTCATCTCCAGCAGCGGGGAAATCACCGATTCGCTGATTGGTCGTTCGGCTGATGTCTTTTGGGAGAGCTTGTTGATGAATGGGGTTTCCTTGTGACGCAGAGGCTTTGGCAGTTCTTCTGAAAGTTTCTCTACTTGGCTTTAGACTTTAGGCTGTTGAAGATCTCTGGCAGTCACGACGTTTCAACTAAATGTTTGAGTTCTGGATGACCCAATCGCTTGATGGTGCAGAGTGTGAGCGCAAGTTGGAAACGTGATTAACACAAAGGCGAAAAGGCATTGAATCTGTTCGGACATTGGGTTTTTGATCAAGCTGTCTAAGTCCGTCCCCCAGATCGTTGTTCCAATCGGACGCTGTTGCAGGGCTTAGCCACGCCCCGTACGGTTCCTTTTTCGTGCATAAATTATCCTGCTGTTCAATCCATCACGTGGAGGATATGTCCTAGATGATTTTGTTGATACTTCTATAAAGTGTTGTGATATTTGTATGATACCGAATATCAAGATTTCATTCACATCAACATTTTGGAAATAAAACAAGCTTTCGTTCAACATCCAATAACAGGTAGTTTGCATACACATTAATAATCTTATCTACTAAAAGGGGTTATAAAACATTGATTAAACTTGCGCCGATTACAGTAAACACATCAAGCATATATAAGACATCAAACATATTATTTGTGAATATATTTGCCCTTTTTATTCTTTTAAATGGTTGTCTTTTGAAATTGTCTGTGTAAGTTATATGTTCCTCTGTCTGTACAAAGGAGAGAAGAGGGTGCGTTCCTTTTGGAATGCAGGAAAGAAAGTCATTTCTAAGAGGTTGCAAAAAGTCATGCGGTGTAGACCTGCTATTCTTCTCGCTCGGACATGGGGCTGTAAATCTGTCGCTTTCTGTTGATCAGATTATCGATTTATGCGTTAAACGGTCATGGTTATATTGTTATTCCTTATTTACTTGTTCTATTTATTTATTTTTTATTCTTTTATTATCTGTGTTTTTGTTCTGTCGCTGTCATTCTGTTGCACTGCGGAAGCTTCTGTCATGAAAAAAATTCCTCGTATGTGAAAACATACCTGGCAATAAAGCTCATTCTGATTCTGATACTGTGTTATTCCTATGTATGTCTGCACTATCATGTATGTCTGCATTATGTCTGTACTTTCTTCTACACTGGAAGCTCCTGTCGTCAAGTCAAATTCCTTGTGTGTGTAAACATACTTGGTAATAAAGCTCTTCTGATTCTGATTCTTTAGTGGCCCTTTTCTTAATTGGCCTATCCTGGCTTTTCGTTGTTTATTCACATAATTAGCTTATGTCACTTCGCGCTGCATGGCCTATCGAGGCCTTCGCATAGCACGGCCTATCGTGGCCATCTGGTAAAACTGAATATTATTGTTTATGTAACCTGGCCTATTGTGTTCATCATTTTATTCACAAAACGGCATATCTTATCCTCTTGCAAGGGTTTTCATTAAACAATGCTTTTAAGGGTTCAATAGCTAGCTAAAGTTCAATTAGCTAGTAAGGCGTCGCTGTAAAATAAGTGTTCTTAGCCTTCTGCAAGGGTATTGTTCCACAAGGTTTATTTATCGATCTTCATTCTGTGTCCCATGCTTTCTTAGTATTTTTTTACGTGTCATGTGATCTGGTTTATTTTCTTTTGGGGATTCACTCAATGGGTTCCAATTGTTAGATGGAGTTTTGTCTGCAGAGTCTTTCAAGCGTTTACGGGAGTCAAGCCCAAGATTATTTATATTTATTTCATTACCGGTATTTACGCTCTTTGTGTTTGTAACCCGGCCTACTGTGGTTTCGATGTAACATGACCTACGTGGTCTATCTGCGTTAATCGACCTAACGTGTTAATCGGCCTGATATGGCCTCTCATCAGCCCGTCGGGGCCTTCACTTTACATGGCCTTTCAAGGCTTCACATTACACAGCCTTTAGTTGCCTTTGCACAATATGGCCTAGTGCGACCATCAGGTAAGTCTGAATATTATAGTTTATTTAACTTAGTCTATCCTGGCCCTTCACAACATTGGCCTATCATGGCTTTTCTCATTACATGAACTACACTGCCTTTGCGTTAAATGGCATAATGCGGTCTGTCATAACATAGCTCATAGTCATTTGTTTATAAATATTTATTAATTATGCCTTTTCATAAAATTGAATGCTAATCTTTTGACTTAATTTTAGGATATCCAAAAAAGAAAAGCCTCAACTGGTGGGTATCAATTCACACTACTTTTTGGGGGTAGGCTCCGCCCCTGCCTTCATCTTCAGGCAGGATCAGCCAAATCTGCATCCCCAGGATTTGGACAAAGGACAGGGCCTATGTCAAAATAATTTTTCTATACAACTATTCACTAATTATTGTAAAATTATTTCCGAATTTCCCAGTAGTAAATATGACTTGAGAGGCGTTCATGTCTAATTTCCGATTAGGAAACTCGTATTTACCATAATTCCGATAGCACGTGAAGGCAGCATAAGACCAGTTCAGTCTCTGTGAAACACCTGAAAATAAAGAAAATAAAAAAATGAATATTATTTTATTAACATGTTTTAACATGTTGCTAGCATTGTTGGTGTGTTTTAAAGCATGCTCAACGTTGTTTTATCTTGATAATCTTGTTTTCAAAATCATTGAAAGTCAAAATCATAATAAAGTTGATTTGAGAAAGCCTATCTACTAAAATGTTATTTAAACTTCTTCTTCTGCGACTAAATTTTAAAATGTATCTTCTCCTAGAAGTTTCGATCTACAACCACCAAACTTAGATCTTCAGACTGTTCTGACTCAGGTTGCTATATCTTTTCTTACTGATCAGACTTGTGGTTTTCATAAAAAAATGGAATGTTCGGAATGTTCAAATGAGCCAAAACTATTCAAAATTCAAATCTAAAAACATTGAAGCCCATTAGGATTTATTCAAGCTTCACTTCTATGTAATAATTCTCATCCATCCATCCATCGTACATTTCCATTTTATCTATCTCTGTTTCTATCTATCAATCATCACTAGCAAAGCCTAGCAACTAGCCTGGGACATGCTAAATCATTCTAAAACAATGTGTTAAACTATGCTAGTGATAATGTTAGCAACTGCATAGCAACAACATAGCAACCACCCAGAACACATTATCAACTGCACACCAACCACCAGAAGTACCCTAACAACTGCATAGCAACAGCCTTGTGTTCACTGACTGAATGTGACTGTGTTTGTTTTCTAGTGTGAATCATGGAGGAGAATCCAGAATTACAGCAGGACTCAAGAAATGTATGTCTACACACACTTGTTTTTTATGCACTGTGGGGGTCACCTGTCAGAATTGCTCCATAGTGGGGACCGCCCTTTCCTATGTTCCTACAGACCTAAAAAAAATAATTTTGACAAAAAAAAGCCTGTTTAAAAGTTTCACTTCAGATTACAGATATTTCACTACAAAAGTTATAAACCTGACACAGTGGTTACTTGTGGGGACATTTCAGGTATTGTGTATATCTGGGGTCCGCCAAACACACAACAAGTTTATAGTCATTGTGGGGATCAAATTCACACCCATTTTATCCTTTTTATAAAGTTATTACAAAGTAGTAAACTGACTTCAACACATTTTTAAAGCAGTTTGTAAAAAGACTATCATTGTTTGTAAAAAGCATTTATAAAAATATTTGACAAACATGTCATCTGTAATCTAAACCATTTCTCAAAACTCTTTACATCGGTAGGTCAGCAAGTCAATAAATAACTCTTGCATAAAACTCTTTCATGCCTTTGTTCAAAGGAAACACTAGTTTGAGTGTAAAAAGACCAAAAATTACATTCATAAACCCTTCATGACATAAACGTTGTATTCTAAACAATTTCTTAAAACTTAGTACCAATACAGTGGGGAAAATATTTATTTGATCCCCAGCTGATTTTGAAGTTTGCCCACTTACAAAGAAATGAAGGGTTTGTAATTTTTATGGTAGGTTTATTTTAACGTATAGAGACAGAATACCAACCAAAAAATCCAGAAAAAAACACATGATATAAAGGTTAGAAATTGATTTCCTTTCAGTGAGTGAAAAAAGTATTTGATCCCTAAGCAAAACATGACTTAGTACATGGTGCAGAAACCCTTGTTGGCAAGCACAGAGGTAAGATGTTTTTTGTAGTTGGTCACCAGGTTTACACACATCTCAGGAGGGATTTTGATCCACTCCTCTTTACAGATCCTCTCTAAATCCTTATCTGGAGACTGGCTAGGCCACTCCATGACCTTAATGTGCTTCTTCTTGAGCCACTCCTTTGTTGCCTTGGCGGTATGTTTCGGGTCATTAATTTGCTGGAGGACCCATCCATGACCCATCTTCAGTGTTCTGGCTGAGGGAAGGAGGTTCTCATCCAAGATTTTACAGTACATGGCCCCGTCCATTTGCCCCTTAATGCGGTGAAGTCGTCCTGTATCCTTAGCAGAAAAAACAGCCCCAAAGGGATGTAGGGATGGTGTTCTTGGGGTCATAGTCAGCATTTCTTTCCCTCCAAACACGGCAAGTCGAGTTAATGCCAAAAAACTCAATTTTGGTCTCATCTGACCACAGCACTTTCTCCCAAGCCTTCTCTGAATCATTATATGTTCTTTGGTAAACTTTAAACGGGCCTGTACATGTGCCTTCTTGAGCAGGGGGACCTTGCGGGCGCTGCAGGATTTCAGTCCATTGTGGCATAGTGTGTTACCAATGGTTTGCTTGGTGACTGTGGTCCCAACTGCCTTAAGATCATTAACAAGCTCCTCCCGTGTAGTTCTGGGCTGATCCCTCACCTTTCTCATGATCATCCTTACACCATGAGGCAAGATCTTGCACGGAGCTCCAGACC
>NW_015638130.1:0-3182 GCF_001515625.1 Sinocyclocheilus rhinocerous | reverse complement strand
TAACAAGACAATAAATTCATTATTCAGTTCAAGTTATTTCAGTGATGATTCAGTTCAGGTTAAGTGTTGATGACACACAATTTGCCAATTGTGAAACAAATTGGATTCAGCTATGAAGCAGTTCTACAGAATACAATAGTGTCATTATCCAGCTCAATTCAATTCAAGTTTTGTTCTCATCCAGTAGTGTCAGTGCAGTCAATCAATAACTTTACTGATTATTAATAGTCTTTTAAACCTCAACTAAGCAAGCCAAATTGAAAGCAGCAAGGAAACAAAACTTATGGATTGATGTTATTCAAAATTTTTTGCATCCAGCTCCGTCTGCTTGAAGATCGAGATTCGTTATTCTGGTATTAGGTGGGAAAGGAAGAGTTGTAGTCCGTCCAGCAGGTCAAAACATTTATATCAATGGCCACAAGCATATGATCGCCCCTCTTGGTTGAAACTGTTTTGTGGTCTTAGCTGGTCCTGGCTTGACACGTCCATAGCTGGCCATAGGGATCTATGCCAAGCACTTGTCCAGTCTTCGAGGTATTCACTGAGGATTTGTCCCGAGGGCAATTTTGCAAGGTGAATATATGGTCAATACAACCTCTTGATGAATCTGATGGCTGAGATGATTTCTCCTTTCTTGTGGGGCAACATTAACATCTAGATCAATCTCTGCTTCTTGAATATTAGCCTCTGCTGTTGGTTTTTTATTTTAATTGTTTGTTTATTTAACAGGTACAATACACATTGTTTCACACAGACAACAGATGACGTGTACATAGGGCATATAGCATAAAGCTAGTTTACAGCCCTCGTCCCTGGTTAGGCTTTTACATGAAATCAAAACATTCAAATAAAAAACAAACACAATCATCAAGGAACTAAACAAGTATAAGTACACATGTGTATATACAGATAAATATGTGAGTATATGTTACCTAAACAATCAAACAATGGCATATTAACATACCTACACATATGGCACATATGTAACTTTATATAAAGTCACAAACATAAAATGTAAATTATCCTGCGTACAGAAAGAAAATGTAAACTTAACCAGCCTGAATAAGCCTAAGGTACTCAATGTTCACATCGCTGTAGAGATTTCAGCCATTGTTTCAGCTTTGTAGAGAAAACTGTGAGTTCTGATTACAACTTTAAATCTACAGCCATGGTGTTCCATAGATGTGAACCTTTCACTGAAAAGGATGATGACCCACAGTAGTTCTGCATCTCCGAACTCTACAATTCCCACTTACTGCCCCTCTGGTCTTTGCCTCATCACTACTGTTTTTTTGTAGCAACTGACAGATTACATCAGGGGCAAGGCCATATATACACTTACATTTTTATGAATGAAAACTTAAAAAAATTATCAAAACTTAACAAAATAATACTTTTGAAGAATTTGACATTGATGCCATTTCATTGGTTTCTGATCCATTACTTTTAAAGTTTGTTTGTATAATGACATTGCATGCTTAACTGATTGGGAAGCCTGACCCCAAATTATCACACAATAGGTCATATGTGAAAATATCATAGTATGCATAAACATTTGAGCTGCTTTAAGAGATATACATGGTCTTGTCATACAAAAACAGTTTAAATTTTTCTTAATAGTCTTACACATTTTCTTAATATGAGCATCAAATTTAAGTCTACAATGACACCTAAATATATAAATTCACTTCCTTGATTTCCTTTTGGTCTATTTTGATTTTAAATACATCCCTTTGTTCTTTAGTGAAAAACACATTGAACCGGTTTTGTTGTAATTTAAAGTTAAACAGTTATCCTGCAGTCAGATGAGAAGTTTATGCTTTTACATAAATAATTGTGTCATCTGCATACATTTGACAACCAACCTCCTTGCAACTTTCAAGTATTGTTCAGCCACTACCTTTTCTAAGACTTTGGAACTGGTTGGTAGGGGATCAAATACTTAAGGGAAACAGGTCAATTTAGCTCAAAGGGAATCATTTAAGATTTTATAGGGAATTTGGACAGAATCACTGTTTTACGGCTGATCACCGAGTCGGCCAGCGATTCATTGAATGAGCCGTATAACATCAACTCTGCAGACAAAACTTGAGTATCTTGAAAAATTATCTTGTGTATCTTGTATCTTGTGTATCTTGTGTAAATCAAAGTATCTTGTGACTTGACAAAACACAAGATACTTCTCTTTTCAATGTGAATAATACTTTATTGGATAAATCTAAGACAATATTAACTAATCTAACACATAAACACTCACATTCATACAAGTTGCAGGAAGATAGAAAATAAGGAAAGAATGAGTTTAAGAGAATGAAAATGTGAAATCCCAAGTTTATAGCAATATGTGCAATTGCATAGACCTGAACAACCATCAATCACTTAATTAACCCTCGCATTGAGTTCCTCAATGAGGTTAAAATTTATATTAAATGCACCAGTTCAGCTCAGAATCTGGAGATACTTGCGTTGCCTGTGTAAAGGGGTTCCCTTTGTTGTCATCGAAAGGGGGTTTCCCGAGGTTGCTGATTGGCTGGTCGTTCGTAGTGAAGTCTTGGGCGTTGGCTGAAGTTGTAGAGTTGTGGGCTGGTTGTAGATTTAGACGGGCACTCGACGTTGGACTCGGAGACACGGCGTTAGGGCAAAACTTAACTCAGAACACGAAACTCTCAACGGAAAGAAAAGAAACTAAAGTAAAGGAATAGTAGTAACGAGACTAGATGGTTTTCTTCTCATCGTGGCAAAGTAGCAGCGGGCGTGCAGACTGAAGCATGCTGGAACGGCGCTCGAAGAATGCAAAAAGTAATGGCAAAAAGCATGACTAAAAAGCATAATTTGATGGTGTCCTGAGTATTTAAACCGGGCTGTGGGACACCTCCCAAATGGTGTCTTGACCAATTAGATATTGTCTTTGCTCGGGGTGTTGTATGTTTCTCCTCCCAATTCATAAATCAAATGTTATCTTATCAGTCACATGGTCCGAATTTTCCCGCTCTTGCAGAGTATAATTTTGGAAATGATTTCTATAACAAGAATATGATACATTTGACAAAGAATTGATTGGAAGAAACGTTTCAAGCAAGAAGATTCATGCACACACATACTAAACATGAATATGAACCCTTAAGCCAGGGGCGGATTTACCAATTAGGCAAAGGTAGGCGACCGCCTTGGGCCCCCAAAAG
>NW_015638129.1:0-527 GCF_001515625.1 Sinocyclocheilus rhinocerous | reverse complement strand
CAGACGGTCCAGCTGGTTTGGAGACGTTTCGGAGCCGCTCAGGTATAGACCTGTTTGCCTCTCCAGAAACCTCTCGCTGCCAGTTGTTCTTTTCCCTGGCCGAGGGAACACTCAGCACGGACGCACTGGCACACAGCTGGCCGCGGGGCCTTCGCAAGTATGCGTTTCCCCCAGTGAGCCTTCTTGCACAGTTGCTGTGCAAGGTCAGGGAGGACGAGGAGCAGGTCCGGTTGGTGGCACCCTATTGGCCTACCCGGACCTGGTTCCCGGAACTAATGCCCCTCGCGACAGGCCCTCCTTGGCCGATTCCTCTGAGGAAGGATCTACTGACCCTTTGGCACCTGCGTCCAGACCTCGGGAAACGGCAGAAGGGGAATGCCGTCTCTAAGCAGAGGATGGCCCACTGGATAGTGGATGCCATCACCCTGGCTTATCAGGCACAGGGTGTGCCCTGCCCGTTCAGGTAGGGCACACCCTGAAGGTGCAAAACCCACTCCAGAGAGTCCATATAGTAGACCCTGTTGAGC
>NW_015638128.1:0-478 GCF_001515625.1 Sinocyclocheilus rhinocerous | reverse complement strand
CTGGGCGGGCAGTTTGTGTTTATGGAAATAAAAACAATACATATATTGCATATGGTAGCACATAAAAAGCTCTAGAATTAATAAAATCATTAATAAAATAAATATACAATATATACATCTCAATATATTAAACTTAACATATTAACGGCTATTTTTTGTCGGCCAATCACGTCGTGCCTCTTGCCTTTTTAAACTGCGGCGGATCCCGCTCTTTTCACTCTGGCTGGTTTGGTTTGAGGGGAATCACAATGCTGTCGGACTCACAGCTATCCGTAAGTTACAGCAGATACTCTTTAAAATGCGTAGTGCTGCAAAAATCGACCATGGAAATAGTTAGCTACCAAATACATTGTTAATTAGTTGGAAAGTGGCGACGTGCACTGAGCAGTATGCCGTTAGTGAAAAGTGTAAGCGAGGCTGAGCGCATAACTGGAAAAAAAAGAAGAGACGCTGAAACAGGAAAACATGACCAAACAAG
>NW_015638127.1:598-1300 GCF_001515625.1 Sinocyclocheilus rhinocerous | reverse complement strand
AGTCTGTTCATGCCTCGTCAAGTCTGTGTATCTTGTTTGGATTTTTGTTTGGATGTTTGGAGCACCTGTAAATAAACTGCACTTGGGTTCCTCACTACGCTCGCCTTCAGTGGACTGATTCGGTACAGAATACACGACCCAGAACAAAATGAACCCAGCAGTTTCACGCCTCCTCTGCCTGCGTCAAGGCAACCGGGCCATTGAGGGTTATGTTCAGGACTTTTGTGGACTGTGCCATTTGGTGGCTTTTAATGATGTGGCCCTTAAGGACATTTTTCGAGTGGGTTTAAATGAACCCATTCGTTCTCAGTTGCCTGGGGGAAAGATTTGTTGGTCACTGGAGAAATATATTGACTATGCTTTGTTGCTAGCTGGTTCACCTCTTACTGTTGGGATGGCTGAGGAGGAGCCCTGTAATTTTGCACTACCATCCGCACCAGAGCACTTTCATGTCCCAACTGTTATGTCTGGAATTTTTCATGTCACGTCAGAGTCTACGGAGCCTGCTCACGTCATATCTGCCAAGCCACAGTCTGATCACGTCACATCTGCTACACCAAAGCCTGCTAACGTCTTGTCTGCCAAGCCAGAGCCTGCTAACGCCATGTCTGCTACTCCAGGACCTGCTCAAATCATGCCAGTTAAGTCAAAGTTTACTCATGTCATATCTACCAAGTCAAAGCCTGATCACATCATGTCTGC
>NW_015638127.1:0-430 GCF_001515625.1 Sinocyclocheilus rhinocerous | reverse complement strand
ACGTTAAGCCTGAGTCCCCGGCCAAGATGGCCACCACGCCTGAGTCCCCGGCCAAGATGGCCACCACGCCTGAGTCCCCGGCCAAGATGGCCGCCACGCCTGAGTCCCCGGCCAAGATGGCCGCCACGCCTGAGTCCCCGGCCAAGATGGCCGCCACGCCTGAGTCCCCGGCCAAGATGGCCGCCACGCCTGAGTCGGACACGGAGCTTGGGCCAAGACTGAAAAGACTGATAGCTAGCGTGATGGACTTACCACTGATGTCGGTGAGAGCTGCAGGCATCCTGTTGACGTCAGTGCTCTCAAGCCCAACAGTCCTAGAGGTCCTGCCGCCCTCTGCTGCCCTTACTGTAATGGCGTTCGCCATTTTAAGCGTGTGGGCTGTACCCTGCGCTCAAGAGGTCTCTCCTGTCCATGAATCTGCTCCTGAGGC
>NW_015638126.1:0-1105 GCF_001515625.1 Sinocyclocheilus rhinocerous | reverse complement strand
TCAGGTGAGTGCAAATTCACAAACTAACTACCTCCATTACTGTCTTCATTGTATATAAAAAAAGTTGGCCTGCTTGTTTAACATGTTTATTATTTTTTTGTTTACATGATGTCAACATGAAACGAGCCCTTCATGCTCTCTCCGTGAACGTGTGTGTGTGTGTGTGAGGAGAACTGTTCTTCAGGACATGAAATGTAAGTATTAAGTGCATTAATAGATCTGAAGTAGAGTGGGGGAACTATGACGTCAGAACCAGATAGTGTAATTCGCCGCGGGTTCCTTTGAGATTTTCCTATGGGTTTTTTAATGGGGTTTTTCAATTTATTAATAAAATAAAGCCTGTGTTAAACATAACTTGATACTTCTACGTTTTGTTCTACAATGTAAACCGCACACACTCCCAGCCTAAACCTTCTTATCTAGCTACTTATTAAAAACATACGTTTTCAAAAATGAACATAACTGCTTCAGAATTTGTATTTTGGTATGGATGCGTGTAATTTAAGTTGTACAACAAAACGTAAAAGTCTCGTCAAGTTGTTTACCACAGGCTTTATTTTAATTGAAAAACCCCATTATAAAACCCCACAGGAAAGCCCATTATAAAACCCCATAGGAAAATCTAGAAGGAACCCACGGCGAATTACTCTTCAGGGTTCTGACGTTATAGTTCCCCCACTCTATTGGCAGTAAATATAAATGTCTACTTTTAGTCTCTGAAGTTAAAAGTTTTACCCTCTGTGCTTATTCCAGGAGGAATTGGGCGAGCGAGACATCATTGAGACAAACACCTCTCCTGCTGATTTTAATGACAACGAAACCACAAGTCCTGCAAGCACTGCAGTTGTGACGAGATGATCTTCCAGTGTTTGACATTCAGAAATACATTTCATGTGGTTTAACCCTCATGTGGTGTTCGGGTCCTTTTTGCTCTGTAACCTCGTTAGTGTGATAGGGTTCTGAATACAACACAAGGGTTAAAAAAGGCTGAATAAAAAAAAATCCTCAATTGTATAGCCACAGTTGTGCGTGGGTTTTTTTATTTTTATGCATTAGTGTATTGAGTTAGTATTTGTATTTAATAAAGCACCACTGCATCAAAATA
>NW_015638125.1:714-961 GCF_001515625.1 Sinocyclocheilus rhinocerous | reverse complement strand
GATAACACGAGCTGCGTGCAACAACAACACAAGACAACAAGAAAACCATGCGGCTGAACACAAACCGCGTGCTACACAAAACACAACACACGTTGACAGAAGAGCGCACGGCCGAGCAAACTCGAGACCGCATGCTCCCACAACAAGACAGAACATGGAGCGCGAGTGTCCGGACCCCAACACGAAACCGAAACTCAACAAGACATGAGTGCCGGGATCTGAACACCACGCTCCAACATGAAACAGT
>NW_015638125.1:0-518 GCF_001515625.1 Sinocyclocheilus rhinocerous | reverse complement strand
TGAAATAAATGAACTTTTCCACAACATTCTAATTTATTGAGATGCACCTGTATAGGCTACAACAAGGTTTAATCTGGCCGCAGAGGAACACAACTGGGTTGCCTGATATAAAGAGACGTAATCCCCGACACAGAGCTTCACACTTTCGCAATACGGAAATATCTACTAAGTGTGTTACTCTCTCTCCACTGTGGATAAACGCGCTTGCTTTCTGAAAACACCGGTTAGCTTGCAGTTTAGTGTTCTCCACTTCAATATTCTATTCTCAGAAAAGTGTAATTCATCAAGTGTTCATTTATGAGAGCGAGAGAGCGTTTCTCTATTAACAGTGAAGCTGTGGCTTTAATTCCTTTAGAAACAACGATGTTACCAGCTCCTTGTTGAGAAAGATAATGTAGCTCTTGAGCGATTAAGCTATTTAGTTGATAAAATTGCGGGACAGCGCTAAAAAGTTGGTTCTTGAATGAGTGCGAGCGCAGCGTGATCTGTGTGAGTGACTGAGCGTGTGTGTGCGTTAG
>NW_015638124.1:355-505 GCF_001515625.1 Sinocyclocheilus rhinocerous | reverse complement strand
ATGCACCTAAACGGTTGTTAATATGTGTAAGTGCTTCCGAAACCTTCTTCGGGAAGGATGGGGTTTCCGCAACATTCCTGTTCCAACTGGTACGGGTACGTTTTCTCAGTGTTATCCAATCTCACTGAGTGGGTAGTGCTACGACAACAG
>NW_015638124.1:0-161 GCF_001515625.1 Sinocyclocheilus rhinocerous | reverse complement strand
CGTCTCGGTTACGTATGTAACCCTCGTTCCCTGAAGGAGGGAACGGAGACGTCACGTCCCGTTGCCACGGCTGCTGTACCACCGCTGAGCGGCCGGGTCACCTGCTCAGCTCCTCAGTATGCGTTTCACCGGCTGCCTTTTTATGCTCACGCTGTGATCAG
>NW_015638123.1:552-1636 GCF_001515625.1 Sinocyclocheilus rhinocerous | reverse complement strand
GTCGCTTATTACATCCGAGATGAAATGTCACATCCAAGATGATATGATCACGCTAATCAGGATCTGGCTAATTGGGTTCTTCCAACGCAGCTGTTGTTGATTAGTATGGCTGGATTGAGTTATCTGAGATCATTGCGCCTGTTGTTGATGATTAGTATGGCTGGATTGAGTTATCTGAGATAATTGCGCGTTCATGGGTCGGTTATGTATCGATACTTGAAACCACGATCAGCAATGCAGCGATTGGCTGGCGGCAAGACAGCAACGTAATGACATCATATAATTAAAAAAGACACCTGACGAAAAACTTTACACTTTTTTTTACTTCTATAAGGAAACAGCCAAGCGAACAAAACTACATAAATGTTATAATAGATAAATGAAATGTGCACTGTTTTTATTTTATTTTTATTTTAACATGATTCCAAATTATTTATATTCACGATTTCTAAAATTTGTACAGGCTTTACATTTTTATTTCAATGTAGGAATTAGCAATTAATTTAATTTAATATTTGTTACGTGACAGCATTAATGAAAGTTTCTTAAGGGTCAAGATCATGTTATCTGCATCTCCTGCGCTCCATCAAGCCACTCCCATAATATCTCTGCATCTCCTGCGCTCCACCAAGCCACTCCCATAATATCTGTAAGCACTCAAATTAATACACGACTCTACATTATCTGTATAGTATGTGTGTAAGACTCCAATACAATTATGAAGTTATAATTTTATGACAAATAAATATTTCAGTGAGTAAAACTGTCTATAGTATTAAACCCTACACAACATTGTTATATTATTTTTAAATGATTATTATTTTAAATTGTCCCTGGATCAGTAGGGAACTCTTGTAATAAAGTTGCGGTGGTAGCGGACAGATTTTAAGTATCAATTCTGCTTAAAAAGATGCAATCTAATCCTGTTTACATGAAATAAGCCGCTCCCGAGCAGGTTTAAGTTTACGGAGCTGTTGCTATGACAGCAACTCCGGGATGAGCTTCGAAGAACCAAACAATCCAAGATCATGCCAAATCGTCAACAATCAAATCCAGCTAACTGAGTTAGCAACGTACGAAGAAC
>NW_015638123.1:0-172 GCF_001515625.1 Sinocyclocheilus rhinocerous | reverse complement strand
TTAATAGCAACCTGCTACTCTAACAAAACTTAGCTCATGTTCATTTCGAATCCTTTCAAGGACCTTGGTTTGTTGAATACATGTCTGAAATTTAGGTATATCCAAGGAGTGTGAGCCCTAAATCATTGTCAGATATGCCTTAAATGGACATAAGTGGTTGAAAAAAACAATG
>NW_015638122.1:401-1522 GCF_001515625.1 Sinocyclocheilus rhinocerous | reverse complement strand
CCTCCCTAACATTTTCGTCTCGTTTTTATTCATTGACGAAAATGTTAATAGATTTACGTCATAGTTTTTGACATTCAAAAATAATTTTAGTTCGTTATAGTCTCGTTGTCGTCGTCGAAAAAAATGTCCTTGACGAACACTGCTTACAGACCCCAAACCTTTGAACAGTAGTGTGATAATAATCATAAATAATAAATAATAAATAATAACTAAATCTTTTGCCTTCTGTGTCTGACTGTTGGTCAGGTGTAAGCACTCTCCCTCCATACTTTAAATGTCTACCTGTGTGTTGAAGGGCGGTTGTGCAGCAGACCAGACTCCAGGAGGCGCTGTGGGACGCATCTGGGCCTGAATAGGGCTGTTGTTGCTGCCGCTGACTCCAGACGGTGTGCTCTGAAGGGACATCTGCGCCAGCATCTGACCCGCTGAGTGAGGAACCATCTGCTGAGCTATTCCAGCTGACCTGAGACCAGACCACAGCCGGGAGTGAGGTCACGCCAAAACAGCATACAGCTGAAGTCAAAAGTTTACATACACCTTGCAGAACCTGCAAAATGTTAATTATTTTACCAAAATAAGAGGGATCATACAAAATGCATGTTGTTGTTTATTTAGTACTGACCTGAATAAGATATTTCACATAAAAGATGTTTACATACAGTCCACAAGAGAAAATAATAGTTGAATTTATAAAAATGATCCTGTTCAAAAGTTTACATCCCCTTGATTCTTAATACTGTGTTGTTACCTGAATGATCCACAGCTGTGTTTTTTTGTTTAGTGATAGTTGTTTATGAGTCCCTTGTTTGTCCCTAACAGTTAAACTGCCTGCTGTTCTTCAGAAATATCCTCCAGCTCCCACAAATTCTTTGATTTTGCACTTTTGTGTATTTGAACCCTTTCCATCAATGACTACGTTCACATGCGCACGAATAATGCGATTATTTCCAATAATCAAAGTTAGGACTTAATTGCATTATGATGTTTTAACAACACAGTATTAAAGTGCCCCTATTATGGGTAATGAAAGGTTCATATTTTGGTTTTGGGAGTCCCCAACAACAGGTTGACATGCATGCAAGGTCAAAAAACACTTTCATCGTCTTATAATATGCATTTAT
>NW_015638122.1:0-162 GCF_001515625.1 Sinocyclocheilus rhinocerous | reverse complement strand
TGCTCCAAAAGCGGCACCTAGTGGCAAAGAATGAATTTGCATTTTCATTCAGACCAAAGGGAAAAGACCAACTAGTGGGCGGGCAATATGCTAATGTTTCATGCGACTCTTTCTTTAAAGAGACAATAACTTTATACACGGTGCACTTTCAGATTTAAAACT
>NW_015638121.1:669-993 GCF_001515625.1 Sinocyclocheilus rhinocerous | reverse complement strand
ACTAATGTTAAAAGGTACAACTTTACATTTTAATAATGTATTAATAAACTTTGGACTTAATATTAATTAACATTAATAAATGCTGTGTAAATATTGTTCATGTTAACTAATAGTTAAAATATATAGTTTTGTAACATTAGTTAATTCACAACTAACATAAACTAAGTATGAACAATATGTTTTTATTGTATTTATTTGTGTTAGTAAAAAAAAATTTCATCTTAGTTCATCTTACAGTAACTGATGTGCATTAACTATACATTTGAATAAATAATGTAGTGGTCAATTTTGAACATGATAATAACTGAGATTCATAAATACTAT
>NW_015638121.1:0-473 GCF_001515625.1 Sinocyclocheilus rhinocerous | reverse complement strand
AAGACTAAGCTGTAATGCAGGCAAAAATATTTCACAAATGCTTATAGATCAATCAAATAGTTAAAAATGCTTATGAATCATTAAAGGTTTTGCCAACACTTTACAATATCTAATGTGTTAACATTAACAACAGTAAATGCATTAAATAACATGAACTAACAATGAAAAATATATTTTTACAACATTTATTAATGTTTGTTGATGTTAGTAAATCAAAATGTTCATGTTAATTCACAGTGCATTCACTAATGTTAACAGATACAATTTTAAATTTTAATAATGTTTTAGATTTTAACTTAATATTAACTAATATTAATAAATGCTATATAATTATTGTTCATGTTAATTAATACAGTTAATGTTAATAACTGAAACCTTATTGTAAAGTGTTACCAAACTTTTATATATTGTTCTTTGTGTGTGTGTCTTGAGTTTCACAGTCTTGGTAGTTTGGATTAATACTTTCATTGCTG
>NW_015638120.1:414-512 GCF_001515625.1 Sinocyclocheilus rhinocerous | reverse complement strand
AGCTATAGAGGCCGTTTACGAACTCCCTGCTCGTCCTGTCACGGCCTCATCCGCCGTTTGCGAGCTCCCTGAGGCCGTCGGGGAATCCTCATCCTGTC
>NW_015638120.1:0-104 GCF_001515625.1 Sinocyclocheilus rhinocerous | reverse complement strand
GGTCTTCTGCTCTGCCGTGGTGGTCTGCTGTCTGGCCGTGGTGGTTCTCTGCTTCGCCATGGTGGTCTACTGTCTGGCTCTGGTGGTCCTCTGCCCCGCCGTGG
>NW_015638119.1:1379-1629 GCF_001515625.1 Sinocyclocheilus rhinocerous | reverse complement strand
CAGAGTCCTGCACGGGTCCTGTTTGGTAAACTCGCACCAGCAGTACTTAACAGAACAATCGACCTGTTATCCGACAGCATCACTAATTTAATTCTGTACCCGACCCGTTTGACATAAAGACCGCAACACGAATGGCACTCGCATTAAATCTACTACATCAAGTAGGCAAAATTATTTATTTTCTCATGTAATACAAGAAATCAAACCAACATTAGGCATTCTAAGTTGGTGCTTTGAAGAAAAATAGACA
>NW_015638119.1:0-646 GCF_001515625.1 Sinocyclocheilus rhinocerous | reverse complement strand
GAACCGTACCGTTACCAAAACGTGACGTGTAAACTCTGCTGATCACGGATTGGCCGGAGAGAATCGTCACTACCTGCGTCACTGAACTTGCGACACAAACACAACAGAACCGCTAGATTTAAATCAGCACAGCCAGCGAAGGATCGAACGCAACTGTTTTGAACGAACGCAACTTTTTTTAACAACCAAAAAATGGCTGTTTCGTGGTCTGCTGATGAAATACAGACGTTCCTCTCGTTGATAGCAGAGGAGCGGATCCAGCGAGAGCTTGATGGGGCGACGTGGAATGAAAAAGTTTTTCAGGAGTCGCAGCAGTAGAGGCGGCGCAACTATAACGACATGTGAATAATCCCGCCCACTCTAAAGCGGTACTGAACTGCAGTGGAAACGCAAACCGTGCAGAGCCGTGCCGAGCCGAGTCGTACCACGCAGTGGAAAAGCGCCATAGGTCTGCGCACTGGAAGTGATCTGTTAATTCTGCTAAACTTCAATTACTAAAACTGAAACTAAACTATATAAAAACGAAATAGAAATTTGTTCACAAAATAAAAACTAAACTAAAACTAACAAAATTAGTATTGAAACTAATAAAAATAAAACGAAATTTTATTGCAAATTTGAAAACGATATTAAAATAAAACGAATT
>NW_015638118.1:0-855 GCF_001515625.1 Sinocyclocheilus rhinocerous | reverse complement strand
CCTCCGGGGGAGGGAGAGGTGCCTTCACCGTCCCCCAAAGAGCAGTTTCCTCCCTCTCTAGTTCGCCCGTCCCGAGACCTCTTGCTCTTTCGCTTACCACCAGGTTTGACGGGGGCCTGGATGGGTGGGGCGGCCTGCCTACGCCCAGCTCCACGGCGCCGCTTGCTGGAGGCTGCTGCCCTCCCTCTCTGGGTCACCCGTCCCGGGGCCTCTTGCTCTTTCGCTCATGCGGCACAGGAGCAGGGGCGGACGCAGGGGGTCCCCCTCGGCGATGAGCAGGCTGGGACGCTGCGGCCGGGTGGAGGCAGCAGCTGCCCACCGGGGCAGGGTGTGACGACCCACCTCAGTCTGCTTCTGTGCAGCCGAGAGCTGCTGGGCCAAGCTCTCGACCGCGTCGCCGAAGAGGCCGGTCTGGGATACAGGGGCATTAAGGAACCGAACTTTGTCGGCGTCCCTCATATCAACTAGACACAGCCAGAGATGGCGCTCCTGGACCACAAGTGTGGACATCGCACGACCCAGAGAACTCATCGTGACCTTCGTCACTCGGAGCATCGTAGCGAGGTCAGTAGCGGTTCGGAGCTCTTTCAGAACTTCCGGATCATGACCACCCTCGTGCAGGTCCCTCAGTGCCTTGGCCTGATGAACCTGCAGTAACGCTGTAGTGCGTAAGGCGGAGGCAGCTTCTCCACAGGCCATATAAGCATCGCCGGACAGACCAGACGAGTGCCTACAGACACGAGACACGGTTTGCCCTGCCGGGTGGAGGCGGTATTAGGACACAACTGCATCGCAATCGACCACTCCACTGGGGGGACCCCCGTATACACCCTAGCTGCACCACCGTCGAGGGTG
>NW_015638117.1:633-771 GCF_001515625.1 Sinocyclocheilus rhinocerous | reverse complement strand
ATGCATCCTTCAAATTCAGCTGAATGAAGGACCAAAACGAAGGCTGCCTTCCAAGAATCCTTCCAATTGAGATGGCCTTCAGTGACGTTTGATGACGTGGCAGCCGAGATATGCAGCCTTCGGAGGATGCAGCCTTCC
>NW_015638117.1:0-546 GCF_001515625.1 Sinocyclocheilus rhinocerous | reverse complement strand
AGGGGCGTATCATTTCCGTCTCACGCTTGAGGTATTCGGCCAATCACAACGCACTGGATATCTGGCCAGTCAGAGCACCCCTCGCTTTTCAGACCGATGAGCTTTGTAAAAATCGATGCATTTCAGAAAGGCGGGGCATAGAGGAGAAACAATAATGTACAGTATGTGGAAAATAATGTGTTTTTTTAAGCCTTAAACCACATAAACACATTTCATTATACCAAATACATACAATACTTTTATTTTTAGCAACATCATATGACCCCTTTAAGGTCATGGAGTGGCCTAGCCAGTCTCCAGACCTCAATACTATAGAAAATCTGTGGAGGGAGCTGAAACTTCGAGTTGACCAAATGACAGCCAAGAAACCGTAAGGATTTAGAGAGGATCTGTAAAGAGGAGTGGATCAAAATCCCTCCTGAGATGTGTGCAAACGTGGTGACCAACTACAAAAAACGTCTTACCTCTGTGCTTGCCAACAAGGGTTGCTGCTTGTTAAAAAAATACTTATTTCACTCACTGAGATGCAAATCAATTTCTAACCTT
>NW_015638116.1:355-532 GCF_001515625.1 Sinocyclocheilus rhinocerous | reverse complement strand
CCATACCATAACCCCACCGCCACCATGGGCCACTCGATCCACTACTTTGACATCAGCAAACCGCTCACCCACACGACGCCACCCACACGTCTGCCATCTGCCCTGTACAGTGAAAACAGGGATTCATCCGTGAAGAGAACACCTCTCCAAAGTGCCAGACGCCATAGAATGTGAGCA
>NW_015638116.1:0-330 GCF_001515625.1 Sinocyclocheilus rhinocerous | reverse complement strand
TTATGCAACACTTATGGCGCTTTTCCACTGCGTGGTACGACTCGGCTCGGTACGGCTCAGTACGGCACGGCACGGTTCGGCTCGGCACGGTTTGCGTTTCCACTGCAGTTCAGTACCGCTTTAGAGTGGGCGGGATTATTCACATGCCGTTATAGTTGCGCCGCCTCTACTACCACGACTCCTAAAAAAATATTTTTCATTCCGCGTCGCCCCATCAAGCCCTCGCTGGATCCGCTCCTCTGCTATCAACGAGAGGAACATCTGTTCTTCCTCAACAGACAACAAAACTTTTTGGTTATTAAGAAAAGGTGCGCTCGTTCCAAACAGTTG
>NW_015638115.1:0-1321 GCF_001515625.1 Sinocyclocheilus rhinocerous | reverse complement strand
AATTATTATATTTTAGATGAATGCAGTGATCTGGCTGGTGACATCGTGTACCTGGCAACAAATTTCATCCCCCAGAAAAAAGTGGCTGAAGCCCTGTTGGAAGAGGGAAATGTCATTGAAGCCATGTTCAAAACAGAAGACTGCAGGTAATTTAGTAACAATTTACTATTACACTTAACATTGACTAAATGATTTAATGATCAGGTGAACTGGAAAACTAAACAGCTGTTGATATTTTCAATTGCAGGAAGACCATGAAAGCTTTACAAGATGCTTTAGAGACTAATTGGGGAACATTTGACCTGGCAACACATGGTCTTGGTCCTGCTGTTATAAAGGGCACTTTTGCATTAGTTGATGCATGTCTTAAGGAAAAGATGAGAGCACTGAAATCAAAAGTCTCCACAGACAAGTAAGGTTTTACCCCACTTTATTTAGTACTTCCATTGTTTCAAATGCTTGTTTCTTGTTGATGTTCACCTTTCAGCAGTAAAAAAAATAAAATAAAACAAAATGTTACAAATACTTTTTTTTTTTTTTTACAAGATTCTTGAAACCTCACTACACATACTAGCCAGTTTATGATGCTTTTTAAGAGACTCAATACAATGAGCAATTAGAAACAAGTAATTTATATTTTGATTCCATTGTCATATCAGATGTTTTGCATCTTATACAATTTATTAATGGCAGATTCCAAAGAAATTTAATTGCAAACATTTTTAGTGTTTAATAAACACTGCAATAGGGTTGTATTGCAAATTATTTTAGATTTTTCCCCCTTTTCCTTCTGTTTTTTCATTTACAAATGTAATTCATTGTGAGTACACGTTTTGCCTTTTTTACCTGTTGCCTATAGGCGTGCAGTGCAGTTATTTTTCTTTTTCTTGACCGAATACTGAAGTTTGAAAAAACTAGTCTGTGTGCCCTCTCTACCATCTTGTACAGCTCCTTGTTTTCAATGTACATTTCTGATTGGCTCCATGTACAGCTCCTTGTTTTCAATGTACGTTTCTGATTGGCTCCATTCTATAAGGTCTGTTAACATGGCCTGAAGTTCAGGTTTTGGCTTTCTGTTGGGTGTTTTCTGGCAATCTGGATGATTAGAGATTAACTCAGAAGGTGTCAGTGGAACGTAGAGGATGTTGTGAACCAAAATACAGACACATTTTTCGTTATGACTATTTGCCATGCATGTACAAAAATTTGGGCTTTTGTGATTTATAGTTGCGGCACTTCCATCACTGTGAAAGACAGTGAGGGTTTCATCATCTGTGATATACGAATGACTATCAATTATTTTTCTTGCAAGAGTAGACCT
>NW_015638114.1:1667-4214 GCF_001515625.1 Sinocyclocheilus rhinocerous | reverse complement strand
AGTGAACATGTGGGAGGAGCTTATCTGCCAAAATCAAAAATACATGGAATACCCTTTTAGTCAACGCACCTGTGCTTGTTGCACCTGATTTTAAGAGGTCTTTTCTCCTTGCAGTTGATGCCAGTGCTTATGGTGCCGGTGCTGTTCTTTTGCAGGAAGATGTTGATGGAATTGAACATCTGGTTAGCTATTTTTCTAGAAAATTTAACCGCCATCAGCAGGTTTATTCCACTATCGAAAAAGAGGCCTTAGCCCTGGTGTTGGCTGTTCAACATTTTGAGGTCTACTTGAGCTCAATTTGTGGTCCTATCATAGTGTATACTGATCACAATCCTTTGACCTTCTTGGACCGAATGTGTGGTAAAAACCAAAGAATCATGAGGTGGAGTCTTATCCTACAATCTTTCCATCTACAGATTAAACACATACGCGGCAAGGATAATTTGATTGCCGATGCTCTCTCACGTGTGTAAAGGTTTTTTTTTGGTGTCGGCTGTGCCCTTTCTCCTTTCCCTCTCTCGGTCTTTCTTTGATATCCTAGGGCCCAGGAGATCCAGGAGTGAAATGGAACGGGATTGTAGAGATGAGTATCAATGGCCTTAATTTTTTTAAATTTGTGATTTTTATACATTAATCTTTTGTTTTATTTATTCTTTTTTGTCGATTCTTTAGGGAACCTCTTTTTGGTGTGGGAGGTGTGACGACCCTGAGTGTTCTGCTTACCTGTTGGTGGCAGACTGTGGGAGTTGTGCATCACTCCCCCATGTTAATTAATCAATTAATGATAATTAGGGGTGTAGACTATATAGGGACTTCAGATTGTTCATTGAGGTTAGCACTCCTGGAGGGATAGTTCTCCCAGGAGCAGCTCTTGACCAGAATGTGACATCGCTCTGATTTATATGATCTTTTTATATGTTTCTTGTATCATGTAGCTTTAGGATTTTGTTACTGTTATTTTGTTATTTCCTTTTGTTTCTCTATTTTTCCCTAGACTTATGTTTTCTTTTTGGGCATATTGTTATATTTGTTAAAGAGAATAAATCAATCTGTATTGATTGAACGGTGGTGTGTGATCCCTCTTTTATGTTGTGGCTTGTAACGAGCTGGCCGTAACAACCACTGACCGGTGAAGTGAATAACACTGATTATCTCTTCATCACGGCACCTGTTAGTGGATGGGAGATATTAGGCAGCAAGTGAACATTTTTGTCCTCATAGTTGATGTGTTCGAAGCAGTAAAAAAATCAAGCGTAGCATTAGTTCTGGCAGGTCACGTTAGTCAAGCTCTCAGCTGACTCTAAGCTGATCCACGTCTACCTACAGGGATGTGACACCTATCACAGCACCCATATATAAGGTCCTTCAGTATTATCACCAGCTTCTGCATTGCTCAATAGCCAATTACACACCTCCCATCCCGACTCCTCCTCTTGTTCAGTCAGGATTCTGCCTTCTGATTCTCCTTGAATCAGTCTGATTTCTAAAAATGTTTAATTAAATTATCGTACTTTTAATGATATCTGCAATATTTATGTTGGTTCTGTTCTGTTTACCCTGAAGGGTTATTGCTGCTCTCCCTGCTCTTAGCCTTGCTAGGCTACAGTTCTTGCCCAGAACAGAACCATACCGCCAATCCAAACTGTAAGCTAAATGTCAGTCATCTTTGACGATAGTGGTCCTGACAGAAATGGGCAAGCATAAGGATTTGAGCGAGTTTGACAAGGGCCAAATTGTGATGGCTAGACGACTGGGTCAGAGCATCTCCAAAACTGCAGCTCCGGTGGGGTGTTACCAGTCTGCAGTGCTCAGTATCCAACTGCAACTCCTGTGGGGTGTTCCCAGTCTGCAGTGGTCAGTATCTATCAAAAGTGCTCCAAGGAAGGAACAGAGGTGAACCGGCGACCGGGTAATGGCCAAGGCCATTCCGTCCGATCCAACAGACGAGCTAATGTAGCTCAGATTGCTCAAGAAGTTAATGCTGGTTCTGATAGAAAGGTGTGAGAATAAACTATGCATTGCAGATTGTTGTGTATGGAGCTGCATAGCCGCAGACCAGTCAGGTGCCCATACTGACCCCTGTCCACCGCCGAAAGCACCAACAGTGGGCATGTGAGCATCACGGGCCTCATTTATAAAATGTTGCGCTGAAACCATCCTAAATTTTGTCTTATGATCATCTCTCAGATATGTGTGTGCGATTCATAGAATGAGCGTACGTACAGAAAACGCACGTACGCCTCTCTTTCAGATGTGAAATTTATGAATCGCAAATCATCTTGAACTTCTGCGCAACTGAATGGTTTCAGCTCTCTGCTTGTAAACGACTCCTAATTAATGTCATTAACATATAAAAGATCACCAATCATCCAAATTCTTTCATTTAGAATAGCGAGTCGCAAGAACAGCTTACATTTCCAAAAACCTGCAGTACTCCGACAAGAAAAAGTGCGTACGTCTGCTCAGACCCTGACGTGACGCTAAGCACTTTTCCACGTCAAAGACAGTTTTTATGAATATGAGCGCTGGCGTGGATTTAAGCGTACA
>NW_015638114.1:308-612 GCF_001515625.1 Sinocyclocheilus rhinocerous | reverse complement strand
TCACATTTAAGTATTTTGATATATCATTGGAACACAAACAATCTATTTTCTCTCGTCTCAGAACAGTATTTCTGCTGTGCATCTGCTATAGTAACATTGTAACTTTTAAAAACAGTTATATGAACAAATAAATCAATTAGTTGTTACCTCTATCCATTTACATTCACCAGGTTCTTAATATTCACATTTAAACATCATATGATACCCCTAAACCACAAAAATATGATGACTTCATGTTGAATGTCAACTCCGTCATTGGCCAATCTTGAAACCTTACGAAACACACGTGTCCTTGAAAAACAAA
>NW_015638114.1:0-118 GCF_001515625.1 Sinocyclocheilus rhinocerous | reverse complement strand
CATTTTACAGATTAGACAATGAAGACTTCACAATATTGTTATTTCTGCAGCATGAGAAACAAAATGGCTATTTAAACTGGGAATAAATAAAGAAATACAGCGCTTCATGACTTCAGTC
>NW_015638113.1:546-1374 GCF_001515625.1 Sinocyclocheilus rhinocerous | reverse complement strand
TATAATAAGATACACTTTTTATGATATGGGCACCTTTTTTTTTTTTTTACAAAATTAATGTATGTTAGAAAATGTTGTTGATCAAACATATTTAATAGTTCTCTCTGTAGAAACATGGGATTTGTGATTTATAATGTTCTAAAAATAATAATTAGAAGATCAGTTATGTACCTCATTCATGGAGTTTCAGGGATGCATCAAAATGACCAACTAAGAAACCCTGATGAATTCTGATGAACCCTGATTCTTCATTAATAATACTGATGGTTATAACGCTTCAAGCAGATATAGATTTAGTTTGTTGTAATAGGAAAAATCCTCATCAGGGTTGACCTTTAAGAATGAAGAATTGAGTGAAGTTGAGGAGAGAAATCATGTCAAAAGTAGAGAAAAACCTTGGAGTTGCTCTCAAACCAAACAGAAAGATTTAAAGAAAAGAAGAGACAAGAAATCTTTCACCTGCACTCAGTGTGGAAAGAGTTTCACATACAAACACACTCTTGATATTCATATGAGAGTTCATACTGGAGAGAAACCATTCACGTGTGATCAGTGCAGGAAGAGCTTCTCACAATCATCACACCTTAATGAACACATGAATATCCACACTAGAGAGAAACTGTACACATGTGATCAGTGCCGCAAAACATTTTTGTGGGCTTCAGTCCTGAAGATTCACCTGAGAGTTCATACAAAGGAGAAGCCGCATTCATGTTATTTGTGTGGAAAGAGCTTTTCATTTCTACAATATTTGAAAGAACATCAGAAAATACATGCTGCTGTGAGAGAGTACATGTGCTTTGAGTGTGAAAAGACTTTTACTTCAGC
>NW_015638113.1:0-229 GCF_001515625.1 Sinocyclocheilus rhinocerous | reverse complement strand
TCATCTGCTCTACACAGTCATACAAAAAACATTCACAGTAAGTAGATCATCTTCAGATCCAGCACTTTCAGATCTGATGCTGCGTCCTCAACAAATCCTCATCAAACGTAATTTATTCCAAGTGCGCTCTTTTATCTGGGTCATGAATGATGCCCCATTCACCAATGAATCTCTCTTTTGAGTTGATTCTGTTCAAGGTCTTGAATCACTTTGAATGATTTGTTCAGTT
>NW_015638112.1:1008-1229 GCF_001515625.1 Sinocyclocheilus rhinocerous | reverse complement strand
AGGGATTTTTGAAACGCGGGATTTAGGATAACCGTCAATACTAGACACTGCTCTTAATCCATTTCCTTCAGCTTTACTTGTAATAGGCTGTATAACTTTGTGTGTGTTTCTTGACAAAATAAGTTTCCTTAAATTGCATCCTGAGACATAAAAACCATGTATTTGCAATTATTTGGCGGAGCTTGTACATTAAAATGGGCAGTGTTTGTTTTTATTTTCAT
>NW_015638112.1:0-866 GCF_001515625.1 Sinocyclocheilus rhinocerous | reverse complement strand
GCGCTGAACAGCGTGTTCCCTCTAGCGCGCACTTCACAGACACTTTTGACAGCGCGAGATGCTTGAATGGCGCGCCGCTGCAGCATTTTTATTTTTTTTTGTAACGGGGGGCTGTAGTTATTCAGCAAAGCCTGGGATGCATCAAAATATATAAATGCAGGATCCGCTCTGGCAAAGAATTCTTTCATCCCTTTAAATATGCAAAGGTGCGTTACTTTGCCAGATGGTCGCGTGTAGCATCACGCAGGCGAACAATTTAAGATGTCAATAATTCATGGAGGGAAATTTGCGAGGACTTGAAAGTAGAAAATTAGCAAAGGCAACGTTATCGCCCCGTGGCGGTTTCTAGCGCTGGATACTACAGGGTTCGGCAGCATTACATAAGTCAACCTAGCTGTGATAACAGTATGAAAAAGATGTGTTTACGTGGGCTATTTATCTAATCCTGCCATCTCAGGTGTGGAGGGATTATTGACTTGTTTATGGTAGTGCATTGGATCTCATTGGCTGTTGTGTACAGAATTTATCAGAGAGCATAAACTAAATCCTTAACCTGTTCTTATGTTCACTAAAGAGGTTTACCTTCAATCCCAAGGAGCAGGGGCGTAGATTACGCGGGGGACGTGTCCCCCCCACTTTTAATATCATGTAAATTCGTCCCCCGCACTTTTTCGGGCAAGTGTGTTCGCATAGAGGTTTTCAAGAGCCGGTGTGAATAAATATAGATTTAAATTCAGAGAGACAGGATAGTCTGTGCATGATCTGATGTTTTATTCGGACCCAGAATAAGGCGAGATGAACATCGCACAGCGCTAAACACTCGTGCAGTGTATGTTTCATTCATACTCGTAGCCGGAGGGCGCTCT
>NW_015638111.1:0-780 GCF_001515625.1 Sinocyclocheilus rhinocerous | reverse complement strand
GTACTCGCTTTATCATATCCACATAATCCATTACCAGATGCTTAATTGAAGCAGAAGCAGTCGAGCAGCAGAAGAGGACAGCAGGTTATTTCAGCGCGGTCGTCATTGCTAGGAAACATTGTTTCACTTACTGTGTTCTACCGTGGTAAATACATGCTGAAGTCGCGTTTGTTCTCGTGTGTATCGCGGGACTTTCCAGTTTCGGTAGTAATAGTAAGGCGTGGCCAGCTGACTTCAAGAGTACTCAGGCAAGTATAAAATTGGTTAGTTCACCGCGGCAGCCCTCGTGTGAAGACCGACGAGTGTAAAGACCATCAACTCTACCTGCGCGACTCCACCGAGCAAGGCACTTGAGTATTGCTTTCCTGCCCTTTCTTTACTTCTCTTTACTCTTTGTACAGCTTGTTCTCATCTACTTGTTTATGACAATTGTACTCACTATGTGGTTTCAAATCTCTACTATTACTAACACTCGGAAATCACGCACTGTACGTTGGAGGCAGGCCAATCCTAATAATCTACGGCCTGTCCCTCTGTCCTCTACTACTTTACTCTCTATTCCAATTGGTCTCTGGAACTGCCAGTCTGCTATTAACAAAGCAGAATTTATTTCTTCTATTGCTACTCATTCCAGTCTTAACCTCATGGCCCTAAACTGAGACTTGGATCAAACCTGAGAACACTGCCACTCCTGCAGCCCTCTCCACTAATTTCACTTTTTTTCCCACACCCCTAGCACGATTGGGAGGGGTGGAGGTACTGGTCTCCTTATCTCAAATG
>NW_015638110.1:0-559 GCF_001515625.1 Sinocyclocheilus rhinocerous | reverse complement strand
AAATATAAATATTATGATAAAAAATCTGGAATTTTTAACAACTTACGTATTTAATAATACAAATATAAAAATGAAAAAATAAAATATTTTAAATAAAGATATTTAAAAGAAAAAAAATCTAATACAAATCAAGTGCATGTTATCACACTTAACATTAAAACATTACAGATATATAAAAAAAAAGATTAACCCTTTTGTTGGTTTACTTTTAACAAATAAAACAACCAAGGCAGCAACAGAGTTGGACTTGAGGAATGCAGTTGGGAAGCATTTTAAACAAGAAATAAAACCAATAATTAATAATTTCCTTTTTGTTTAAAATGCTTCCCAACTGCATTCCTCAAGTCCAACTCTGTTGCTGCCAGGAAGTTGGTCATCACAGCATCTGCCAAATAAGAAAAAAAAAGCACAAGAAAAGCTTGACATAATTTTTTACTTTAATTACACTAATTGTGACAGGAAGTCATTCTCTTTTGCTTGGATGCCTACTAAAAACAAAACGAGAGATATATAATGTATCACCATTCAGTGTGTTAAAAAAGAGAGAAGCTCTCTGGTA
>NW_015638109.1:3698-7333 GCF_001515625.1 Sinocyclocheilus rhinocerous | reverse complement strand
TTAGGTAATAAGATTTTCTTTATTGGACATTCTGCAGTATCAAAACAAGTATTAAAATTATTATCATTATAAATTTTTGTATTGTTTGTGTTGACAGGCACAGTGGGAAGCATGCATGAAACACCTACTGCCAAGCACCTACAGCAGTGAAATGCTTCAACATCTTTAATCATGACTCCTGGCCAACTGAGAAAGAGAAACTCTTGGACTACGGTGCAGAAGAGCTTGATTTTCTGCTAAAGCATTTCTCTCCTGTCCTAGAAAGGTAACTTCTATGGAGCTGAGCCAATCTCTTAAGAATAGCCTTGATCGGGTTGTGTTAGCCACGGTGTTATCTGTCTCTCATTTTATTTTTACTCCTGTAGAAATAAAGTAACTTTTATGGAGCGGAACCATCTTAAGAATAGCCTTGATCGGGTTGTGTTAGCCACAGTGTTAACTGTCTCTCATTTTATTTTTAGGAATGGATGTGAACAAGATCTAGCTAAAGAGGAGTTTCAGACACTGAAAACAATGATCACAGTCTCTTTAATGGATAAGAGCTACCTCAGACTGTGGGACATCATGTTGTCTAAGGAACCATACTGCTCTGACTACAAAGTATTTAAATTTTTTTTTTTAATAATAATCACGGTTATGCTGTTACTTAAAGCATTGTTCTCACAACCATCTAATCTGTCTTCTTCTTTAGAACATCCTTCAGTTAGTTCATATTATGTTGGTGCTCCCTGTGTCCTCCGCTGTGTGTGAGAGGGGCTTTTCAGCACAGAAGCGGGTCAATTCTGATGTGAGGTCATGTCTCAACCCAGACACAGTGGAGGACCTCATCAGAATAAGTATAGAAGGCCCAGAACTAGAAGACTTCGATGCCAGGGAAATTGTTGAGGAGTGGTTGTCAAAGGGAAAGAGGCCTAGAAGGCCAAATTACAAGTCCTGGCCAGATGAATTCTTCAGAGTTCAGGGAGACTTTCTGTAGTTATTATATCTCATGAATGTGATGAAAGTCTGCGTTAAAGTAAAGCTGTTTACAAAAAAAAAAAAGTTGCAATGAGTTACTTAAAATTAGTTTACAGACTTACAATGAGTTTAACTGATTACTAATAATATTTCACAATATTACAGTTTTTACTTAATTTTGATCAAATAAATGCAGCCTTGGTGAGCAGAAGAGACTTTTTTCAAAGACGTAAAACATCTTACTGACCCCAAACTTATGAACGGTAGTGTAAATTACAGTTATGATGTTCCACCCACTTAAATAATACTGTGGCATGTGTAGTCCATTCTATAGAGACAGTGCCTGTTCCCCAAATAATGAGGACAAATAATACATTTACTAAGGGATCACATGAAACACTTTTTTTGAGAGCATTAGTGGTAGTGTGCCGATTTTTGTTTATTGATAGGTGAAGTGTTTCATGTGATTGAGCACCTGCCTAAAGGTTTTGGATGTGCACGTATTACACCACCTTGTGATTAAACCAGATACATATAGAAAATAAGCACAAATAGGGTCAGCAGCAGCTATGGTGCTTTGCCTGTAATGAGGTCACAAAATTCTGGACTATTGATAATACCAAGGATTTATCAAAGTCCACTAAAGGAAGTAGAGCTTTTTGGTATTTTACTTTGAAATAGACTTCCTGATAATAATGGGGCTCAGACACACTCTTTTAGTTTAAATTACATTAGACATATTAGACATATACTCCTCAAAAACTACACGTTAAATACTGATATTCTTTCAAAATGTCAAAGGTGCAAAACATCTGAAGGCAATTTACTTCATATGCTTTGGAATTTTCCTGTATTGAATGATTTTTGAAAATATATAATTGATATATCTTCAAAGGTTATAGGAATCCCAATCAGTTATGATCCTAGAATTTGGATATTAGGGGATACTGAATTATTAGATTTGTCTCATCATAAAAAGTACTTCACACTTTTAGCTGGTACGGCTGGGAAAAGTGAACTGGAAGTCGACTCATTCTCCATCTAGAAAACATTGGATCAACGAGCTCATTTCATACTGCACCCCTGAGAAAATCCTCTAGGAATTAGGAGGGTTAGGAAATCACCAAAATTATTCAAAATTTTTTCTTTTCTGGAGTATTTACCTTCTCTTATTGCAAATTAGTTGCAAGGAAATACAATATTTTTTAGATTTTATATTAATAATTATTGCAGCTAAATAGATGATTCCTGAGTTGCATGTTTTTTCTTTATTTCCTTATCTTTTTTTGCTATATACTTTTGCTTTTGTAAAAGAAAAATAATGCTTGTAATGTTATGTATGCAATATATGTTTTGTTTCACATATTATATCTGAAAATAAAACTATTAAAAAAATAAATATTTTTAGCCAAGTATTCACATAAAACATCTCATAACCTTGCACTACAGTTTTATGTGATGAAATAAGTTATCTTTTGTCTGAAATAATATGAACATAGCTATGCTAATCTTTCTCCTTTTGTTTTCCTGTTTCTATCTCGGGATGCCCATCCCAAGGTTACTAGAGGTTACGCCAGTTCCAGTTTGGATCCAGCCTCACTTGTGAAGACTTCAGATGACGCCAACACTCAAGAAGACTTCAGATGACGGCAACTGTACATGAACATACAAAACTGACAAATATGATCCTTATATTGCCTTTAAGGGTAAGTTTGACCATTTTCAACCCACTTTATATTATTTAAACGTTTCTAATATCAGTAAATGAACAATATTTACTCTTTCTCTGAAAACCATGGTGAATTTTTTTGAAAGAGTACAAACAGTTGTGAATTGAATTGAATGCTTCACATTTGTAAGCCACTTTTGATAAAAGCATCTGATAAATGTAAATGTGTTTGTATATTTAATGTTTATTGAAAATATTAATAAATTTGCAACCTTTATTGAGAGTGGTGTGTATTGTTTTATTATAAACCAGCGTCTGCTGCCGCGGGTAGTCCGTAACGATGAGCAAAACGCCGGTGAACCGCGCCCACGCAGAGCAGCCGGTATTTACAGCTGCATCGTCCAAACATCGGCCGGAGAGCATTTGCAATCAGGGGCCGACGTCGCGACGACATCTTCCCTATTAGCAAACGATCCCTGAGCGGCATCGTGCCGATGGAATTTTGTACGTCGGGTCGACATCGGCCCAACGTATGTGTGCTGATAGGGGACGTTATGATTTTGATCAGATGCGTCGGCTGTATCGGTTGATAAGCCAACATGATTTCGACGTTGAATCGATGTTTTATTTTCGGCGAAATAACGTTCTGATGTTCCGACCAAATAGTGAACGTTGATTCAACATCGAAATTTGATTGACGACCGATACTGACCTTTACAACCAAAAATCGACCAACGTCTGCTTGCTGTCTGGGTATTTATTTAGATAAATGGAACATCAGATGGCTTTGACCTGTAATGACTGTACTGTACAATGTAGTGATGCAGTTAGGCAGATGTAGAAATCAGACAAATATCCCATTCCGAAAAAATTCTAGCATAAACTTACATTGTAAAGAAATTAAAGTTCCATATCTTTGATTGTTGAAAGTGCATTTCACTTACAGCCAATAAAATTTCCAGTAGGATTTTCATTGGTCAGGCGTTGATCTATTCTGAATGGTTGATAA
>NW_015638109.1:1481-3347 GCF_001515625.1 Sinocyclocheilus rhinocerous | reverse complement strand
TTTTTTTTTTTGGTTCATACCATGGTTTTGATGTCATGGTTCTGCTATAGTTATTTTGTAGTAATACTACAGTAAACATGTGGTAACCATGACTTAACCATAGTTTTTGAAATCATGGTAAATTTTGTAGTTACTACGGTTTTACTGCAAATGCTGTAGCCTAATAATGGTTATTTTTGTACTTACAATGGTTTTACTGCAACAGTCATAGTTAAACCATAGTTATTGTAGTAAAACTATGGTTGATTTTGTTTTTACTATGGTTTTACTGCAAATGCTGTGGTAAAACCATGGTGAATTTTTTTGAAAGAGTACAAACAGTTGTGAATTGAATTGAATGCTTCACATTTGTAAGCCACTTTTGATAAAAGCATCTGATAAATGTAAATGTGTTTGTATATTTAATGTTTATTGAAAATATTAATAAATTTGCAACCTTTATTGAGAGTGGTGTGTATTGTTTTATTATAAACCAGCGGCTGCTGCCGCGGGTGGTCCGTAACGATGAGCAAAACGCCGGTGAACCGCGCCCACGCAGAGCAGCCGGTATTTACAGCTGCATCGTCCAAACATCGGCCGGAGAGCATTTGCAATCAGGGGCCGACGTCGCGACGACATCTTCCCTATTAGCAAACGATCCCTGAGCGGCATCGTGCCGATGGAATTTTGTACGTCGGGTCGACATCGGCCCAACGTATGTGTGCTGATAGGGGACGTTATGATTTTGATCAGATGCGTCGGCTGTATCGGTTGATAAGCCAACATGATTTCGACGTTGAATCGATGTTTTATTTTCGGCGAAATAACGTTCTGATGTTCCGACCAAATAGTGAACGTTGATTCAACATCGAAATTTGATTGACGACCGATACTGACCTTTACAACCAAAAATCGACCAACGTCTGCTTGCTGTCTGGGTATTTATTTAGATAAATGGAACATCAGATGGCTTTGACCTGTAATGACTGTACTGTACAATGTAGTGATGCAGTTAGGCAGATGTAGAAATCAGACAAATATCCCATTCCGAAAAAATTCTAGCATAAACTTACATTGTAAAGAAATTAAAGTTCCATATCTTTGATTGTTGAAAGTGCATTTCACTTACAGCCAATAAAATTTCCAGTAGGATTTTCATCGGTCAGGCGTTGATCTATTCTGAATGGTTGATAACTTTTGACAAAGTTTAATCCAGGAGCAAAGAGAAATAATTTCTACTTTAAAAGCACTGAGAGATCGCGATTGCACACAGTCTGAGTGCGCACAAGCAATATCGGAGTGAGAGGACAGGCAGTTCATTTGTATAAGCTATTTGAGACCTCGCATCCAATTTTCTGCGATTACATGACTGTTCTCATGTTACAATAAAGTGTTCGCCACATTTGCGCGGGAATGATTAAAATTATGCGGAATACCTGCAATCCCGCGAGGATATTCAGACTCTGTAATTGACAGGAGGCGGATGCGTGTCAGTTTAAACTCACTGTCCGAGAGGAAAGAGAGGCGCAGCTTGTATCCAGTACCGCCGCTCCCTATACGCAGAGTATGCAGTTTGCCTAACTCCCAGGGGGGGCAGTGGCACCATCCCAGTTGCTCAAAAAAAAAAAAAATCGTTCTATATTAATATTAACATAAACATAAATAAAAATCTAAACATGAACATATATTATATACACTGTAAAAAATGACCGTGAATTTAACGGTAAAAGAATGTAGGCTAGATGTAGGCAGCAGTAATTTATAATCTAATATAATGGACGCAAATTTGTTCTTTACAGAACGGAGCGGGATCTCAGCGGGAATTGGTTTACGGCGAGCGTGAGCGGAATATTAACGGAGCGCTTGCTTGGGCGGTTAGAGCGACTG
>NW_015638109.1:0-1321 GCF_001515625.1 Sinocyclocheilus rhinocerous | reverse complement strand
ACCCACTTCTAGCCCAAATAACCTTGAATTTGGTTTCATGTCGTTTTTTAGCAAAATAACTTGTGATATGATATTCCATCATGTAAGCAAAGTAACAGCGTTTACAAGATGTTTGGTTTCATTTCTTTGACATGTTCAATACTTAGCCTGTGCATAGCCACGATTTAGCTCGTAGTCCGAGCGGTTATCTTTTTAGCTCTAAATTAGACGGGCTATGTGTAGTCTGCTTTTAGCCCACCTGGCGAAATCGAGGCAATCTGTGGTCTAATTTTAACGGCTTGGCTATAAGCCCTATAACCAGACCAGCGATGAGCATAGCCAAAATAGCCTTAAAATTGTTTACATGTAATTTTCGCCCACGCAGCTTCTTATCAAATGCAAGTAAACTTTTGAAACATTTTTTTTTTTACTTTTAGTAACTTTTATTTAATTATTTTGCAGCATTATTAAATATAGCATTATTTATTATGCCAAAAATAATGCTAACTGTAAAATAATTAAATACAATCTAAAATAATGCTAATTTAAATGTTTCAAAAGTTTACTTGCATTTGATAATATGATGCCATGCATCCCACAAGCTAAATGTTACATTCATACACATTATATGATATTATTGATATTCGGCTGTCTTTCATTTTATAAATAAAAATGCAATTACAATTCCCAACCGCTAGATGGTAATTGTAGTCCTACTGAGACATAACTGGCAACGCGAGGCATGAGAGTTAGTAGAGATTAGTGTTGTGTTTTGAATTTTGTTTTTACAAGAGAGAGCACTAAGTTTACCTGACAGAGAGCAGCGGGCAAACAACAAACAATAAAGGACATTCCTACTTGGTCTTGTAAGTATCTGTGTTTTCGTTTTGACGTGTTCATTATTTATCTATATTATTTGTTATCATGTTTAGGAACCATGACATTTTAGTTTAGGCACTGTGACATTTTAGTGAAGGGAGCAGATCGTAGTTGATAGTGATCTGTGACTAGGCCCACGGTTCAGCACGCATGTGTTCAGAGGATTAATTGCAAAATTTAATAGAGTAAAAGTTTTATCATTTGTACGTGTTTACAAACTCAATCGATTTTAAAACAGTGCAAGAAGAGGCGAAAGAGCAAACAACAGAACAAACACAGCTTTGACAAAGATTAATCCATATTAATTTATACAGTGAACACACTCCGAAGAATTGGAGAAACTGGGGAGGAGTTTCAACATCTGGAAAAGCGGTTGGAAATTGAGAAGATCCGGGCAGCAATAGTAAAAAAACAAAAGCAAAAAAAAACTCTCCAAAACAACATTTCCTCACTAAAGCTCTCA
>NW_015638108.1:384-506 GCF_001515625.1 Sinocyclocheilus rhinocerous | reverse complement strand
TGAAGGACTCCAAGATGGTGAGAAATAAGATTCTCTGGTCTGATTCTCTTGGCCTTAATTCTTAGCGGTATGTGTGGAGAAAACCAGGCACTGCTCATCACCTGTCCAATACAGTCCCAACA
>NW_015638108.1:0-301 GCF_001515625.1 Sinocyclocheilus rhinocerous | reverse complement strand
GGGGTTTTTTTCAGCTGCAGGGACAGGACGACTGGTTGCGGCCAAGTACAGGGATATCCTGTACGAAAACCTTCTCCAGAGTGCTCAGGACCTCAGACTGGGCCTAAGGTTTACCTTCCAACAAGACAATGACCCTAAGCACACAGCTAAAATAACGAAGGAGTGGCTTCACAACAACTCTGTGACTGTTCTTGAATGGCCCAGCCAGAGCCCTGACTTAAACCCAATTGAGCATCTCTGGTGTAGGATCTCTGTGTTACAACGGACCCACTTGCATGATGGAGACACACATCAAACCCTC
>NW_015638107.1:0-920 GCF_001515625.1 Sinocyclocheilus rhinocerous | reverse complement strand
ATGAGCAAACAATGAACAACCTCAAGTGTGATACAAGTAAGACTTCACATCCCCACCTAGCGGAGAACTTGAGTAACTCATTTTGAATAAAGCAATTTAACACAAACATTTAACAACATACCTGCACAATGGAGACAGTGTGTAATAGGGTTTCACTGATTCAGAGAGAGAAGAAACCATTTCTACATAAAACACAAGACAACACACAAATTGATTGCAATCAGGCCTCGTAATATAAACGCGTTATAACTCGATATTGAGCAACACACTCGACGCCAAACAAGGCTTAACAGAGTCCCAACATATTAATTGAAAGATACAATCACAATAAAGCAAATATTTGTGTGTTTTGGACACTTATAAATGGTAATTCTCAGACCGCGAAAAACGTGCAACTTACCCACAGCAATGCTTCATTAACTCTGCTGTGGGCGGTCCCTACTCCACACGCTAAATCACATCACGCACCACATAGATGGCGCTGTCCCCATTTATGCAATAATTTAACATACCTTTTCACTCCGTTACACTAACTCACATCCTCATCTTCTCAGAATCTAACAGAACCGCAGACTGGAGGCGGGTAACTGATGTGAGGTCTTTAAGGTCTGAGAAGATTCACGCCTCTCAAGATGTGCTTGTCCAATGAGAAAGGCTGAAATCCCAAGCGGGAGGTTGCAATTACTGGAGGGTTTTACGACCCTTTGTGTGAGGGCATGGTAATTTGCAAATGTAATTCGCTTGGGTGTTGATGCACAAACTAGTAAAGATTCTTAGAACACTAATATGTTGCATAGGTATCAGCATGTAATATGCACTCTCAATTAGATCATCCAAAGATGAATTCATAGAGACCAAACACGATATAGGTGAGGTTATATTAACCCTTTCGCACGTGAGTTTAAAATATTCTAGCTGAG
>NW_015638106.1:186114-186981 GCF_001515625.1 Sinocyclocheilus rhinocerous | reverse complement strand
AAAAGGTGCCGTCCACGACCTGGTGAGCTCCTCATGCACCTCCGGAAAAGAAAGGCACCGAGGCGGGGACCACCCCGAGAACCAATCGTGCAAAGGGTTTGCCACCACTGTTACCCTCAGACTGCCCGTGCTACTGCCTTTAGTAGCCCCCGCCTGACTGCCGCCATGACTTGAACTAGATCAAGGCAGAGGCAACGGAACTCCGCCCCTTTGAGGAAACGGAGCTTGGCCCGCGACTCCGAGATGAACATCTTCCCGCAATGAGAACATGACTCATCCACAAACGCCACTTCAGCATGCTAGATGCCCAGGCACCTTTTCAAAACTGTTTTTTTTTTTATTGGACATTGATGGAGAAACAGATTTTGTGTGCAAATAAATCATAAAAGTGGTTTATTTTGTTTAAAATCTTATACATGTTTGAGGTGACCAGGTGGGCCTTTTACACCACACATGGTGTAAAAGGCACAAAGTATTTATACAAATACTTGCGTTAAAGTAATGTTCTGAATAATATCTAAGTTAATACAATCACTTTAGCAAAGTTTGAGAAATAAAATAATTTATTATATTTATTTTTCTAAATTATTTGTTCAATAAAATGAGATTCTTTAAAATATGTTCATTTTAAAAATTAAGGAAACAAAAAAAGTAAAGATTTCAAAAGCATTGAAGGAGATCCCCACCGCTAATAGTTTAAAATGCAGTAGTAACAATAAATGACATTTTATTATTAATATCATATTTATATGATATATGATGGTTTCATTATAAATATAGTGATTATCTCTGAAGTGGACACCCAGCTTAATGTATGATATTTACCATCTGAATCTAACCATGTTATGTCAACAAATGGAAAAGTCA
>NW_015638106.1:149839-185376 GCF_001515625.1 Sinocyclocheilus rhinocerous | reverse complement strand
AAGTTTTCCTTTTTTTTGGTCCTGGATTTACTTGCTATATTATCTTAGGAAAAATGTGCTTTTCAAAACTGTTTTTTTTTTTATTGGACATTGATGGAGAAACAGATTTTGTGTGCAAATAAATCATAAAAGTGGTTTATTTTGTTTAAAATCTTATACATGTTTGAGGTGACCAGGTGGGCCTTTTACACCACACACGGTGTAAAAGGCACAAAGTATTTATACAAATACTTGAGTTAAAGTAATGTTTTGAATAATATCTAAGTTAATACAATCACTTTAGCAAAGTTTGAGAAATAAAATAATTTATTATATTTATTTTTCTAAATTATTTGTTCAATAAAATGAGATTCTTTAAAATATGTTTATTTTAAAAATGAAGGAAACAAAAAAAGTAAAGATTTCGAAAGCAATGAAGGAGATCCCCACCGCTAATAGTTTAAAATGCAGTAGTAACTATAAATGACATTTTATTATTAATATCATATTTATATGATATTGGTTGGTTTCATTATAAATATAGTGATTATCTCTGAAGTGGACACCCAGCTTAATGTATGATATTTACCATCTGAATCTAACCATGTTATGTCAACAAATGGAAAAGTCAACCAGCCAATGTTTTCAATTAAGAAATAAATAAATTAAACACAAAAATAGGCATACCTTTAAAGTTAAAGTTGTCACAGACACAAAAATTAAACGAAATAGCCATTTCAGAACACATTGTCAACCAGTAATCTGAATATTGGTGATATTGTTTTATAATATGCAACTTTTTAATGGAAAAAGCATTAATAATTATTTTATTATTATTTATTTATAATTAAATACATTTTTAAAATTTTCATAAAATCATGACAGCAATGTTTACGTGTAAATAGGGGGGAAAGGGTCCAGGATATTGCTAAATATCAGCCAATAAATGAAAAACAGTTATAGAAACAACTTTTAATAATAGCCTTATTTTTTCTGAAATGTATATTAAAATCTATATCCTATACAGTAGGGTCAGTTATGACGTCAGTTTGTAGGCCAATCCAAAAGGCTGTTTGTAATGAGTTCACTTGGAAGTTCCCTCAGGGGTGACGGTTTTCAATTAATGAGCAAAATAAGATATGTAACTTCACTTAAAGAGACTTTATTTTGTTCTAAGACAAATTACATCAGTCATACCTCAAACATGAAACCTGAAGCCTGTGCATTTTAAAAACATAAGGTTCTACTGTCACCTCAGCAGGATGGTGTTCATGTATGATAGTGTTTTCAGCCCTGTACTAGCTAAACGGAGGTCACAATGCTCCCGGTTTCACTTTTTTCTAGAATGATAAATGTATTTTCAGCTAACATATCTGAACGTGGAAAGCTATTTGCAGTATAGGCTAGGCAGTTGAAAATACAATTATCAGCTTGGTCATACAGATTAGATTTGAACAAGCCTAATGAGTTTTCAGAATCATGCGAGATGGTTTCTGACCGTGACATTGTGTTCTTTCAAAGACTCGAGAAAAGAAGCTTGCTTTGATTTATTGTAATTCTTCAGATAAGAAGGCTCTAGCAGTACAGAACTAGAATTGCTGTGATGGGCATCTTACTTTTAAATCACTACAGATGTAGTCCGCTAAAAACGGCAGAGCCATAAAGACCAGCCTCGGGGAAACATTAATATTCAGCAGAGCTGCACCACTTAAATCATGACCGTCTGCAGTATGAGAAATCACCAACCCAAACAAACCCAGGGAGAATTGATGATAAATAACTGTTGTTTTGAATATATAAAAGAATTACTTAACTACGACAATAATATATTACATGTGATGAAATCGTGTGCTCGACAGATTGTTATACAAATAGTCATTTTGTTTTTACGTGCACACAAAAGTCCAGGTTTTCAGTAGACAAGAGACATTTAGAAACCCTAAATCTTATCAGCTTACCAAACCAATACTGTTACTGCATGGCTTCTCTTGTGTGTTTGAATGAAAATGTCAGTGAACAATGTTCTTGCCATGAGTTTTACCATGTTTGTCTTGCAGCAATAAAGAGATTAAGGTGAGGTCACGTGTCACACACTTCAGAGACAAAGATGAAATATTATCAGACCCAGAGGAAAGAGAGTGTGAAATACTAACTCGTATCATGACCTCCACCATACAAAATATCCACACATCATGGCAAGTTCAGCAAAGCATTCACGCAGTCTAAATATTAGGACAACACTGCACAGATTTATGCATCAACAGTGGCAGACACAGTCATAGTGGAATGCCGTTACTAATGACATTTCCCCGAATGTGTGAAATAAGAGCCGTTTCCTCTGCCTGAGACCAAGGGATGAGTTTTAAAACACTGATGTTCTGATGTGCTCAAAGCTTGGCTGCAGCACTAATAAGAATAAATGACAGCTGAAAACGGCATCTTCCAGATGAACTTATGTATGGTTGCTTTATTTTGAGACTAATGTTGGGTTTGGCAATGTCATCGCAGGTTTGGCTACTAGTTATGTTCTCATCTCCATGACACTTACTTGAATTACAAGAGTAAAACAACTTTCCACTAAGCATCTAACCTTTTTTGAACAGTAAAAATCTTTGCAGAAATCTCAAAATCAGATGAACATTTGGACAAATGACACTCGCTGACCTGTAGGGCTCCCAAAATAAAGAGTTGAGTTGAAAGGACATTTTATCTTTAATTAAACAACACCTTTCTAAAGTTTGGGGTCGGTATGATTTTTTTAAATATAAATTAATACTTTTATTCAGCAAGTATGCATTAAATGGATCAAAAAATAACAATAAAGACTTTCACGGAGTCAGAAAAATATTTCATATAAATTATTTTAACCTTTCCATGAAAATGACAGCTGAAAACGGCATCTTCCAGATGAACTTATGTATGGTTGCTTTATTTTGAGACTAATGTTGGGTTTGGCAATGTCATCGCAGGTTTGGCTACTAGTTATGTTCTCATCTCCATGACACTTACTTGAATTACAAGAGTAAAACAACTTTCCACTAAGCATCTAACCTTTTTTGAACAGTAAAAATCTTTGCAGAAATCTCAAAATCAGATGAACATTTGGACAAATGACACTCGCTGACCTGTAGGGCTCCCAAAATAAAGAGTTGAGTTGAAAGGACATTTTATCTTTAATTAAACAACACCTTTCTAAAGTTTGGGGTCAGTATGATTTTTTTAAATATAAATTAATACTTTTATTCAGCAAGTATGCATTAAATGGATCAAAAATAACAATAAAGACTTTCACGGAGTCAGAAAAATATTTCATATAAATTATTTTAACCTTTCCATGAAACTTGCCATCAAAGCATGCTAAAAGAAGATTACCCAAAGAAGAAAAATAAAAAAAAAACAAGCACAACATTACGTTTGCAACATTAATAATGGGAAGAAATGTTTCATGAGCACCAAATCAGTATACTAAAAGGATTTCTGAAAGATCATGCGACACAGAAAAATGGAGTAATGGCTGCAGAAAATTCAGCTTTGCATCACAGAAATAAATTGTATTTTATAAATTTATTAAAATAAAAAAAACGGTGATATTTCACAATTACTATTTTTACTGTATTTTTGTCTAAATAAATGCAGCCTTGTTGAGGTATGATTTTTTTAAATATAAATTAATACTTTTATTCAGCAAGTATGCATTAAAGGATCAAAAAATAACAATAAAGACTTTCACGGAGTCAGAAAAATATTTCATATAAATTATTTTAACCTTTCCATGAAACTTGCCATCAAAGCATGCTAAAAGAAGATTACCCAAAGAAGAAAAAATAAAAAAAAACAAGCACAACATTACGTTTGCAACATTAATAATGGGAAGAAATGTTTCTTGAGCACCAAATCAGTATACTAAAAGGATTTCTGAAAGATCATGCGACACAGAAAAATGGAGTAATGGCTGCAGAAAATTCAGCTTTGCATCACAGAAATAAATTGTATTTTATAAATTTATTAAAATAAAAAAAACGGTGATATTTCACAATTACTATTTTTACTGTATTTTTGTCTAAATAAATGCAGCCTTGTTGAGCATAAGAAACTTCTTATACTGACCCCAAACTTTTGAACGACAGTGTATTTTAAGATCAAGTATCATCAATCTTGCAATAGTTTTTAGCTTGATTGGGGGGGGGGGATAAATGTGCTAAAGTAGATCTTTGCATCCATCTAAAATGTTCTGTGAATCTTACTTGAAGTGTGATGAATATCTAAAGCACTTTTGCAGAGCTTAATATTAAAGAATATTCTCTTTCCTTCTCTCTCTGTTCATTGATCCAACTGCCGATGGTACAGAGATGTGCTTGCCCAGTTTTCTCTGATGCCTGTGAGCTCAGCACAAATAGGAGGTAGCAAACAGAAAAGCAATACACTTGACCGAAGCCCCATCTGGGTTTGTTGCTTACTCCTTCATTTCTAAATTCAATTTCCTTTTCTCTGAGAGACTAAAGGATCAAACCCAGAAACTTTATGTCTGTAGGTTACATGCGGATGACCACACAAGTGCACAGAAACACATTGGACAAGTTCTTGTCAACTTGTTTGGGTCTTGAACTTTTTTTGATCATTGCATATTATTTATAATTGCCAAGTTTGCTTTTCTACTGTGATGGATATGGTTGTTTGTTTGTTGAATGTTGGGAATTAATTCCCAACAATCTCCATATTCAGATCTGTGTTGGCACATGAATGTGTGGTTTCATAGTTTATAAGCTATATTCTAAGATGTTCTCACCTTCTTCTGTTTGCTCCAGTTCCCTTTTGCTCTGCTGTAGAGTCTCTGGTGTACTGTAAGGTTGGAAAGAAAAAACACAGCATTGATCTCCAAGATATTCCTTCCTTTGGATGCTTTTTCCACTAGTTTTTTTTTCCCCCAACGTAGCTCAACCTGCTCGACTTGATTGTTTGTCTATTCCTGACAGTCAGGTCTTTTTGTAAATGCACCGCAGTGTACTTTCAGAAAGATTTTGGGGGGGCTCAGATGGGTTCGTGTATCAGCAGATTCTTCTTTTCTTACCCTCATGCATCATCCTTTTGTCAGAGTGAGGTCATCCAGAAAGAAAAATGTTTTTTTTAATAGCCCATGTATGTTAGACCGCAATAGGCATGTCACGATTAATCGCAGTACACAGTCAGCTCACCACCAGAATACTAATGAGACTTGTGATTACTATCACCTGGTTCTCATTTCCTCTTTGCGCACTAACAATATTATTTAAGGACTACACATGTTGCCATGCATTGCAAAGTCATGTAAGTATTCTAATGCTGATTCAAATCATGTTGCAATGTGTTTTGAGTTGCAGGTTTTGGTTATTTTTTCTCAAGTGTGAATCTCTGAACATAGATTGTCAATTTTTGTCTTAGTTAGGTTCCTTAAAAGGCATACTTGAGACATTTTTGATCAATTTAATGTGTCCTTGCTGAATAAAAAAAAAAAATATATATATATATATATTTTTATTAAATCTTACAATCCCACACTTTTGAACAGTGGTGTGTCCTGTTGCTGCCACCATTTTATAAAAACAATAAGGGTTAAAGGTGATTTTCTTTTCTATTAATGCCTGAAAGCACCTCTTTCCCATGATTCCCAAACACAATAGAAGCAAAACGAGTTTACCTCGGTCAATCGTCTCCTGCTTTCTGGCTTAACAGATCTTTCAGCATTGTTATGAGCTAGCAAACAACATGTTGTTTATTCTGTCTAAATTTGTCTTGTTTGTAAAAGATCTTAAAGAAGCTCAGTGACAGATTCTACTGTTTACACCACGGTCCACCATCACTGTTTTTATAATAAAGAAGTTGTCTCACGTCATGCTTCTCATACCAATTTATTTTTAATGCCACATTGTGTATGCATAGATTGTAGGGAGTGATAAAGCATGTCAGAGCTTGGGACACTGTGCTAAATGAAGCTTTGCCTCTTTTTTTTCCCCGTTTCTAGACTTCTAATGATAAATAGCACAGTGGTGCAGACCCTTATGAAGATAGCCAAAATAAACTGGTTGATTTACAAATGACTGTTGAAGTAGTGTGTAACGTCTGCCCAGTAATATGTTTTCATCTTCCCAGTTGTTTATTCATATTTGTGGTGCACTGTAATATCAGATACAGTATGAGGAAATGCTCAGTGAGAAGTTAAATACAGGACACTATCTTATACTTAAAAAATGGTGTAGGATTTACTTTGAAACAGTTTTCACTTAGAAATGATTAAATTTCACAAATAATTACAAATAAACAGCAACACATTAAATTAAACTTGAAGACTGGAATAGTATAGTCTTGTAAATTGTACTCCAATAATTGTTTTATTTAGAACCTTGAAAAAAAAACCTTTTTCTCAAATGTCAATTTTGAAGTACTGTAAATGTCACTCTTATGGAATCAAGATCACATATATTACATTTTTAGTTTTACCTTTGTGCTTGTGTAAAATACAAATTAAGAAAATATTTTTAATATAGCTAAACCATATTCATGCATTGTAAAAATGTTTTTTATTGTAAAAAAAAAATGTAAATAAAACAAAATACTATTGGAGTATGTTTTAAAATAAAATACCATTTCAATTTTCGGTAACACTTTACTTAAAGCCTTTATGTATAATGCATTATAAAAGTAGCTCTAATGCATTAATTATACCTTGTAATGCACCTATATAATGCATTGTACACTATGCATTTTAAATTTGGTTGTAATTTTATCCAACAAAATAATGTATTACAACACATTTAAAATACATTATACCCTTTATAATGCATTATACATTAAGGCTTTAAGTAAAGTGTTAACCAATTTTCCTACTATAGAATTCCACATTTAATTCAGCGTGTTCCTTGCTGTTTGTAATTATTTCTGAAATTTACTAGGAATTTGAGTGGAGTGAAAATGGTTGACTTTTGGCTTTTAAAGGTGAAATGTGTAATTTTTTATCATTAGACACAAGATTTTAAAAGCACTGACGATGCAGAATATTGAATCAAACAGGTTAAAACAAGACCACAGAGTTGAAGTACAATGTTCTGATCTTTTCGTTGTATATTTAAAGCTGGCTTCTTATCCTCCACAGCAATGCCCTTCATCATTTCCATGTTGCTGGCCAGTCTGAACAGCTGCTGTAACCCCTGGATCTACATGTTTTTTGCTGGGCATCTCTTTCATGACCTGAAGCAGAACCTGCTGTGCTGCTCCGCGCTCTATCTGAAATCCTCTCAGTGCCACTGTGATCCGGAGCAAGATTCCCGTAAGAGCAACTCCTCCACCTACGTCATCAAAAGTGCCAGCAGCCAGCGGAGTATCACCCAGACCTCTGTCACATAAACCAGACGTACCTCAAAGCCAGTTTTTCACATTTTTGAAAGCCAGACAGGAAAGCTAGAATATAAACCCACACAAGACTGCAAATGTCACCATCAGTTTGCTTCAGCTGTGTTTTCGGTTGGGAATTATTCAGAATGTCATTTTCATTACTCTACTTCGTTTTCTTATCTCTGAGGACCTTGAGCAGCAGTAGTCTATTCCTTGCCTTCATGTATTGTGTTTCTAGACATTACAGAAGGAACATCATTCGATTCCAGACTGTGTTTATGGGTCTGTTTACATTTAGTCACACATCGTTTGAATTGCTATCTGATTGTGCATGCGCATTCGCTTTGACCACATAAATGTGTCTTGTTGCTGGGCACCAAAATTGGCTGCACTTGATGTGGCTCATAAAAACAGGACGTGGCTGAATTAGCTTTGACGATTGTGGTACAAAAGATAACAACCATAATGTGCTGCATTCTGTTTGGGGCTCACACAACCTCCATACGCTGATGTAGATATGTTTAGGAGGAGCAAAGTTTGCATATGTGGCCTGAAGAGCCAGATGGATTTACACTTGGCCGAGTCTCAAACCGCCAGATCGGATTTCTGTCGCTCTTAAGTGTGTCTTAGAGTGTCCAAGTGTAAATAGCCCTGATATGATGTAAACATGCAAAAAACAGTCAACCTTAAAGGGATAGTTTATCCAAAAATGAAACTTTCATTATTTACAGTACTCATCCTCATGTCTCCCCTTCATGAAAAAAGCAGTGAAAAGTAATGCAATTTTCACTACTTGTTGTGAAAAATCAAGTTTAATATACATTGTATTGAAGATGACAGCAGGTTATATCATTTTATGGGTTATGAGGATGAGGAGGTTAACAACACACAGATGAAAACAAGATGTTGATGACACATGAAGTGTTTCTTCTGAAACCTAATGAGAAACATGGCCAGTTGCTCTTTTTAATGAACTTGTCAAAAGAGAGTACTTTGGTTTGTTTTAAGAAACCCAAGCACTTTTAATTTTTGGCACATACATGGTTATGTTGTTGTCACTGTTCTTTATCATTTTACATGTAAACTTTACTGTCATGCCCAAAGGACCACATCTCTTTGCGAAATGTTTCTGCAGTGCATCATGGTAATCAATCATGGCAAACACCCGATTTGTTTTCAAAAAGTGAAGGACTGATTGGTTACTCTTTCGCTTTTATGCTTGTTTGTCTTGTAAGAGAGAGAGTGTTTGTAATCAGTGTTTATTCCAGTTACATATTTTGCTTAATATCGCGCTTAAAACCTTTGATTTCAGCCTATGTTTGTTGCTTCATCTTTATAAAATATTCTAAAGAAAACACGTTTACAAGAGGACAAGTGAATTTCACATAATTGTTTATGAGTGCTGCAAGATGAGAAGGATAAAGAAAATGATAAAGGCAGTATTAACAGCAGAAAATATTTATTTTATAAGGTTTAAATACACTGTTCACTGAAATGCTTGTTACTTTCCCATTTAAAAAGCTACTGGTTTTTCTTCCTGGAAAATATACTGCCTATTTCCATTCACTCTGTGTAGCTGAAGCTTTTATTTATTGAAATAAATTGTGTGTTGATATGTCTAACTGTGAGGAAATCTGTTGAAAAGTGGAGTATAATAAGCCAACTAAAGTGAGGAGTTGAAAGCAAATAGATCGAATTGCAAAGTCATAATATTCTTCTGGGGTGCAGCGGGAAAGACAGTAGAAGAATGGGGCTATGTGACTCATCATGGCTGTGTCTGTGTGAGTGGGAGGAGAACAGTGTGTGGGAAGAGGTTTCATCGCCTGGCTGGTCAGAGCCAGATGAGAAAGAGAGAGAGCAGAGAAAAGAAAGAGAGCGACGGGGAAAGTAAACTAAAGCGTAGAGTCTTCCACTAAATGCTGCATGATTATAAAACATGCAGCTGTAGGATGAATGGAAATGCATAAGTGTGTCAGACAGAAACACCTCCTCGTTTAGTAAAGCTGTCCTGAATGTCTTTGAAGATGTGTGAGTATGAATTATGTCTTCATCGAGGAGACCTTTTCCCTCAAATGCATTATTGAGGGAATGATTATTCATATCTAGGGCTACTTACTGTCATGGATGTAACAGAATGCGTGTGCAATTTTTTTTTTTTTTTTTTTTTTTTTACAGCTGAACCATTTGGTATTTATTAAGGGAAAAAGGAAAAGTGTTTTGATGAAAATGTTCATGAAAACATATTTCATCATAAATTCATGGCATCAGTTTAAAGACATACAATTTATTCAATGTCCTATATTCAGTGACAGAATCGGGGACATAAAATTTCATGTTTAATTAGTTGTTGTAGTGTAGAAAATCAAGAAAAGAAAAAAAAATATAGGCCTATATATAACAATAAAACACAATTCAAACCATTATTATTTAAACTTAAATTTTTAATTAGTAATTGTACAGAATATATCTGACATTGTCATGATAAAAATACCACACTAAGCAACATCCCATTTTAAATCTGTCAAACTTAAAGAGAAATAGCACATGATATCAGGTAAGACTTATTCTCCATTGTCGGTCAGAGAGGCCTTGCATCATACATCTCTCTGAAAAAGCAGGTGGCCTAATCCTGAATTGCTCCCAAAGCCTCTAACATAAACTGAGAACATACAAAACACTGCATAGGATTAACCATCCGGGGCATTCTATTATTCATGTTGTCTTTTCATTTTTAGGGACCTCAAAATCCACACTCCAAAATTTGATATTTGTCAAATAAAACATTTTCCTCCAAGGACTGAACATGTAAACCTTGACTTGTCTAAGAAATCTAAACCTCTTTGCGTAATGCCACCCGTACACTGCTGAAGATTTTCCCTAGAGCTTCGAACAAGGGGTCACAGAAGGTATGGATGCAGAGAGAGTAGATTCGACTCAGGCACTGGGTCTCGATCAGATAGCTCTTAATGCAGGGCATGACTGCCCAAATGTGACAAAAGGAGATGCAGGCAAAACAGAAGCCCCACAGCAGCGCCACTGGGATGCCAAAGATGGCCGACAGCACACGGTAGCACCAGTACTTGGAGACGGTGAAGGTGGTGTAGCTGGCCTTCCACACTCCATCCATACTGTGGGTGCCATCAGGCTCGGCTATCACATCCTCAAAATCCACCTTGATTTATTGGAGGAAAAAAGACATGGTGACATTTGCTGGTTAGTACAAATTTCCACAAACCACCCTGTTGAAAAAGCCAGCATATGCTAGTTAGGTACGTTCTGAAGCATGGCAGCTGGTTTGAGCTGGTTTAAGCTGGTCATGTGCTGGTCCTGGTTGAGCAACTAGCTCCTGCTCAGGACCAGCTCATGACCAATTAAGGACCAGCTTAAACCAGCTCAACCAGCTGCCATGCTTGTGTTGGTTTTTCAACAGGGCAGGGATTTGTTGCCAAAACCTGCTTAGTATATTGTGCAATCAATAGTCAGTGTCAGTGATTTGGCAAGCATGTGGTATGGGTTCCCTTCTGCTTGTACTCCTAAAATGGATGATGATTAATTCTCCAAACAGCGACATTTGATATCAAAATCCCCCATCAGTAGAAGGCAGTCTGGCACCTTGTTTATTTTTGCTTCAATCTCATAACAACTAGAGAGTATTTAGAAGAAAGTATTTCAGAAAGTTATTTCAAATCTTTATGTAACATCTATATAAGTGCTGAAATAAAAATCTGATCTTTGGTAAATATGCAAAATGCAGTTAAGACAAATATAACGTAGCATTGACAACATTTGAAATTAAACCCAATTTCTTGAATAAGACAGAGATGATTGGAAATCTAAAATTACAAAAATAAAATAAAATCATATAAAAATGGAAAAAAAAATAAAAATAATAATAATACAAATAAATAAATAAATATGAAATTAATACTTTTATTCAGCAGGGATGCATTAAGAAAAAGTGACAGTAAATACTTTTACATTGTTACAAAAAATTCTGAACTTTGTGTTCTGTATCGTGGATTTCAAAAAATATATAAATAAAATATAAAGCAGCAAAACTTTCAACACTGATAATAATAAGTATTTTTGAGCACCAAATCAGCATATTAGAATGATTTCTGAAGGATCATGTGACCCTGAAGACTGAAATATTGGCTGCAGAAAATTCTACTTCGCAACCACAGGAATAAATTACATTTTAAAATATATTCAAATAGAAAACAGTTATTTTAAATTGAAATAGTATTTCCCAATATTGCTGTTTTTATTGTATTTTTTATCAAATAAAAATGCAGTGAGCAATACTTTAATATATATAAAACAAAGCATAAATTACATTTTAAAATATATTCAAATAGAAAACAGTTATTTTAAATTGAAATAGTATTTCCCAATATTGCTGTTTTTATTGTATTTTTTATCAAATAAAAAATATAAAACAAAGTATTAACACCAAAAGCTATTTCTCACCTATGCATATTTCTTGTGAACGAACGTAATATCACTAAGACCTATTGTAGTAACAGTGTTGCTAACCATTACAGTAATCTTACACTTACATTAAACAGTGAAAGAATACCAGACTGTAATTTATGATTTGGACATAGATCAACAGTCAAAATTAAATAACACAATTTCCCCTACTAATCTAGTGAATTATTAAAACATGTGAAGAAGCAATACATTTTGCTGTCTGACACACCCTTTTACCTCCTTCTATAAATACTGATAGTATGGCCTGTTCTGCCAGATGAAGTAGGTTTAGTGCTATTTTTGGGTCATGCCTTGTAGCTACAGCATAAAGTGTTGTGCAGCTCACACGCAAGCAAGTCTGTCTCTAAGGACCAGATCGCCAATCTACTCGTATCAGTTCCACAATTTAGGAAGTTAGTGAATAGTTTGCATGCTTTATCAGTTTCTTATAAAGTTATATGTACATATTTCTGTCAAATATATGCTTATTGGGCTATTTTGGCTTTTAAAAAAGTAATGTAGTTTTATCAGCTTATATAAATACTTTCAAAGTTCTCTTTTGTTTAAATGGCATTTCAGTTGAAATTATCATTAAGGTTTCAGTGCCAAATTTTGTAACACCAGAACTACTAACCCAAAACCAAAAAATGGCACATACCTTCACAACATCTTCATTGATCTGCTTAGGGTCCCTGTTGATCAAATCAATCTCCTTGGTGTGACTATCTTTCAGGATTTTCTCCTCATTGGTGTTATACTGGTCCGCCATATTGGGGGCCTCTGGCCCAAGACTGGTCGGAGTGGGATAGATGTAATGCAGAAGTGTCCGAAGGAAAAAGAGTAAAGCAAACTAAGTCAGCGACCAAAGGAAAAGTGTCAGAATGGCCCCACAGTCCCTAGTCCCTTTTAATTCTCCAATCTGTGGACTGACGACACGCCTGGAATGCTAGGGACAGCTGCGCCGGCCGGGGCTCCTGTCTAAAGAAGGGTCCTGTCTCTCTCTCTCGCTCACGCTGACTGTCTCACCCTACTGTATGTTACACCTCCTCTACCCCCACCCATTACCTATTCTGCCCCACACAGCCCATACTCCCCAGTCCATAACTCACACACTTGGTAAAAGCACCTCTTGAAGGGAAACCAGGGGCCGTGTCACATTTCACACACGGCTGCGGGGTCAGCCAGGCAGGAGTTGCACAGTGGCATGAATTTCCACTGTGAAGTGTTGCTCTGAAAACTAATGCCCAAAGGCTCAAGTCAAGTAAGAAGTATAATACTTTTTTACAGTACAGAGTGCCATTTTCAAAGCATTAATATTAGGCGCATTAAACTATTCTGTTTTAGTGTTATTTTAGCATTGAGATACTGTTTTAGCTTAAGCTTAAAATGAAAAATTGGCCTTGGTCAGTAGTTGAAATAAAATATTTTTTAATATCTTAATTTCAGTTAACATTTATTGTATTTCACATAAACATGTTTTTATGGTTTTAACTTTAGTTAACAATCAATATCCTGTTCTATTCAAATAATGTCTAACACATACTTCAAATGTTGCCTTAAAATCATTTAAAAAAATTATTATTTCCAAAATATCCAGGTTCTTTCTTATTCATTAGTCACTATTTTAAAATAAAATAAATGGTATATTGTCCTGCTAAACATAAGACAGAAAGATGTGTATTATGCTCTGGGATTGAGATAAAAAACAAAATTTTTTTTTTTTATAATTTCTTTTTTTGTGAACTTTTCGGGGTTTCATTGAGGATAAGTTTTGCTGCTAAAAACGGATGTTTTTTATTATTATTTAATAACCACTAATTATGTAATTTCAGCTTTTGTGTAACTATGCAGTTACCATCCATCACTTTTCATTATGACTATACTCTTTTTATAATGAATGACACTACTAGAACATAATAAAAAGGGGTTTGAACATTCTTTACTCAGATGTGCCAAAAATAGGAACAGAGGGCTGTAAATGTGCCAGAGGTGTGTGTGGTATGTCTTTCTGCTAATTAGATAAATATTCTCAGTGCTCTGTGAGCTGGGATGGGTTCAGGTCCTGAGGGAGAGAGGCACAAAAATACCCCACCCAGACATGCCTGTCTACTGTTTATATCAGTGGGATTGTTTATAACAGTAGGGAGTGAACCATCCTTGTCTTTACTTAGCATAGATCCACAGGCGACTCTACTCTTGACTACATTAACAAGTACTCATTTAAATCCAGAGTGAAATTTGAAGCGGAAGAATATTTAAACATGCGAGCCAAAATTAGAAGCTGGCTGCTGTACTGATATGCAAACCTCATGCTTGAAAAGATCTAGTTAAAAGTATTTGTTTTCAGCAGCCAAAGCTGAGTAATCACCACTGTTTCTAAAGCAGGTGATTAGGTTAAACCTATTCACAAACTCTTCAGCTTTTTCCTTATGAGACGTATTGTTTTTATTTTATTCATTCTTAAATGCTTGGAGGAATGTCGGCAATGCTCATTTATCACCTCTTCCAGCAATTTTGGTGTCTCAAGTGTGAACCAGTGAATTGCACTGGCTCGTCTACTATCTCATAAAGTGTATGGTACAAATGATGACTACTATTAAAAAGGTGACAAAGAAAGTAGATGGGATGAATGCAAGCATCATTGGTATGCAAATGTGCTTTTTCGAGACTGATCGTGTATCTGTTAAAAAGGCCAGCATAGAAAATGATAGTCTTCTTTAGTCATGTAACTGTCAATCAGAGCATGCACACTCACAATATCATTCATCCCATTTTCACCCCTGGTCAAAAATTGTCATCTATGACAACTCCTGCCGTCTTGCTATGCACAATTCCTTTATTTTTCCTTTATTCTACTTAAAGTGTTTACAACAACAAAATATTTCACTATGTGCACAATTTACTCAACTTTCATTTAATATTCTAATATTCTGAGGCATAATGTAGTTCTAATGCATCTAATCACAAAAAATAAATGAAAGACACAAAAAGCCATATGATGCTTTTTAAATGTTAGGCCATTTCATAAATGTGTTTTGTTTTAGCAAATACATGGCAAATATTCAGTATCAAGTTATCATTAAAAATTATGAATGAAATAAAATCCCAAAAAAAGACTATATGATACTTTTTCAAATAGTTAGTGTTAGACCATTTCATATATGTATTTTTGTTTTAGCAAATACATGGCAAATGTTCAGTATCAAGTAATTGTTAAAAATTATAAATGAAATGAAATGCCAAAAAAAGACCATGATGCTTTTTCAAATAGTTATTTTTAGTCCATTTCATAAATGTATTTTGTTTTAGCAAATTCATGGCAAGTATTCAGTATTGGAATTGTTATAAATCATAAATTATGAATCATTATAAATCAGTATAAAATGTTAGACGTTTTTATTATTACTGCCTCTATTATTATATTTATCATATCTATTACTATTATTATCTTATTAAGCCTTACACATTCATTAGTCAGTTTACAACTTCTGTATTACAAAAAAATCGCATCCTACATTGCAAGTGATCAGTACAACTCTATTATATTGCTAAGATTAGGTACTCCATACTTTGGCATGATGAAAAATGATGAAATTATATATATATATATATATAAAGCCCTCAATTTAAACATGTACTTGTATATGATGCACATGATGCCATTTTAAGAATCCCCTTGCCCTTCAAAGCTGATTTTTTTTAGTTCTGAAATGTGGTTAATATTTTTCCAAACTGATTCTGATGAATCCACATCACTTCCCAAAATTCTGAATAAGGGGGAGATTGCAATGTTCAGCACATTATGCCAGACCACCTTTATCCAGTGCAGGTTAATGACCAAAATCTGCACACTGGGAACTATCAGCCTAAAAAGGAGAGAAGGCAGATAAGTCATCAGTAGCTTTCTGGTCTTCTTTTAGACTTCAGTACAGTTTTTGACACAGCTGACTACATTTTCTTGGCTGTGCTTTGGTGTCAGATAAGCCTTTATGGCAAATATATTGATTTACTTGTCAAACCATGCAATTTTAAGTGCACTTGGCAATTACTGCTCCTGGAAAAATTACATCATATGTGATGTTCCACAGGCTCTAAAACCAGACCCACATGATTCAAATGAAAATGAACAGGATATGTACCAGCTTTGTCTATGCTAAATAACAGAGGGAGGTATAGCAGTCACCTCAAATGATCTAAGCTTGACGGATCTCACATCTGCTCTGTCACTAGTGTGTTAATGGCCTTACACTTTTTAAACATAACAGTGACTAGTGTAATAATAAAACATTCAAAAGGTGAAAAAACATCACACACTCTGAAAGCTGTTAGGGATGAGGTTTAAATTTTGACAGGCTTAAAAGACAAGGATGGAAATGTTACTATAGTAACCATTGATTAAAATACTGTGTTTATCTGTGTCATTTTCTTTTGCTTATATGTGCACAGGCAATACTTAACAATGAGGTTTTATATGAGCTCATGAACTATTAAAAATATTTTTCAAAGTATTAAGGTTTATTTATTTACATAAAGAAACATGTATTTAATGTTAACACTTTCAATAATAATAATAATAATAATAATAATTTTAATGAATTTTAATTAAAAAAATTAGTACATGGAGAAATTAGGATTAAATTAGGTTAATAAATACGGTAAAAGTTCATGTTATCTATTGTTATGTTACCATGAACTAAAGTAATACATGGTATAATGTAATATATAACTAGTTATTACAGATTGATTTTGTCACATTGTTGCTTTTTTGGTATTTACTGTGCATTCACATGTGACTCAACAAATATGTAGACAGCTGAGGACAGTAAAGAGAAGACCTGCAACCAGCGCCACTGGCACCGCGAGCAGCAGCGAAACGATGCGGTAAAACTAGAATCTGAACACCTCAAACAGAGCATGACTCCACAGTCACACCTTATCAAAGCTCCTCACTGAAGCCGGCCTCGCTATCACATCCCCAAAGGTCACCTGAGTAGACACATCATCAGGAAAGCTATTTTTAGGCCGCCATAGCTTTGGACCTATTACTTTTCCTACCAGCTTTTTGATAACCGGTTTACTATGAGTGAATTAAAACCTGTGTGTATTTATCTTTGCAAGTCTTGCAATACCATTATTTAACATAAGAGGGCAGTGTAGCATTACTAACGTAGTAGCGCCCGCTGTTTATAATTCAGGTGTAAGTTTGTATAACAGCAGCTCACCACAGGCTGTTTTAAGAAACAGCAATACTGAAATACACTCAGGTAAGTTTTAAGCATGTAATTTGTAATTACGATAGACTGTAACTGAAAAATGTAACTGTTACTTTCATAAATACCAGATTGAGACAAGCTGTCCTATTTATACCCTTGGTTTTATTAAATAACCATGGTTTTATTGTAGTAAAAGTGTAGTAACCATGTTTTTTTGTTTGTTTTTTTGTTTTTGGCATAATATTGATTACCATTTGTATAACCACAGTTTCTCACTGAAGCCGGCCTCGCTATCACATCCCCAAAGGTCACCTGAGTAGACACATCATCAGGAAAGCTATTTTTAGGCCGCCATAGCTTTGGACCTATTACTTTTCCTACCAGCTTTTTGATAACCGGTTTACTATGAGTGAATTAAAACCTGTGTGTATTTATCTTTGCAAGTCTTGCAATACCATTATTTAACATAAGAGGGCAGTGTAGCATTACTAACGTAGTAGCGCCCGCTGTTTATAATTCAGGTGTAAGTTTGTATAACAGCAGCTCACCACAGGCTGTTTTAAGAAACAGCAATACTGAAATACACTCAGGTAAGTTTTAAGCATGTAATTTGTAATTACGATAGACTGTAACTGAAAAATGTAACTGTTACTTTCATAAATACCAGATTGAGACAAGCTGTCCTATTTATACCCTTGGTTTTATTAAATAACCATGGTTTTATTGTAGTAAAAGTGTAGTAACCATGTTTTTTTGTTTGTTTTTTTGTTTTTGGCATAATATTGATTACCATTTGTATAACCACAGTTTTACTACAAATACCATGGTTAAACTATATGGTTAGTGTAGCAAAACAAAATTTGTGGTTACCATGTGTGTGTGTGTGTGTTTTTTTGTGGTAAATCCATGGTTAATTTTCGTAAGGGTATTGGGGCAAGTTGTCACATGTGTTTTATATATTGTAATTGTATTCAAATGGAAAAAGTTTAATAGCTTTCAGTCAGAATGTTATACTGTTGTCTATATAGTACAAACTCAGGTCCACAATGATATTCAAAAACCCCAGCAATGTGTGTGCATATATATAATATATGTACACATACATACATACACATATATATATATATATGGGGGGTATATATATATATATGCGCAAAAAATCGCGCGAATATGAACGTGGTTTTGCGCAGCTCGTCAGTGAACAACGGCTCTGTGTAGTTAATGCTGCTCAATGTGAAAGCACGCACGTGATGGAGATTTACCGCTGATTACAGAACCGGCTTTACTGATAAGATGCGCGTTAAATATCGCATGCGATTTATCGTGCAGCCCTACTTTAAACCATCACTTCTGGCCAAATATGTATCCACAATAAAATCCATCCCCTGCTGTCCCCTCACATTAAAATCCACCGACATATCGGTCACCTTGAACCACAAAACCAGTCATAAGGGTCAATTTTTCGAAATCGAGATGAATAAATAAGCTTTCCACTGATGTATGGTTTGTTAGGATAGGACAATATTTGGCCAAGATACAACTATTTGAAAATCTGGAATCTGAGCATGCAAAAAAATCTAAATATTAAGAAAATTGCCTTTAAAGCTATACAAATGAAGTTCTCAGCAATGCATATTACTAATCAAAAATTAAGTTTTAATATAGTTACGGTAGGAAATTGACAAAATATCTTCATGGAACATGATCTTTACTTAATATCCTAATGATTTTTGGGCATAAAAGAAAAATAGATCATTTTGACCCATACAATGTATTTTTGGCTATTACTACAAATATACCCGTGCGACTTAAGACTGGTTTTGTGGTCCAGGGTCACATATTTGTTTTGAACTGTTTTTACTTGTAAACAGGTCTTGATCTGTGCGTGTTTCTCTTCTGATTCAGATATGACTTTTTTTTTTTTTAGCTTGAGAAAGCAGTGTTATGAATAGAGGACTTGTGTTTTAGCTGAAAACAATGGTTTGAAGTAAAAACATAGCTTAATGATGGATTTGTTTATTATAAACATGCAGCTGGAGTGGTGTGGATTACTTGTGGATTATTGTGATGTTTTTATCAGCTGTTTGAACTCATTCTGACAGAACCCACTGTAGAGGATCCATTGGTGAGCAAGAGATTTAATACTAAATTTCTTCAAATCTGTTTAGATGAAGAAACAAACTTATCTACATCTCGAATGGCATGAGGGTGAGTAAATTTTCGTTTTTGGGTGAATTATTCCTTACATACTTTTTGCAGCCACTGTATGTTGATTAGTGGGGCATTGACTGGAGACAGACGCATTAGGACACCAAAAACAAATAAAGGGAGGCGCATAGAAGAAAAGTATGAAGGAGAGGGGAAATGAAAGGTCACTGCCTACAAAGTAAGGAGTGTGGTGTCCTTGCTGGGCCTGGGAGTGAAGGAAGCATCTGTGTTGAGGAGTGAAGGTCAGGGATGCTCATGAACCTTGAGGAAAATCTGCATTATTGTAGGTTTGAAGTGGGAGTGTTCATCTCTAAAACACAGCTGAACTGTATTATTCTGTATGTTAATTTCACTGTTAAACTCACCTCAGTTGTTTTCTAAAACTGGCCATTGTGAAGAAAAAATGGAGCTCTTCATCAGAGATGATGGGCTCTTGACGACTGATTGCTCTTCTACACTAAATGACAGCATGTGCAATATGTGCCATTTCTAAAGGTCACTGGCACACCATTGTCCTTTGTGGCCATGAGAAGAGATTTTACTTAATTTATAATTACATATAGTTATATAGCAAAGATTTTCATTTACATTATTCAAAGAATAACCCAACTCTAGTGATAATAAAAATACAATAAAACATCCCAGAAAGACTATGATTTCAAGGAAATGTAGATTGATAGGATATTTGAGAGAAAAAAAGTTTCCTATATTTTGTTTACTGTCATTGTCAACAAATGATTTATAATAAAACCCAAAAAAAAGTACATATCTGTTTTGCCTATGAACTCAAGAAAAAGCCTCATCCTTATGGTGAAAGCAGCCACGGTGGATTTTAGGAACATCTGCATTCTCCAACCTTTACAGCCATTAAGAGGTCATCTTCCACAGCCTCCTATTAATAACCACTTGTCAGCCTTGACTGTCTGCGAGAGGACTTTTTCATCTGAGAGCTGGAACATTGTTAATCTCCTGACTGTCCTTCCAGAGACTCATATGTGCAAGGATAGAAGATGATAAATTAGCTTTCAAAAAATCCTGAATTCTATGATACTTAATGTTATAGCTTGTCCCAGAGATCCATTTTTTTCTAATACAGAGATCCTTCAGTTTTCACCTTAATGGTACAGAGACACTCTTTAGATAATCACACTGATTAGGTTCAAAATGCTTGTGTAACAAGACTAATTCCCCACATGGCTCAGCCTGAAAACATCTGGCTTCTGGAAATGAAGGATTCAAGTCTATTCTGCCATTGATGTAGGCTGTATATGATTCAGAATGGAATTTAGAATGCCTTTTGAATACTACATATTTTTAATGAATTCAAAATGAGGTAGCAAACACAGAATTGTACTTTGAATTTTAACTTAAATTACAGCTTTTTATTTTATCTTAAAAGAACATTTAATTTCCTAGAATTTGTGATGTTTAGATCACATGATTGGTTGTGATATCAATATGTAAAACTGCTCTATCAGCAATTATAATTAAGTACTTTAAGCACTCTCTGCTTTTCATTTTTTCATTAATACAGTGAAAAACAACAGACAGATCATGTGGATTCCCTTGGTGCATTGGTGTGAAAAAGGCAATCAGCCTGAGATCATGACATCAAAACCCTCTTGTGCCACTAAATTGATGTAATAAACTTCCATCCCACTAGCTAAGTGGATTTCAGCAGCAGGATTCGGAGTGCTAAATTGCTAAATCCAAACTGCTCAGTTGTTACGTGGCACATGCAGACATCATCTTAGTCCTCTGTCCTCATTGCATAAACAAATCATTTACATAAACAACTGGAATGAATCAAATAAATATTAATTTTGACTTCTATTGAGCATTTAAACATTTAGCCTACCCAGTCATGCTGAGATAATAAGGAGAGTTTGATTATTACTAAATACCAAGAGGGTTAAATCAGCTCAAACTTCTGCTCTTCCTGGTTTGGTGTAGCACCTGTACATTCAGATCCCATTTTTAAAAACAAGCAATTGACGTTTATTTTAAAAATGTCCCTGAGGTTTATATACAGTAATAGTCTAATTATACTTATATAGTATACAATATTTATAATAGAACAAAACGTATTGTCACTTTGATGTTTTATGTAATCAAAATAATAATGATAATAATAACAACAACATAATAATCCTTCGAATCCAAAAATTTGATAGGGCATCACAACACTATTGCTCATTTATGCTACGTTTATGTCGAAATTTTAATGGCATAACATAGTACATTTAATTTTAAATGTCAGAAAGAGGGTGGAATGGTTATGGAGTATTTTTGTTTTTTGTTTTTTTGGGCAAAAAACTTTACTAACAATATAAGTGGGAAAGAGGGGGGAAATAAGTAAATTTTTTGGTGTGATTCAGATTACAGTTTTATTAAAGCATTTGTCCATTTGTAATCCACACAATGTTTACAGCATCTTGATCGCTTTATTATTGTGTCCATTGTGGAGGGGATGGAGTTTGGTGCTGATCATCTGACCATGATTCCCTTCCTCTTTAATCATTTTCCTTTAATCTTCACCTCAACATGTCTAAATCCTTTCAGGTTCTATTTTTGCCTGGCCTTGTTTTGATCATGACTGGGACACTCAAGTTTATGAATCCCTAATCATGCCACATGTACTTGTTTCTCTCTCTCTCTCTCTCTCTTCCCTTCCCCCTCTGTTTCTGACTCTCTCATTGTTTGAAGTGAAAGATCAGGTCACTCTCTATTGAATCACTGATGAGAAAGACCTGTTTTGAACCATAGACTAATCCGCAGCAAGAATATGGCTTCATTCAGTCTTTTCTTTCACATACTGTACAATAGTACCTGCAGTGACCTGGAACTTCATAATGACTTATTTCATGATTGAGTCTGCCAAAATATGCTCATGTGATGTCACCCTAAAATAAAAAAAAATATATAATATAATTTAATAATAATTTAATTATTACTTAATTATTTCTAATAATAAGTATTATAAATTATTTGTAGTATTTGTTGTAATTTATGCTAAATAAATTCAAAATTAATTGTACTGCACTGCATTACAGCAATGGGAATCACCACTGAGAAAAACGGAATTACAAGGAGAAAAACATTCAAATTGAAATGTGATGCAGTACCTTCACACCACTGTCGTTCACACACACCAGCAAACAATGTTTACTAAACTAAAGCATTGAATGTACTGTAAAGCCCAAGTTACATAATTAAAACAAATTCAACATCTAGTCTGCAATATAAACCGGTAAAAGGTCATTGTTACTGTTTGCTAAGAACAAACAAGCTGGCTCCTGATTTTTTCCCCTCTGTTTGTTAAAGTTGTACACTAAAAGGCAAAAGACCATAAAATTGCAGCATGTTATCTAATTTTGTGCACTTGCATTGCATGGTAATGATTTCTAGTATACTGCTCTCAGAGGTTACATTAAAAGCCTACATCTAAAACTATAGGTAATTTCTTCCTACATAATAGTCATATAAACAAGGTATTATCATATAGTGCAGCTTATAAAAAGAGCTAGCCTGAAAGTCTTTTTTTTTCAGCCAATCTGCTAGGACAATACTCAAAGCCGCCCTGTTGCTATGCAAGTCTCTGTCTCATCACATTTCCATGGTTACAGGGCAACATGGAATTAGAAGCAAACATCAGTGCTCCCTCAGATAGACAAAGAAGTTTTTTTCTCAAAGCAAACTGACTTATCCCTGGTAATGTAACTTAAGGAGTGAGAAACTTAATACAAAGTGAGGCATTAAAGCACATTTCAAATGCTAGAAATATCTTTTATTATTTTCACTGAAATAATGTACATAATATTATTAATAATTGATATTTGTGTCATGATAATATCAATATAGACACCATTATGAGTCTTAAATAATAGTAATTATTGACTATGAGTGTTGATATTATGAAACGAATGAATAATGGCTGAGAGTGAATCCCAGATAACTAAACAATGAATATGCAACAAAAGTTGTGAAATTTGATATTTAACCTTATCATGAATACTTACTGTTACCACTGATCTATGGGAACCATAACAGCAAATTATGGATACATAGATTACATTACACTGATCCAAAGAGCATTTAGATCTGATTTGGCATGGATTTAACATTGAATTAATGCTCTTTTTATTAATAACAAAACTTCATAAGGCCTGATTTGGCTTGTGGGACTAGAAACATGTTTTCCTAGTCATTCCTCAGGGATCTGGCCAGGTAACCTGGCACCCTGATCTACATTATTCCTCGGACTGGAATTGCCACAACTGGGCCTGGTGGTCTCAGCCGTGCTGCTGGTCCTCTGCAGAAACTGAAGAAAGTTTTCCTGGATGGAACCTTCATGACTGGAGGCTCGAAGTTCAACGGGTCTACTGGCGCAACATTTTCTCAGTTTTATCAGTTCCTCGCGGATCTGTCGGTTCAGAAGACCATAGAAGAAGGGATTCACAGCAAACGAGGAGTACGCTAGCCACATGACGGCTTCTTCGATGTCCCCTGGGCTCTGAAGGGGAGTGGTGATGGACATGTGAAGGTGGAAACTGAAGTACGGGAGCCAGCAGATAAGAAACTGGCCTACAATGACGACCAGGGTTATAGCAGCCTTTCTGCCCCCAAAAACTCTCTCAGGAGACAATCTCTGGGGGAGGCTGCGGGTGGTGGTGATGATAGTGGTCTGACTGTTAATGGAATCCGAGAGGCGCTTGGCCTGTTTGGCCGTCCAGGTGGGCATAGGTGCGTGCTGACGGGCTGCCGTTCGTGCGACTTTGTATACATTGCAATATACGGCAAAAATCACAACAGCGGGAACCAAGAAGCAAAGCACGCTGAAGAGAATAGCAAAAACCTTCCTGAGGCGGCTGTGGCTCCAGTGTAAAGAGCAATGGGCCGCTGCAATGGAGCTCTGATTCCCATACGCTGGCCAACCGAGAAGCGTAACCAACGCCAACAGGATGGATTTCACCCAAATGAAGACCATGACACCGAGCGCCAAGTTTAGAGTCATCTTTACCTCATATCGCATAGGATGGACAATGTAGTAGTAGCGTTCAATACTGATGGCGGTCACAGTAAGAATAGAGGCACAGATGAGAAACACATTTAGAAAGATGTAGACTTGGCACTCCAGAACAGTAAATGCTACAGTGCTAAAGAACGGAGAACTAGATACTATCCCGAGAGGCATGAGCAATATAGCGCAAAGTAGGTCAACTGCACAAAGATGACACACGAACACATATTTTTTCATGTGAGGAGCTCGGGCAATGGCCACCATGACTCCGCTGTTGCCCAATAGGGCTGCTAGGTTAAGGGTCACCATGCAAAACAGCCCAACAAGATCCTTAACCTGGGATTCTGAGCGGATGACCTCCTCCATGCTGGGAGGGGTAGGCTTGGTTGTGCTCCGCTGGCCGGACGTGTCATTTGGAGTTGTGAGATTGGTCAGGAGACCCAGCATCAGACCTGGCACGGCTTTCTCCATGCTTCATGGGTTTGAGGTGGAACCAAGCTTCTCCATGCTTAAATGTTGCTTTTTCTTCTGTGTGTCAAGCATTTGTGTTGAAACCATCTCTAAGAAGAAATTAAAAGATCTATTAAAACTGAATTTCATGTGATGTCAGATGTCACACCTCCAAGTTAGGAACCTCTAGACAGATAGAATTACATTTATTCATTTAACATACACATTTAACATAAATGTGATTCACAAATAGAATTATTATATATGCTTATATGTAAATATTTAATTAATATACAAAAACAAATTAATGAATATAAACATCAAAGTGATAGAGTATACACACACACACACATAAATACAGTATATATACAGTATATATATATATATATATATATATATACTGTATATATATCGTTTTTGAAATTACAGTATTTGTTTTCATAAGTTTTGTATATTAATAATTAAATATATAATATATTTAATAAATATTTCTTATAGTTATAAGTCACATTTTTGATAAAAGTATAATTTTTCCTGAAAACTAAATATTAAAGAAAACAAATCCCGCACACTATCAATTAGTGCAAAAAGTATCAAAATATGTTTAATAACAACGTTTCGGTCGCATGACCTTCATCAGGTATCTTCCTTGGAAGATACCTGATGAAGGTAGGAAGATACCTGATGAAGGTCATGCGACCGAAACGTTATTAAACATATTTTGATACATTTTGCACTAATTGGCAGTGTGCGGGATTTGTTTTCTTTATCCTTTAGTTTTGATCTTTTTGGTCTTTGTCTCCTACGCACCTATCAATTGCCGTCAGGTGTGCAGAGATTGATTGTTCATTTACTGAAAACTAAATATAAAAGCTACAATAAAGTAAGCTGTAAATTGTTCAAAATTCTAATTGAATAATCAACAAACTGTTGTGTAATATTTCCAAAAAAAAAGCAATACTGCACATTGCAAACCACAGTCCTTAAGAGGATAAGAGAATATTACTCCGTAATTCATTGTGCAAAGGGTCATTAAGAGGATTGGTGACTGTTTCATAGCCATAATGATTAGTTATGTAAATTTGTAACGCCTCCATCACTCATCATTCAGCTAGAGAGAGATAGAGAGAGAGAGAGAGATCCCCCTGATGTCTCACTAAACATGCATTTATTATCAGAACACAGAGGCTGTTATTACCTACACACACTAAACACTTGAGTGCAAATGAAGAGGGCATTCCCTCGTACAAAGTTAATGAATAAGTTCTGAATGCATATGGGAAATCATCTCATATCAAGAAAGTGCATAGTTTATTTAAATTGTCGGCCACCTCTGTAAGGTTCCAGATCATTCCCAGAACCACAGCGTCAATTTCCTTTTACTTTAGCCTTTATGGAAGATCACCCCTATTTTTGTTTCAACCCACTCACCAGGTCTCTATATATGCTAATTAGGGCAGAACAACATCCTGTCCTTCCTTGTTGGCAACTGACAGATTGCTTTCACCCAACAGGAGCATAATATGTTTTTTTTGCACAAATGGGTTGTTGACCTTCAGGGATCAATAAAGTCAGAGGACAACATGACTGTTGTTATTGTTGATTTTTGTCAGTGGGAGTAATATGAGTCATACCTGATTGTGTGCCGCAGCCTCCCCTCAAAACACCCACCCTACGCGCTGACCTGTCCCCTCTCCCGACCCACAGACCCTCACATGAACTTTTTCTCACTTCATTGGAAATTTGAAAACACATTTTCCACTGAATTAAAATGAATGACCTGCTGTCGCGTCAAATTGTGCTCTGCTGTTATGAATTATCCTCACATGACGCCTCAACACACAATATTCATAACTGGCTGTGGAAGAAGACAATGTGATTTTTCTTACCTGTCAACTTCAGGGACGTTTTTGCTTTTTTGATAATTCTCCAATCAGATTTGTGACATGAACATCTGGACATTTTTCACACGTGTGGAAACTTTCCTCCTGCAGACATTAAAACAAGTGCAGCGCAATCCCACAGGAGGCCAGTGTTTCAACACTCAACATCTCAGGTGATTTCAGTGGAGAACAACCAAAGTGCATCACAAACCCTCAAAAGTATTATCATTCAAGAAAGCCCCGGCTCCAAGGAGCGAAGTTCATACAGGTGTCCCTATGCTGCCCTTTCCATCTAACAAAATCCAGGTGAAGCAGAAAAGATAAGGTCCCACCTGCTCTTCCTGTTTCCAGTGGTGTTGATCAGTATTCACACCACTTAGGCTGGTGTCCGTCAGGATGCTCTTCCACACTGTGTCCGGTGCTGTGAAGGGCTGTGACTGTCACACATTGTGTCTCTGTGATTTTTTTTTCTTCCTCTTTCAAACACATACTCCTCTGTCCTCCAGAGTGGCAGTCATCCCCTGGGTCCTACTGCACCCAATTAAACAAAAAGATACTTTAATGGTCCATTGTAGCTTCACCAAACCATTCATTCATTCACTTAGCACTTGTGAGGATTTGATACATGCTCTTAGACTGACATTTTTCAAATACATTGGCATTCGCACAAACTTATCAACATACTATTTACAGTTTTTCTCAATTGCTTTGGCTCATTTTTCGAAACACTGTAAGTGCAATTGTCAAAACTGTTTGCTGAAACATCAGAACCCTATTGCATGTCTGCAAGTGGTAGTAACTCACCCAAAACATCTAATTCATGCTTCAAAACCTAGTTATTGTGTCAGTGACTTGGTCAATGCCACCAAAATAAAATATATTTTTGTATTGTGTGAGCCACACTGGTCAAAATGTTTAGATGTTTTGTTTTCACCATGGAAATATTTGTTATATGCATTTTCATTTCATATTTGTTATATGCATTTTTTTCTCTACTTTTTTGTTGACAGACTGCTTTCTATACTATACAAGAAGTTTTCTGTGTGTATCACACTGAGCATTTTAGATAAATATTTCAACAGTAGGTAAAAATGTATTGGGAAAGGTCAACACTGTAGTACACAAAAAGAAAAGGATCATTATGTATACAGTACATTTTTTTTTTTTTTTAGAAATGGGTTATATGTAAACTGAAATTTCACCATTGCCTATTCATTTTTACACACTGTTGTCTTCCCCTTACAACACCACCACACATTCTTACATATCTTCCTATTGCTCTTCCACAACATGCAACTTTGAATGTTCACAGTTCACACAACACATTTCTACAGATAAATGTACTGTACAAATAAAAAATTACTGCTGCAGCTACTGCTGTTTAGGGTTGTGAGGTTTGTCCTTGTCAAAAATGGTAGTGATTGTGCTGGACAAACTCTATGCGTCACACTCTGCGTTGGCGAGGAACGATGGAGACGAGGAATAGCGAATACAGTCTTTAATACAATCCAAACACAGGCTACATCCACACTGGAAACGGAAGGAAACACAAGAACATAACGAGTAGAACCGACAGAGACAGACTAGGACTTAAATACAGGGGATGATTGGGGAAACACAGGTGCATGGGATGACTAATCAAACTAATAAGACTGAACGAGGACAGGAACACGACCAAATAAGGAAACACAGGAAGAACTACGGGGGCAAAACGGGTACAAAAGTCTGACATTTCGCCCCCTCCCAGAAGGTGCGTCCTCGCACCGTAGATACAACAGAGGGAGGCATGGGTGGGAACTTGGGAGGAGGCTCAGGAGGAGGACGGGTACCCGGGAGGGGGCCGGCAGACAGAAACCAGGGAGGTGACGAAGGAGGGAGGAGCCAGGAGGGGCTTGGAGCAGGAGGAGCCAAGCTGGACCCAGACAGCCATAACAACGGCCCACGGTGGAGCCGACGGAGGGAGGAGCCATGGAGGAGGAATGACCACCGACTCCAGGGGGCCGACCAACGGCAGCAGAGCAGGTGGCGGAGCCGGAGAGCCAACGAGCCAGGGGGATGCCGAGAATCTGGGGGGCCAGGGTGGAGCCGAGGGCTCTGGCGACTAAGGCGGAGATCCGCGGCGGAGCCGGAGTGACTGAGGACCAAGGTGGAGCTGGCGGGAGGAAGGAGCGACGAGGTGCAGCCGGAGGAGCGGAGTCCTGAGGCGATGGTGGGTCGACGCCCGACCAAGGCGGAGCCGAGGGACGAAGGAGCCCGGTGGAGCTGGTGGATCGACGGGTGACGGTGGAGGCGAGGGAGCTAGGAGCCGAGGTGGAGCCGCTGGGTCTACGGGCCGAGGCGGAGTCCGGGCCTCAGAGGCTGGAGGCGGAGGAGAGGGATGCTCCAGCTATGGCGACGATGGAAGATGGCAGTCCCGCGGCGCTCGCACCGTATTGATGGTGGGCGAAATCCTCTCGAGGACCATCTTCGGACAACGCCGCTCTGTACGCGGTGTTTAAACTTGTGTCGTAGAACGCACAGAGCGCATCGTCCGGGTAGCTGGTGGTGTTAGCTAGCAGCTGGAACAGTCTAGTATGGTCCTCGAGCGATCGCTCCCCCTGCTCCAGCAGGAGGAGGAGGAACTCCGGGCGGACGAGGGGATCCATAAGGGCACACAACGGAAAAAAAAGACTGAAGGAAAAACGAGAAAACAATCAAAGAGGAAAACACGGAGGTAATGATGTAGGTCAGTCGGTTCTTCTGTTACACTCTCCGTTGGCGAGGAACGATGGAGATGAGGAATAACGAATACAGTCTTTAATACAATCTAAACACAGGGTACATCCACACTGGAAACGGAAGGAAACACACGAACATAACGAGTAGAACCGACAGAGACAGACTGCACAGACTAGGACTTAAATACAGGTGATGATTGTGGAAGCACAGGTGCATGGGATGACCAATCAAACTAATAAGACTGACCGAGGACAAGAACAAGACCAAATAAGGAAACACAGGAAGAACTACGGGGGCAAAACAGGTACAAAAGTCTGACAATATGCTTCCGAACTTGATTGATTGGCAAGATTGCGATCCCCATTTCATTATTTGTTGGGTTGCAAAGGGGCAGAAATTTTCCAGTGAAAATTACAATCATTCCATGTCTGATATTTATGGAATTTACATGCTTGTCTGATAGATTTTGATAATTGAATGGATCATTTTGCATGTGATGGCTCACATGATGAAAGAACGTTTAGAAGTTGTGAAGAGTTTGACAATTTCACTGAGAATCAACTCATCTGTTTTGATCAATGAGCCATGTGCATTTAATTATTGTGCACATTTTAGACAATTGCACACATGCCAAAACACAGACAATTTGCTTGCAAATCTGCAAATCTGAACAAGAAACAAATTGTTCAGACATCTGAACGCATTGTTTTGAGAAAAAAAAAACTAATTTAAGAACTGATCCAAAGCGATTGAGAAAAACTGCAATATTACCTCATGGAACCTAATTATTACCTAATTAATTTAGTAATAAATGTTTATATTCATTCATTTATTTAGTGAATTCTGTGACTCTATATGTCGGCTATATCTTATAGAAGATATCCTGGACCATTCAAAAAAATTATTCAATAGACCATTCACAAAAAAAAAAAAAAATCAGTGTTTGGATGTATTTACTTACAGAAAGAAAGACATAGTTTGCAATAATCATCAGTGTTTGATTTTTCATTTAGTTTCTTATACTTAAATGTCAGTTTCAGCGAATTTTCAAAGCAGAGAGATTTAAAGAGAAGACATAGCTTGTTATTAAATATATTGGGGAGACAAGTTGCCCCAAAAACACATTAATGTAAAAACCAAGTAGGTTGGAAATGTATATATTTATAAAATATGAAGTAAACACAATGTAAACACAAATAGTTTTCTAAATTCTACAACATGGTTTACAAAAGTTTGGTTTATGTGTGCTTGAGATATGAAATCTGTGACAAAATGCTAAATAGTGCATTAAATGGTTATTAAATATGCAGGCTTGTCTATAATGCAGTATAATACTGTATAATTCTATTTGTAGGTTGTATTAAGTGGGCATGTGTGATAATTGTGATTAAAGAATGTGCGCTAAGACTGTCTTTGTACTGCTGTCCACTTCATCTGAGTGATTATAAATGCTCCTATAACGTCTAGAAAAGATTCATTTATATAACAGAAATCTAATTAAAACCATTGTAAACAGTTTTACTGATTGCATAGATACAGTTCTGTGGATCTCATAGCATAGAAATGTTTAATGTAAGTAGTTTAAAAAAAAGAGACATCTACTGGTCATGAGGAGAACACAACAGTGCAACTATATATTTATTTATTATGTTCAGATTAACCCACATCAACATTTACAATACAATTTTACTTCAAAGCTCACCATAACATATCAGAGAAAAAACTATATAATAGATATTTGGACATATATCTATTGTCTTTGTAGTGCAATATAATTGAATAAAAAGCTTTAAACAAATGTTTGATAAAGCAAACATCTGACCAAACAAAAATGTCTATAAAGGGCTATATTAGCATTGTACATCCTTCATAATCCGTGCTTGTCAGCAATGTTTGAGCAGCTTGCATGCACATAACTGCATGAATTAGTCTAAATTTAACTTGAATGAGGAACAACAAAAAGAAATTATAATTTTAGAAAGAATATCATTTAAAAGAAATTAATTTAGACAATTTGGCTTTAATCACACTTTAGAAGTATTTTTATTTTTTAGAAGTATTTTAATACTCTTATCCTGTATAAAATAAGGGTATTTAATTTGGGGGGAAAAAATCCCTCTTAATTTGGGCCTTTTTTCATCTTTATTTTTTATCAAATTGAACACTGATTCAACATTTTTTCAAATGCTTAAAAGTGAACATTTACTTATGACAGAACAGAAACCCATAGTTATGTTTCTTTCTAATATGAAAAACATGCCAGTTACAGAAGAGTAATGATAAGAAGACATTCAAACCTCAATCGGAGAGAAGGCAAAATGAGAAAAACATACTGTAATGGCTATATTGACCAAGTTTACAGTACATAATAAAGGTGCAATGAAGTTATTAAATATTTATTAGACTTTCCGACTCAATAAATAGAGGAACCGTCAAATTAACATTGCTAAACTGTATTACTGCCACACAAAAATCACAATTTAACATTCAACTTAACAAAATAACAATAATGTTAATAATAACAAAATTATTATAAAATAACAACGATTATAACGGAACATTCAACGCTTTATAAGTGAGAGTGAAACCACGTAGCAGAAGTGACATTTATAAGTGGTTATATATGCATAACTGTAAGTGTATACAGTTCCAGGTTTTCAAATCAGCTCCAAGAACTGAACTTCAATTCCAGGAGGTATCGGATGCGACACTGGCTTTCCTCATAGATGAGGTACTCACTGTTGAAGAAGGAACTTCCCTGGTACTGCTGTTGTTTTATGACTTTTCCCTGAGGAACTGCCACCTTTTTACCATCCAACTCAATGAAGACATCTTTTGAGGGATCTGAACAAAAAAAGAAAAAAATTAAAGCAGCTAAATGTTATGCAGAATTTAACATACTGTACATGCGTAAAAAGAGAAATGAGGAATGATTTTTGATTGTAAGTGGAAAAACCTGGTTCTTGGCTTCCACGTGCAACTACGCTGTCATAGCCAGCGGGAGCCTTCCTTAGGCTGGAATCATCCTGCGTGATGGTGTACTCTTTTCCCAAAGCAACTTCATTTAGAAACATGATGCCAATGTTGTTGGATGGACACACTGAAAACACAAAAAGAAAAAAGAAAAATTTAGTGATAAAAAGTGCCTTTTAGTAACGTCTACCACAATTACCAAACAATCTCAGCCATTGTGTTGCCATGTTGTATCTAATTAAACTTTACATGTGTTTATATAGTGCTTTTTTATTTGAAGTCTATACTGATGCAAACAAGGTCCCGTTCCTCACCATAGCCAGCTGATTTGATGTTTTCAGAAGCAAAATAGACTCCCCTGCCCACACGTCCACCAGAATGGGGCATAATGCGAAGGCCGCTCTTCAGAATGGCTGCGACCACTGCCACATTTGTTCCATGCCAAAGCAGCTTCCGGTTCTCCAATGCATAATTTTCCCTGAAGCGCTCAGCCTACACAACCAAATGCGCACATGCACGCACACACAAAGGATTTAATTAGGGGAAGAAGACTTGGTAATGAACAGAATTCCGAACACCCACTGAGGCCCAGTGCTTACTGCTGGTTTGAAATGAAATTAGGAATCTAATAGGCATCTAAAAGGAGTTCAAATAGAAAAACATTACCATGCATTTAAACGGTAAGATTTTTTTGTACAGTTACAATTTTACTGTTTGCTTTAATAACGCTTAACATTGCGTAAGCTTTAAACTTGATTTACGCAATACTATTCACCTCTGTATCTCTGTCAACTTCCCAGACATCCACCAAAGTGAGTCCTTTTCTTCCAGTGGCATTCAAGTACTTCTCAATAATCTTAAGAGAGAGAAAAAATTTCTGAGATTGCTGCACTGCATTTCAAACCACAACTCAATTTAGTAAATGCCCATAATTTAAATCCTAAAGATTTTAATAACTTAAAAGGTTAAATATATACCATAACATGACATGATAAATATTTAACATCATTGACAATGTGTTCAATATGTATTCATGTCTTCAGTAAGAATATGTGATTTTTCATTTAAATTTGGAAATAAACTGCAAAAGTTATTGTCCACTCTGTTATGATGACTACTGTGCATTCAAATGAAAGCTGGAAAATTTAAAATCCAGTTTCCAATCTGATATGGTCAACCTCAATATGTCCACACTGCAAGCTGAAAATTGAAAAAAAAAAAAAAAAAAGTATAATTTTGCAATATTTCTAGGTCATTCTGTAGTTAACGGTCTAAAAATCTTGCTTATTAAACCTCTTTAAACTTTTCAGTATTATGCTAGTAACATACACTGTATAATTTTTATTTATTTTTTTTACTTTATTTACAGATTTAAATTAGATTTTGAACTCCAGAATTACTGTGCAGACTGTATAGATTTCTGTGCATGCAAACCTTAAATTCCTTTGACTTTTTATCCATTAAGCTTAGCTTGCATTTCAGAGACTGGTAATTTTGGTCAAATGGATGTGGCACTGTGTCCTTCATTTCTTCTTTGGCTTTCTCGGATTCAGCTTTAAGACTCTGGGCAATCTCGATGTCTGCAAGAACCTAAAAGGTACAAGCATAATAGGGAAGTTTGGATTTTGGTAATTCTTATCCAGATGATAAAGCACTTTACATTGGTCATTCATCTAACACACAAGATCAATGTGTTTTTGTAGCCAATACTTTTTTGGGCTATGTATGATTTGACTAACAAATAACCTTCTCTGACTAATACAGTAGAAAGTGTGACAACTAGGCACGATTTAATAAAACTCGGTACACAGTAACTGTTGTGATTCTCACCAAAAGCATCTCCTTCTTGCCCTGAAGGACAGAATCATCAGAGATGATAGGTGGTCTGTTGCGGCCAAAGTTATGAGGAATTATGGTGAAGAATTTGCTGGTGAGTTCTTCTAACTTGTTCCGTTCCCCCTTCTTTATTGCAGCTTCAATCAGCTCCAAAGCCTCAAAGCCTTTGGCTATCTGCTGCTTGCTGAGTTTCCCCAAGGGCATCTTCTTAATATCTGACAGAGAAATATGCGACACATGAAACTCCTCCACAAAAATGAATCTTATTTAATGTTACAGATAGGACTCAGAAAAGTGGTAGACAGGACTCAAAAAGGCAGCAAAGTCACATCTTCAGTTCACAAACACTGCCAAAACTCCCCTGTGGCCTTCAGAAACATGTAAAATGTGAGTGATCGGCAGTCTTCATAGAGTTTTAAAAGATATAACTTATTTTTCTCAGCTATCAAAAAGAACCACAATAACAAGGCTATTGAAAGGAACAGAAGAACTGGGACACAATAATTCAAAACTAACCCAAGTTCATGCTGGTCATGGCTTCTTTGAACATGTCGTTGTTGAAGATGAATCGGATGAGTCTTTGAGTTGCCTCATCCAATGTACAAGGCAGAACATGTTGTTCAGTTTTCACCTTCACATCTCCACCATCTACAGTGTCCACCTGAATGAAACAAAATATTAGAAATGGTGTTATTCCATTTCGGTGTTATTCTTTTGAAAACTTCAAGGACTTCAAAGACAAACAGGCTAAATACCTTCACTTCTGCATCCTGGTCCCCATCTACCTCTATCAATGTGTATTTTCCAGAATGCGAGACAAAGTTTTCACGATCGCTCCAATTATTCTTGGTCTTATCTTTGAATTTCTTTTCAAAATTCTTAATGGCTGCATCAACGGTAGATGGACCGGCTAAATTGTTCTGGCCTGACTCTCCCTGAAAACAGTGAAAGACAGCAAAAATGAGTCATCTATTAGATGCTACAAGTAGGCCTGTCACGATAACAACTTTTTGTTGTGCGATATATTGCCCCAGAAATAATTGCGATAAGTGATATTATTGTAATTTTAAAGACCATTTTATGCCACTGAATATATAATCATAATGTAACAGCATAATAATGCAAGAAGGCCTACACACTTCCAAATGACAACAAACTATAGAATATTTAGATCATGGAAATTAAATATCAAAATATTAGATACCTTAAAAAACCTGAATAAATAGTAAATAAACAAAAAGTGCAAAGTAGAAAAAAAGAAAAATGCACAAAGAACTTGTATGGAGATTTTTCCATCTACAGATTTTTCCCAGACCTTCTTTTCTCTATAAAATAAGGGTGCACACTATTGCTGAAAAACACAATCACTACTCAGCAGTCAGATGTCCGTATGCACAAAGACACAGATCCCTAAACAAG
>NW_015638106.1:144173-147796 GCF_001515625.1 Sinocyclocheilus rhinocerous | reverse complement strand
AAACATTTGAAAAATGATTTTGGTCAAACGCGGGCAAATAAATGTAAAAAAATGTCAAATAAAATGTATGAAATCTGTGTTGGAAGACCAAAAATGTCCACCCTGTTAAAGCCAAATAAAAAACATTTTAAAAGATTTAAGATGTTAAAGTTTGGGCATTGTGTACATTATCTTACAAAACTGACACTGGCCCCTTTGACCATTTAAAATCTTATCTGGTTATTATATATAAATTGTGTTTTCAGATACAAATGTATAAAAGGCATTCTCTAATATTTTTCAACTATTTTTTCTATTAAATTTAATTTAGCAATTATAATAAAGTTTTTAGTGTATGTTCCTCAAGTTATTGTCCACTCTGTTATGATGACTACTGTGCATTCAAATGAAAGCTGGAAAATTTAAAATCCAGTTTCCAATCTGATATGGTCAACCTCAATATGTCCACTCTGGTATGGGTAATTATGAAAAAAAAAAAAAAAAAGTATAATTTTGCAATATTTCTAGGTCATTCTGTAGTTAACGGTCTAAAAATCTTGCTTATTAAACCTCTTTAAACTTTTCAGTATTATGCTAGTAACATACACTGTATAATTTTTATTTATTTTTTTTACTTTATTTACAGATTTAAATTAGATTTTGAACTCCAGAATTACTGTGCAGACTGTATAGATTTCTGTGCATGCAAACCTTAAATTCCTTTGACTTTTTATCCATTAAGCTTAGCTTGCATTTCAGAGACTGGTAATTTTGGTCAAATGGATGTGGCACTGTGTCCTTCATTTCTTCTTTGGCTTTCTCGGATTCAGCTTTAAGACTCTGGGCAATCTCGATGTCTGCAAGAACCTAAAAGGTACAAGCATAATAGGGAAGTTTGGATTTTGGTAATTCTTATCCAGATGATAAAGCACTTTACATTGGTCATTCATCTAACACACAAGATCAATGTGTTTTTGTAGCCAATACTTTTTTGGGCTATGTATGATTTGACTAACAAATAACCTTCTCTGACTAATACAGTAGAAAGTGTGACAACTAGGCACGATTTAATAAAACTCGGTACACAGTAACTGTTGTGATTCTCACCAAAAGCATCTCCTTCTTGCCCTGAAGGACAGAATCATCAGAGATGATAGGTGGTCTGTTGCGGCCAAAGTTATGAGGAATTATGGTGAAGAATTTGCTGGTGAGTTCTTCTAACTTGTTCCGTTCCCCCTTCTTTATTGCAGCTTCAATCAGCTCCAAAGCCTCAAAGCCTTTGGCTATCTGCTGCTTGCTGAGTTTCCCCAAGGGCATCTTCTTAATATCTGACAGAGAAATATGCGACACATGAAACTCCTCCACAAAAATGAATCTTATTTAATGTTACAGATAGGACTCAGAAAAGTGGTAGACAGGACTCAAAAAGGCAGCAAAGTCACATCTTCAGTTCACAAACACTGCCAAAACTCCCCTGTGGCCTTCAGAAACATGTAAAATGTGAGTGATCGGCAGTCTTCATAGAGTTTTAAAAGATATAACTTATTTTTCTCAGCTATCAAAAAGAACCACAATAACAAGGCTATTGAAAGGAACAGAAGAACTGGGACACAATAATTCAAAACTAACCCAAGTTCATGCTGGTCATGGCTTCTTTGAACATGTCGTTGTTGAAGATGAATCGGATGAGTCTTTGAGTTGCCTCATCCAATGTACAAGGCAGAACATGTTGTTCAGTTTTCACTCCACCATCTCCACCATCTACAGTGTCCACCTGAATGAAACAAAATATTAGAAATGGTGTTATTCCATTTCGGTGTTATTCTTTTGAAAACTTCAAGGACTTCAAAGACAAACAGGCTAAATACCTTCACTTCTGCATCCTGGTCCCCATCTACCTCTATCAATGTGTATTTTCCAGAATGCGAGACAAAGTTTTCACGATCGCTCCAATTATTCTTGGTCTTATCTTTGAATTTCTTTTCAAAATTCTTAATGGCTGCATCAACGGTAGATGGACCGGCTAAATTGTTCTGGCCTGACTCTCCCTGAAAACAGTGAAAGACAGCAAATCTATTAGATCTATTAGATGCTACAAGTAGGCCTGTCACGATAACAACTTTTTGTTGTGCGATATATTATAATTGCGATAAAGTGATATTATTGTCATTTTAAAGACCATTTTATGTCACTGAATATATAATCATAATGTAACAGCATAATAATGCAAGAAGGCCTACACACTTCCAAATGACAACACACTTTTAATTTTTAAGAATATTTAGATCATGGAAATTAAGTATCAAAATATTAGAAACCTTAAAAAACTTGAATAAATAGTAAATAAACATTTTCTAACAAAAAGTGCAAAGTAACAAGTAATAATAATAATAATTTATGCATTTAGCATATTTTTTTTTAAGTAGAAAAAAAGAAAAATGCACAAAGAACTTGTACGGAGATTTTTCCATCTACAGATTTTTTTCCAGACCTTCTTTTCTCTGTAAATTAAGGGTGCACACTATTGCTGAAAAACACAATCACTACTCAGCAGTCAGATGTCCGTTAAGTAAATATAATGGGCGATATATTGCGTCACCAAAAATGATTGAGGTCACGTACATATATTGCGCGATAAGTCGATATATTGATTATTGCGACAGGCCTAGTTACAAGAGCATTTTTGCACATCATGTTGTGATATATTTGATTGACAAAAGAAAGAAACTAACTTACCACTCTGCCCCATCTTGTCCAACAATAGTACTTTCCTCCAGACACTAAGACTTGGATTACATAGAATTTGTTGTTGTTGTTTCCAATGTTGGTTTGGTTTAGCATACAGTCATAATCTTCGTGAACCTGTATGTTTAGACCAAAACTTTTCTGTGATTCAGGGCAAGCAGTAATTTGAGTAATCAACGTACATTTTAAAAATGGAAATCATAAATAATTCTTCATTGCAATATCACAACTAAACATTTCACAGAATATTTTGTTGTTATGCACTTAACTTCCATTATGAACAACTGGGAATTTAAAAGGAAATATTCCAAATATTTATTTCTTTATTTCTGTTTCTAATCAACAACAACCAGTTTGATGAAAAGGTATGATATCACATTTCAAAAGATTGCTAACAATAAATCAACGCAGTACAGTAATGGCCAAAAGTTGTGGCAGTGCCATAAATTTTGTGTTTTTTCAAAGTCTGCTGCTTCAGTATTTGTAGATTATTTTTCCACATGTTTCAATGGTATACTGAAAAGAACCTGTATGTTTAGACCAAAACTTTTCTGTGATTCAGGGCAAGCAGTAATTTGAGTAATAATTTGCATTACTTTTTGCATTGCTAATTTGCAATTTAATTACTTGTTCAGTCTCACCTCAGCATTTGATAGATGACAGAAGCTGTCTGGGTTCCTCGTGCCCTTCACCTGTGGCACTGTTGCCTTCAGAGCCTCTTTGGCAGAGGCGAACTTGTCCTTCGGGGGAGCTTCAGGCTCCACCTTTACCTTCTTCCCTCCAGCTTTGGTGCTTGATTTTGCCCTTCTCTTAGGTGCCATCCTCTTTCCTCTCTCAGTTCATAATTAATCATAAAGTTTATATTTGGTAAGTTCAGTGTCATTTCCTGATTGATATTA
>NW_015638106.1:116373-144081 GCF_001515625.1 Sinocyclocheilus rhinocerous | reverse complement strand
TTCCTGAGCAAGCTCTGCACTGCTGGTGACATGATTCCGTAGCTGACTCCTCAGGAGGAGACGGTCCTGGCGCTTGCTGGACACTCTGGGATGTCCTGAAGACTTCTTCACTGCAGTCAAACCTCTCTTCTTGAAGCTCTTGATGATCCGGTAAATAGTTCTTTCAGGTACAATATTCTTTGTGGCAATTTCCTTGCATGTGAGGCCATTTTGATGCAAAGCGATGATGGCTGTACGTGTTTCTTTGGAGGTAACCATTGCTAACAAGAACACAATGATTGGAATCGCTTCTTCCCTCCTTTTATAGCAATCAGTCTGCTCTTACAATCTAATTAGTATGATAGTGATTTTACCTGACTAGTACTCATTCACACTTTCACATTTGCTGCTGATATGATTAGTCAATTAATGTTAGCTGGCCATTTTGTGTCAGGATCAAAAAACAGTGAAATGTGTTTTTTTGTGAAAAGTTAATTTTTTGGCCAATGAGACTTTTAGCAATTATTTAAAATGCATCTGATCACGCTACACAATAATCTAGAAACAAAGTGAATGAACACCACAACAGCGTAAGCAGCAAAGTTTGCAAAACACAAAATTTATGTCACTGCCAAAACTTTTGGCCATGACTGTACTTCTGAGACAGGTGCAGACATGCTGGAGTTTACTGTAAGTGACGTAGATCTTCCTGGCAGCCTAACAGAGCTTGGCAACATTGAAAATGCCTTTATTGAAACCACGGGGGTGTGTCTAGTCAACAATGAAAACACTTGCTAACTGACAAATATGTTCACGAGTAAAGATATAATGTGTTGATATTCGCGGTGAGTCAGGAGCCATGTCGTTAACGCAAAGCTTGTAGCTAAACTGAGTGTTCTTTATGCACACCTGCAGCTGTAGCTTTACATACTTGTAGCAACATATAGCCTAACGTAACAGGGCTGCGTTTCCCAAAAGCATCGTAAGCCTAAATTGATCGTAGCTCCATTGGTTTCAATGGATTTACGATGTACATAAGCTTACGATGCTTTTGGGAAACACAGCCCAGAGCAATATGACCGCTAAAAAATATCTGGCGATTTTATTATTAGTCATATGAAATGATACTTACCTGCTAGTAACTGTGCTGACAAAGTTTGCAGATTCACTCTGACGCTTCGGGACTGTCTGCAGCCTGACTTCCGCGTTTCTGAGCGAGTTTACGTCAACGTCACGACAGTTGCTCAGACGTTCAGGAAGCAAAAATTTACCACAGTAACTGTAGTTTAGTTACTGCAGTACTGTAAAAAGATAAATGAAAATTCTCATTTTCTAATATTTTAATGGCAGTTGTATATGTCACCGAAGTTGGAATAAAATTCAAAATTCGTAAAATACACAATTTGACGTGATGAAAATGTTCATGACGTTCAATCAATCAATCAACCAATCAATCAATTAGTCTTGTCCTTATTAGTACGGCTTATTGTTTTTAGTGAATTTCTCTGATAATATACATGCCAACGTTTGTCCTGGTGTATCTTAAAGGGGGAAAACTATATTTAAAAACTCTTATTTGTCAAGTTATTAACTTTTATTGTTACAAGTTGTTTCAAAACTAGGACCTGTATAACATGACATAGCCTACAATTAATTCAGTAACATCAAACTTCTCTCTTAATGTAAGGTATAATGCTGGTTGACTTGAATGGAAGCAGTGCTTAAACGGAAGCAGTTTTTATAGTCAATATTCAAAAAAATACTGTTTAAAAGTAACAGTCTAAAATGAACAATCCTCCAATGGGGGTATATGGACAGTTCAGCAGAAGGCCTCACTGTTATAAATGAGGCAAAAAATGACCGCAGATATAACCATCACAAAAATGAATGTATCAGGTTGACAGGACAATTTCCTTTTTGTCATTTCGCCACAAATGATTGAGTGTGCAACATAGTGTATATCATTTACCCTTTCTGTAACACGAGTCAGACTGTGATAGGCTACATATGTGAACATTGTGATTATTAAAGATTAAGGATATATAAATATGATACTTTGTCTATGAGACATGATTCTTCTTCAGTAGACTGCTGTATGTGCATTAAATATGTAGTGCAGTAATAGCAGTATTTGCAATATTTTGTCTTGTTATTTTTCTTAATGGTTTATTTATCTTCCAACATGGTAGCTACTTAAATGACTTTTGCATTTGCATATCACCTATATTATAAAAAGGTCACACATTATTGTACACGGTGCAACAAATTAGCATTTAACATATGAATATTACTTTATTAATAAAAGTTGACCTAACCCAATTTGATGTAATGAGCAACTATATCCTCTAGATGGGGACAATGCACAAGTTTTTATTCTGTTGTTAATTAACAACAGAATTAATGAACATTTGTGTAAATATTTAATTCTTTAAAGCTGATGTGTGTAATTTCTTCCAGTGTACACTGATGGGAATTGAAATATAATATAATGTGATATAATATAATAAACTACCACAAGACAGTATCAAGTTAAATCAACCAGGAGAGCTTGTATTCATATAAAACACATTTTATTTACATAAATTACAAGAAAGCACAAACCAGAATCACCATAAATCTACATTAAAAACATCTTGTATATAATACTTTAAACAGATTTACTATATTTTAACTCCATATCTCAAACAATACTTTATTATGGTTTCCATAAAAAGAACGGGTATACAGAGTTTAAACTGGCATCCTACTGATATTATCTAACTAGTCAGAGAGAGAAAGAGAGAGAGAAACAAAATGGGATATTGTACTCACAGCACGTTGAGAACAACATAACAGGCATTCTTTATTCCGAATAGCCTCCTCAACATTAGCAAACACTTGATTTCATGACTAGTGAAGATAAGATTTATCTGTATACCGCATTTGGCAATCAAACAGGAATCCTGTTTCTCAGAGTGAGGATGTTGTTGAGTCCACTACCTCTCTGCCATTACATACTGTAGGCACGATGTTGGAGGCCGAGGCTGTAAAGACATTGTTAATAACACAAAGATATTGTAAACTGCAAATCACAGTTATTACCATTGCCATTCAATAGATGTTTTTGGGTGAATCATGAACTTTTTTTTTTTTTTTTACTTTAATTCAGAGCCATGCACAGGACATGCTGACAAAAATATATATATTGATTATATATGTAAGGAATAACTGACAACGGACCACTGAATGATTAGAAGTATAACGCACATCTGAGACTGTAATGAATTTCTTCTCTGATTTGATTAATTAGTTCCATAGTTTTCATTAAATTGCGGCCATGAATTAAGAATTTGTTCCAACGAATAATCAGGTCATTCACTTAATTTGTTCCTTTTTTTGATTTTATTAAAACAAGGGAACAAATTATTACAAACTAAGTGGCCACGTTTTACCAAAACAAAATAACAAATTAGTACAATGAATTCTTAATTCGTGGCAACAATTAAACTAAAATGAGGGAACACATTCTTAGTTTGTGGGTATGAATTCTTAATTCGTAGACACGATTTGTATATATTTTTTTTTCCCACATGACATATGCGGGGCTCCATACATACTTTGCAGTGTGTTTGTTTTTTTAAACACAATTAACTCTAATATTATTTTTCCTCACTGTTTTGCTTCTTTTTTCTGTAATGTAATTTCCATTATTCTAATTTCTCCTTACATTTCTATTACTGCAATACAGTATAAATCACTGTGGTATATATATTTTTTAATGCAGCACTGATTAAAAGCTGTACCACAAACGCTCCCATGATGCATATTAAGCATTGTACCATTTAAAAAAGTAGAATTATTATTTTCCCAGTACATTATTGAGAATGAGATCTTTTTTTATCATAATACTAATTTATTTATTTGTCATTTTGAGGTGAAATATTTTATTGAACCATTTCGTGAGATTCACATACAGTATGTATCTATCCTAAGCGTAGGCTTCAGGGCTACAGTAGAAGTATCAGTGCAATGCAATAAAGCCAAATACCTGCACTCACAGAATCAATGATACTTTATGTTTATTTTCCAATATTACTCTGCCATCATACAGCACTTAATATTTTGATCAATATCTTTCATTTCTGATGGCGGTTCAGACATTGGCAAACCATATTTTTGAATATGGGTGACAGCAGTTAATCAATATGTTAGATTTAAACAGCTGCTGTTGATTATATTGATGATTCTGATATATTAAAGATAGAGATCATCATAAACAATACTGTACCTTGAGAGAAGCTGGAGCCAGGGCCAGTGGCCACACTGAATCGAGTGGTGGCCACTCTGAGTGTGGTCACGTTCTTCTGGGGCTGAAAGAGGATGATGTGGATCTTTGGAGCGAAGAGGCAGCCCAGCACTACTGAACCGCTCAGACTCACAGAGATGCACATGGTAGTGGTCTGTACCTGAGAGAGTACACACAAAAAAGTGATTACACCACCTTTACATTTACACAGTGATACCACCTGACTGATTCATATTCATCAGGGATGTTAACATGGGATTGAATTTATTTTTCCATTGAACTCAATTCCAAAGTGTTGCCAAAGCCTATGCGGCTGAAAATGTATCTTAAGAGGATAAATCCACGTGCAAAGCAGGTGTGTGTGCTGTGTATGAGCAATCTCATGCATACTAATACAGGTATTAGAGACATGCATTGCCAAATAACATTTTGAAGAGAGAGGGGGTGAATAAACAGGCACTGTTTCTAAGATTTTCAATGCTTTGGCTGAGATGTTGGCTTGTATTGTTGTACATTTAATTTGGCAGATGCTTTTATCCAAATCGAAGTGCATTCAAGCTATACATTTTTATCAGTATGTGTATTGGGTTTCAAACCCATGGCCTTGCCATTGCTATGCTCTTTGAGTTGGGCAACAGGAGGATTTTCATTATACAAAGGTTTCCTGAACAGCTAGCTACTGCTAGTTTTGATCTGAACTGTATCACAAAACATTATGGTTATGGTCTCAGGGTCACAGATTGGAGAAACTTTAATATGACCTTGTTGAATAATTGCAATACATGGTTCAGCTGTGATTAATTAGAGTTTTCCTCTCAATGCCAAATGAACAAAGAGTTGCTCATTCTTTTTTTTCTCTCAGTACGATAGATTTGAAAGTATTTCTGTGAAAGCAGCAATGCGTCAGAATAAACCAAAGTGCTTTTAAATAATGCATATATTCAGAGGGGAGCTTTGCTTGGAAAGGTCTTATATGCTTTCCCAGCAACCCTTGCTCTTGTCTTCATAAACATGCAATTTTCATATAGAATATCACATTGAATGTTCTTTAACAAAATATCAGATTGAAAGACTGGTACTGTATCTGGAGCGAAAGCGACTTACAGTGCATTCAGGCTATACATTTTTTACCAGTATGTGTGTGTATATATATAAATATACTGTTTATTTCTAGGATTTTGAATCCAAAATTATTTTGTATTGGCCCCACTATTTTATTTTGGTTCCACATTTTTGTTGTAAGTCTGATTCTGAAGATTTATGATATTAATCTTACAAGCAGTGTGTGCTTTTTCTTCGGCATATTGTATTTTGTAGGTGAGAATCAAAAATGCTAGAAGTAAAATGATATCTGCGGGATGAATGAGACTGTAGCATTTCCTGTGAGTGTGTGTGGGAGTGTGGTGAGGTCTTGGTCTCTAAGGCACACCTTGCTTTCTGAGCACAGGCCCCAGCTGGGAATCATCCTCCCATGCTCTAACACAGTGTTTCCCAACCGTCTTTCCTGTTGTACCGAATATCTATACTTTTCAAATTATCATATCGAAGTTAGAAATTAAAATATTGTGACAAAATTAATTTTGTAGGGTGCCACAAGTTTGTTAAAATTTCCAAAGGGTGCCGCGACTAAAAAAAGGTTGGGAAACACTGCTCTAACACATCACCTCACACTCTCACACACATTTATAAAACGCAGAAACACTGAACACAGAATGACATCCTGTCCAATCAAAACGCAAGGATATTCCCTTTTCTTTCCCGATGTCTTTTTGTCTCTTTTTGTCTGAATTCTTTCTTGTCTTGATAGATGATATAAAACTTCCTACAACCATTAACATCGCCGGATCACATTCTGTCCTTCTTTTTGCTTACTAGAGCATCCAAATAAAATATACAGTGGCTGTCTTACCAGCAGTGCTGACTGTCTTTACAAGTACTGAGCTGTCTTGCACGTATATATATATACAAATTTGTGCTGCACTGTAATGCTTTGCTTCATGATTTTCACTCAAGTACAATTTTAACCAACCAAATATTAATAATAATATTAGATAATAATTAGAACTAAAAATAAACCTTGAGATATTTTTTCATTTGATTTCTATGTAATGCATGCATCAAAGGTCTGTAAAACTGTGCTTCAAAAGTGTAAAGGTATTTATTTAATAGTTCCTTTCCTGAGGCACTTGGGTGAAGGATACTCAGACCAATTGAATAGTATGTTTTCATAGGCTAGTCATTTGCTGGGATGAAATATCCCCACTTTCTTTGTTCTACATTGAACAGATTTTGAGCCACATGAAATGTGAGTTTCTCCTTTCATCAGTGCAAAAGACAGGTGATCAAAGAGATTTCTCTATCTGCCATCTGAATTGGCAGGTAAAAAAAAAATTAAATCAGGCAAACTCTCAGACTCTTGCTCTCAGTCAAATTGTATATATGCTAAAAATAAAGGATAAAGTCAGTGTCGGAAAGTGATTAAGGGTTATAAGGGAAGCTCATTATCTAAATGATGAAAAATATTCCATGCTGTCATTGTGTGTGCAGTGTGATTTGAAACAGCCCCTCTGATATCTATTCCCAGAGGAGAGCCGGTAATATCCCCCCGGCACAAGATTTACTTCTCAAAGAAATCACATTGTTATACAGAACACTCAGGCAAAGCATTCATTATCAACATTGAGGGAGACTAGCAGAGCCAAAACTCCACTATGCTGAGCAAAATTGACATTTAAAAATGGTCCTCACATTAGATTAAATCAAAATGATTGTTTTTGACATGCTGGTCTTATTGTGCAATATTAATATGTATACACACATGTTTAAGGCTCAATTTCTTTTATTTATTTTTTAAAAATTGTATCATTATTTATTATTATTATTATATAATTGACTCCACCTCTAAAATAACTTTCCCTTTTTGGGGCTGACATTACAAATCCCTCTTAGTTTCAAGCCTTCTCCTCCAAACCACCTGGATTCATACTATTCTACAACACTTTTCACAATCCAGTAAATGAATGAAATCACTTTTCTTCAGTTCTTTCCTTCTGAATATACAGTTCACTCATTATGGAAGTAGGTTGCTAATGACATTTAATTTTGACTCTAACATAAAGCGCTGATTTTTATTATAGGTTATTATTTTCATAGAAGTTGACAAGCTATTGGGTGTTGTTGGTGAGGTATTGCTGCAACCATGCATTGTACCGGTCATATTTACTTACCCTATAGTCACTGGCAGTAACATAGAAGATTGGCTGGAAAGCCAGCCAGATTATGCACGTGGTGTACATGGTGAAGCCGATGAACTTGGCTTCATTGAAGTTCTCTGGGCACTTTCGAGTCTTAAAGGCGTAAAAGGTACAGAAGATGATGAGGACACAGTTGTAGGTTAAAGACATCAGCATGCTAGAGTCCTTGCTGTTGCACTTCAATGTCACCACGTCTCTTCTTTCAGGACTGACCTCCTTTCTCACCCCAGGAGCCTCAACCAGAAGCCAGACCACCACTACCAGGAGCTGACAGGAAATAAGAGCAGCACAGATGGCCACCTGTGAAGCTGGACTGATGAGCCTCGGCCTTTGAGCTCCATCTTTAACGCCATTGAAAATCCGAGCGATGCGATTGGTCTTGGTCAGCAACGCGGAGTAGCAAACGGCGAAGGAAGTTCCCAGGCCAAGCCGCCGTAACGTGCACACTACGGCAGAAGGTTTGCTGATGTAGATGAAGGTCATGAAATAGCAAAGTAGGACACCTATGAGAAGAATATAGGAGAGCTCACGTCCACTAGCTTTCACCACCGGTGTCTCATTGTTCTTTAAGAAGAGGCCAATGACAAAGAGTGTGCAGAGCATGCCAAGGCAAGCAATGGTGACCGGCCCAACAGCCCAAGCGTCCTCCCAATGAATGTACTCCTCGGGTAAATTGTAACACCCCGTGAGATTGTCCAAAGGCCACTGTCCGAAGCTACAATCCGCACAGGTGAATTCATCCAGAAGGTATTGGTAGGGCTGGCAGGGGATGCAAATCCAACAGCAAACATCACCTGGCTGCATGCTCTTTATTTCATTTTTCCTACATGGGTCGCTGCACTGGGACGTGGGCACCACTTGGCTTTCCCAAGGAATCAGGCTTGTGTTCAGAGTTAAATCCTGAGCCCAGTATCCCACTTTCCTATATACGTATTCGTCATTCTCTTTGTGATAATGGAAGATGTTGTAGCGGCCCAGACTGTCTCCATAAGCATCAAAGTAAACATTGTTCTCTGTATCAACTGGGCGAAATGGAGCTGCGGACATAAAGTGCAAGTGATAAACATAATTTATTTACATTCTTGGCAACAGATGAATAGATATTTTACAGCAAAGTGTTTTTCTTTGTAAGCAGAAAATTTACAACCCAGAAAGACCTTCTTATGTAAGCCCACCATACTTTCTTCAGCATCCTGCCCTGCACATTTCTTAGCACATTAGGTTTGTAGATGCACTGGACTCAGGTGCGAATGGTACATTTACATAATTGAGGTCAGGAGGTTGATACATTGCCGGGTTTCTATGATGTAATTTGGCATTCTTAAAAGAACATCATGAAAAAGCAGTCAGATGGCGAAAAGATTTAGAAATAGATAAAGAATAGCTATAGGAACCTGACAGATTCCCATTAGTTCCCTAATACGAGCAATTGACCACTCAGCACAGACATTTAATATACATCCGTGCTTGTACTTGTTTAAATAATTTATAAGTTAGCATGGGGCTAATGAGGCTAATGCATGTAATAAAACACTTAGTCTGTACGCAGGTCATATGTTGCATCCATGCATTAGTGTAATCTATTTTACAGCAGCAGTTTTCCCCTGAGGAAAACTTAGATCCATTTATCTTTCAAATTGATTTCTTTGACTTAATAAAGAATTGACATTCATTTATTAAGATATACTGCTCAACCGGTGTTTGCTTTGAGATTTAAACTACTGGATGAGTGCAAATATTAACATTATTCTATGGGGTGAACGTGAATCGATATCCCAGGATTCAAGATTATTGAAAACTGCATATGGGAGCCATCCATAAATATCAATATAAACCTATATACCTGCTTTTTTATTTACAGGTATATCCTTACATATACAGTACATATATACATATATTTACACTGTATACTATGATGTTTACTAGATCTGTTCACTATTTCACCATGGAAGATTTTGCTAAGTAACATTTTAGTCCATTCTTTGCACAAAGTTATAGTATTACTTTTCATCATTTCACATCATGAACCATTTTCCATAGAAAATTATATGGAATTGGAATGATACAAAGGTGAATAAATAATAACAGAATATACAAAATAAAAATTTTCAAGATAAAACTGACCCTCAAATTTTGTCTTCAGGATGTAGTCCTTGTACAGCTTTTTTCCATTGACTGGTTTCATGACACTGCAGAGTTTGGTGGTGTTTGAACACACTGCTTGCCTCATGTTGTGAAGGGCATGGGCCATAGCAAAGACAGCATTCACCACAAACATGATCTTGGACTCCTGCTCGAATTTGCCATCCCGGAGAGAATGCTTCCCACAATTAATGTCATGCAGGCTGCACTGAAAGCTATTTTCCCAGAACTCTCTGAACCAGGGGTTGCGTGTGTTGTTGTAAGGATTGAGGTTTGTGAAGTATGTTGCAAATTCAGGGATCAGATAAGATGCGAGCTCAATGGTAAAAGCTCCATCCGCTACATTTTCACTCCCTCTCACCACACTCTCCTGCGCCCCCCAACCATCACTGGCCACCCAGATGAAGGACACGTTCATGTGCTTTGCTGCAACCAGGAGCTCTCTTGCGTCTTCACTTCTGGTGAAGAGGATTACTACTTTAGCATTGGATTTCTGCAACAGAGATCTGATTACTCCGTCGTAACTGTAGCGGTCCATGGAGCGACTGACCTTGGCGGACGTAGCGATGCAGATTTGCAAGGCCCGGGCCTCTTGCTGAAAGGCGTCGATACCTGTCTCGCCGTAATCGCCCTCTGAGGCAACTGTGGAGACGTAAGTCCAGTTAAAATAGCGCAGGATCTCAGCTATAGCTTTATAACTATAATATAATTTCAGGGTTTTTACTATTCAGCATGTGCAAAATTACCAAATGACTGATTTGTATAATACTTTCTAATCAGTATTACTGAGAAAGGGTTATTATAGTTAACTAAAACTAAAACTAAAATTAAAACCACACACACACACACACACGCACGCACACACACACACACACACACACACACACATACACACACACAAGCACACACCAACACATGTATAAACACATTTATAATGTAATACTTTGTTGTTCTAATGACTAAAAATTGCAGGAAAAACTCTTATTCAGATTATTGTTATTCAGATATAAAAAAACATCTACACTAAAATTTAACAATATAAAATTAAACACACAAACAAATATGCAAGTCCCTAACCCTATGAAGCCATTTTTATCTTTCGGTGTTGTCGTAGTTAATGTATTATGCCATAGTGCATGGAACAGAATAACTGATGTACGATTTATCTGGTATCATTTACAGAAAAAAAGCAGAAAAGTGGCTGTTTCACAGGTCAAAAAAATAAAATAAATAAATAATAATAAAAAAAATATCTGTAGTAGGTCTGGCACATACACTGTAAAAACAAATTCCGTAAAATTTACGGTAAAAAAATGGCAGCTGTGGTTGCCGAAATTTTAACTGATTCATTAACTGATTCATTAACTGATATAATGTTAATATACCAACCTATTGAAGTACTGAAATCTGTTTTGTACCTTTGTAATACACTGATAACCACCAAATGCAGGTGGTAATGAGAAAGTCACATGATGAACCAAAGCCCATCACAAGTAGCTTTTAAATAATAATATATATAGAAGGTGCACAGTGTCATTCACACAAACACTAAACACCATCATGGTAACACACATGAAACTGAAATAATGCAATAAACATTCATTTAACAACATTAGGTGTAACACACAACCCTAATATACAAAACTAGAAAGAAAAAACTAAGAAGAAACATAATTATTAAAAAAAAAAACATCAAATTTTAAATGTAACACAGGGAATTCTGGGAATGTCAGTTTACGGTTATTCACTGTAAATTATACAGTCTTTTTCACTTCCAAAAACGGTATACTACCGTAAAATTAATGTCCAATACATGTAATGCCCAATACTGTTTTTCACTGTATATAGTAGGGGAATTTACCGTTAACCATTTAACAGGTTTTTACTGTAGCATTTTTACAGTCTTTTACCGGTAAATTCACGGTCATTTTTTACAGTGTAGGTCTAAGCACGAGAATGTAATTCCTCTGATAACACAAATTAGGGCAGTTATCACCAGACGCTTAGCATACTGCAGCGTTTAGTCTCACCCTTCTCACTTCTGATCTCTGAGAACCCTAATGGCAACACTTCGCATTTCCATTTTCACAGTGAAATAAGAGCAGTCCCAAGGAAATGACCCCAGTAAACTTTTCTATATCTGATGTGGGTGTTGCATTGTCAAAGTTTGTGAAAATATGACTGTAAATATACATGTACTAAAACTGTATGAGAAAACTATGAGAGAGTTAATTCAGTAGGTGCTGAAGTACATTGCACAGTGAGTCACTTCACTCAGTAAACCGGAGACACTTCTGCCAGCTGTATGTGAGAGTGTTTCAGTTTTGATCATATGATATGCAATGGAGTCTGACTGGTCTGTGCCTCAGGCAGGTACTCAGAAGCCTAAGGGAAAGTCAGCATGAAGACGCCAGCAGCAGAAAAGAAAGCTCTTCAAGATTTCTTTGTTCTGTATATCAACACTGCATAACATGTAATTGTCATCTGACTTACAGCTTAACATATTCAACATCACCTAAACTTCCAAATCCAGAACACAGTGAATATGCCCATAAACAAAAGAAAAGGTTTCATAAAAAAGAGAAATACGAAGAGATTATTTTCTGTGTGCTATTCCAATTAAAAAGTTGTTACTTTAATGCAGTAGTACCCCCACAGCCCTATCAGTAAAACTAAAGACCCTTTCAAAGATAGCAAACCATAAATGTATTCCTTTTCACTCATACGCAAATCATTTAAAGAATAAAAGTAAAGAGAAACGTCTTAGAGAAAGTAATCCTAACAAATCTCCTAATAACTGTCACTATAGCTGTGTGCAAAGTGCATGGTGGAATAAAGATCAGGCAAATAAAGAGATTACCGGCCAATGTTTGTAAGCAAAAATTGAATAAAGCCAGGAGATATTAAACACCAAGGCCACAACCTGCTCTTCACATCCTCCAGACTAAGGCTTTCTCCTTCAGACAAAAGGCAACAAATTATTAATTTACCTGCCTTACCTCATGTACTTTCACTTAAACAGCCATTTAGAAATACTACATGTCTGTTATGAGGGTAGTAGAACTTCTATTGCACACTGTCCTACTTATGTAAGTGCTGTACCTCAAGAATGCATACAAGAGCAGTTTTCATGCTATTCTGTGGTTACTAATGCATGGCGTCAATATGAATGTCACTTTTGACTATGTGTCACAGCTGGGGCAAAAATTGCTACTATCTACTAAAAAGCTTGTGCTGGCCATTATTGCAAAATAATTCAAGCTACCTTTATTTCTTTAGCTCTTCATACAATACAGATTGTATTGTAAGCAGCTTGACAGTAATAAACATCAATTTTGGAAACACTATTTAGGAGACAATTCAAATTCTGAGGTAAAGCAGCTCTAAAAAGACAATAGTGTCAGTATTTAGTTCAAGTCAGTTCAGTGTGGGTTCAGTTGAGATCAATAACAAAGTAAAGTTCATCATTTTTTAAACAAGTTCAATTCAGCTATAAAGCAGATCTACAGAAGACAATAGTCACCATCCAGCTTAATTCAGTTCTAGCTTTGTTCTCATCCAATGGTGTCAGTGCAGTCATATCACTAATATTACTGAATATACAACAACAGGGTGACTTGTTGCACTTAAATTTAAACAAATGCCCAACAAATAAATGCAATTTTAGAGTATTATCTGTAAATTGAAAGCTAAGATTGGGTAATGTACAATTGGCCTAGCAATAAGACAAACACTGCAAAAAATTATAATAATATTGATAGTTAAAGGGATAGTTCATACAAAAATGAAAATACATATGTTTGGAATAACATGAGAGTAACAGAATTTTCATTTATGGATAAAATATCCCTTTGAAATATCCTCTGAGGTAATTTTACAAGAGATTGGACTGCCACATACTGTATGAAGTTGATTATTTTAGAAAATATCAGATTGGTGAATGCTGTGACTGGCCAATCATAATTAAGTATTCTGTGTAATAAAAATTAATAAATTGAATTAACATTAGATCAGATGCATTTCAATAATAATAGGTGACACCAGAATTATGAAATGCTACAGATATTTTAGATATAGCCTCTATCATAAAACTCTCTATCTCTGTTAAGCACAGATTCAGTTATCTCATATATAGGAATTTCCAGCGGCATTTTTACAGTTCTCAGAGAGACGCAATATGAAAAGTTCAGCATACATTTTTCATAGCTGTTGCTATAGAAACAAGTCGGGTTGAAAATAAGAAGGTGCCTTTGAGAAGCAGAGGTTAATATTGTTACTAATATTGCCTTTCTGATGGTTCAATGTCATATAACATTAGCTTAAACAAAAACCCTCCTTCTGTGACAAGTCCAAACTGTCTGTGTTTAAACATATTAGAAGGCAGCTGCCAGATTTGCTTTCTGCTTTACTTTTCATTTATATCCTCTCTATTCTCTCTATTCACACACCCTTACTTTGATGCCACTGCGGGATCTGAGAAAGAAACCAAGCAAGGTGAAATCAACAACATATTTATTTAATATTGAATTTAAATGGATAAAACATAGCAATATAATGTGTATAAGACTTCATGGGTGTTTCAGAAATATAACTGGAGACTATCAGTAATTATCTCAATTATAGTCTATGCTCTAATCACCTCTTAATTATAGTCAATTTCTAATTTGCTCTTAAATTAGATTTAATAGCAGTCTTGTATTCATTAGGCGGCTTTGTACTACAGTAGCTTCAAATTCACTGCCATCAGTCTAAAGTGCATGCAGGTGCTCATGGATATTTATTGATTACAGTTCAGGATTTTTAATGCAAATGTTGCTCCTGTCTGATGAAATTTCTCTTGCACTACAGCAGAAAGCAGCCAATCATAATTGGATGAGAGATAATTTTCACCAATCAAGTGTTTTAGCATACAGTTCCATAAATATATTAAAGGATCCAACATACCCAATGTTTTTTGAAAACAGTTGCACCATTGTGAATCACTCATGTCCACAGCACAAATGATGTGGGACAAATTACACACAGTTTTATACCAAGAGTAACCTTAAGTATGATCAAAAGTAACAGTATTGCTTGTGTTAGCAAGAAATGTTAATGAACGAATGAGATGAAATATTAAAAAACAGATGCCAGTGCCCAGATACTGAAAGATCTTCAAAGGTTTCAAAATAATTCAAATTGGTCACAGTTACAGTAGCAGCATAATGTTCTCAACAGGAATTTCAATCATATTTTGAGGAGCATTTCAATACAATTGATTAGCGCTGATTAGCCTTGGGTCGCTTTTCTATTATACCAAATGGCTTTGTGTGACTGAAACACATTAGATATGGAGCTAATGCCCTTTTTCATAATGTCATGATGCTGAGAGTATGCCTTCAAGACACAGCCTAGGATTTAATTAAAAAAATCACCAGCCACATGGATTTGCAGACGGATTATTCTTCAGGAAAGGATGGCTCTTGAACAGCAGGATTTGCTTTTGTCGAAAGAAGTGGACATGCTGTATGTTTCTTATTTAACATACAGCATCCAATTATTCCTGTTATGAAATACATTTTCATGTCAATGGCTGCTGAAAAATCAGCAAAGCCATCATAGAAATAAATTACATTTAAAAAATATTATAATAGAAAAGTTATTTTAAATTGTCAAAATCTTGCAATATTACCATTTTTACTGTATTTTTGATCAAATAAACGCAGCCTTGGTAAGCATACAAATCTTCTTTCAAAAGCATAAAATCATAATTTTTCCAATTTTTTTGACTAGTAGTGTAAACATGTTTTATTTATTTATTTATTCATTCATTCATTCATTTTTACACAAAATTGTTGTAGTTGATAATTTTACAGTTTTTCTCTTCAACGAAGTTTCTCAATCACTCAAAAACATAATTATAAATATGAGCATGTAAAATTATGAGCATGATGTGCATGTAAAACTTTCCCATAAAGACATGTTTGCAGTCTGACAGTGCGCTCATGTATTATTCATTTACACAGCTGCCTAACACTGGCCTGCTGTCAGACACTCTATCAATACACCCTCTGCGCTGCCTTCATATTGACTTCATATTGATTTTAGAGGAGAAACGATCCAGAGGCAAAAAAGAGAGGAAAATGGAGAATAGAGACTGATCGAGAGATAACGGAGAGAGAGAGATTACGCTGTAGTAACCTTGTTTGTAAGGCTCTGGGAACTTCTGCTCACACTAGATCCAAGCTGAACTGGAGATAACGCAGAATATTGCACTATTTCCTTGGTCCAATGACGACTTCTTCTTTCTTTATTTATAAAGCACAATTTAATACAACAGCAGTTGCCCAAAGTGCTGTACAACAAACTTCAATATAATACTAGTAATAATACATAAAACAAATAATACAAAAATAACATACATACACAATTAATCCAAGTTCAGAATAAAACATGCCTCCAGACCTAATCGAGATTAAAAGCATGGGATAGTAAATGAGATTTTAATCGAGCTTTAAAAGTAGATATTGATGGAGCCATTCTGATATGTAAAGGTAATATGTCCCACAGTTTAGGTGCAGCGACTGAGAAAGCCCGATCACCCCTAAGTTTCAGTCTGGATCTGGGAATAATCAAGAGCAGTTGATCAGAGGACCTAAGAGATCTAGCAGATGTGTGCCGTTTTAATAAGCCAGCAAGGTATGGTGGAGCCAGGCCATTTAATGATTTAAAACAAATAATAAAAGTTGGTATTCAATTCTGAAACGTACCGGCAACCACTCAAGCGACAATAAAATTGGTGTAATATGCTCATGCTTGCGTGTACTTGTCAGTAGTCTAGCGGCCACATTCTGGACTGCCTGCAAACGCAGCAGTGCTGTGTCTCAGTCTCTTTACTGAAATCTGTGATTTTGGCTTCCTCTATAATGCAAGAGACTGAAACATCTCAGCAGAGAGAGACTCACACCGAGGGCAAAGCAGCAAAAATAGGAGGTAGAGCAAGAAGAGAAAATAGACATTTTTCCATTGATATCCAGTACCTGTTTACAGCTTAAGAATGAATTGATTCGACTACTCATTAATACATTGACTGTTCATCTATTCTCCCACTCATTTCTCACTCACTGATGCGCTTTTAACTCATGGATGTCACAAATTGTGCTTGTGCTATCACACATTCCATTCCATATTTCATATCGCACACAGCACTGGCTCCACTGAGCAATTTGTTCCCAAGTACAGAAAGTGTTACTATGAAATATGTATAAACAGAGTAAAGGGAAAAAACTGAAACACACTTTTGCAAAATGTAACGCAGTAAAGCTAAAGATGGACATGAACAATGTACTTCTTTGGACTGTCAAAGTTATCTGTTAAACTGCTTTTTGTTGTGAAAAGGGCTATAAAAATCTATTTGGTTTATACTTTGAGGGTAAACAAAAGACAGCTATTACAAAGTCAGCATTTTTCAGATAGCTTTGGTACAGTACATTTACTATTTAATTTAGAATAAAATTTCTTTACACAGCACAAATATGTCTTTAAACATATACATAAATTAGAAACTATAGGCCTACATATACTATATACGGCTTCCTTTATTGTTTAGTGGATCATCATATTTGTTTGAAATCCCTGCTATAAATAATATAAGACAACAACAAAAAACACTTAACTTCACATAAGACTTTACACACTTTTTATCTTCACATAAGTTGAGATGAATGTTTATTGTGAAAAGGGACTCAGGTTCAAATCCCAACCTCACTACATAATTTTGATTAGATAGATAGATAGATAGATAGATAGATAGGTAGGTAGTTAAGTAGATAGGTAGGTAGGTAGGTAGGTATGTGGCCCCTCAATTTATATGTGCATGAATCTTCTGCTTTCATAAAATGTCATGACTTTTTCAACATGAAAAACCCATCTGTTTGTCCCTAGAGATTGTCTCATCCTACTTTTGAAAACACATCCTCACTACACATCACAAAGACACATTCAACACAGCTCAAAAGTGCAGTCAGGCCTAATAAATAAAACCTCATAACATGCTGAAAAATACACCATTTTATACACGCAGGGATGTGTGTGAGGAATGTTATATGATGATTATGATAAATGCAGTGATAATGACGACCAAAATAATATTTATGATAATGCTGCTGTCATCAGTGATGATGATGATGAAGAATGACAGCATTGGCGCTGGCGATGAGAATATTACTGACACGGATAATGTTATGAATGATGGACTAACGCTGCAGTGACTTCTCTTGAGCAGCTTTGTCTGCCTCTACATCAGAGGAGGTGGATTCCACATTCGGGATTTTGAAGAGTTCTGTTGCCAGGCAACAGCTGTGAATGTGTTTGGTCAGGTGGAAGTGTGACCCGGTTAGAGAGGAGAGGATCTCTCTAATCTAACGCTGATCCTTCACCGCAGCCTGACAGAGGACTCTCTTGCTCAGGCTCGCTGTCTTTCTGACAGGGGCCTTTACTTTCATGTGCCCTTTAGGTGGCATCAAAGTCACTAGCCACCAGCCAAGGCTCACTCTCACTGTCTCAACAATCATTCAGTACATGAATCACAGATTGTTTATTGCAATAGTCTAAATGTGAAATTCCAGTTTACATTTCCAAACATTCATTTTGACATTTATTGTAATAATCCAGTGAGATTTATCTTTGCACAAGTAGTGTGAGAACAGCCAGTGCTCCACACAGAGATCTGATCTCATCATCATTCAGTCTGTCTGGAATGACATGAAGAAACAGAACAAACTGAGACAGACTAAATCCAGAAGAACTGTGGCAACATCTCCAAGATGTATCAAGAAACCTACCTGCAAAGGTAATGTACTGTTAAAAGTTTTAGGCACTTGTGTAAAAATGCTGTAAAATGAGGATGCTGTCAAAATAATGTCATAAATAGATTTTTGCCCTAGGTGCACTTGCGCATAGTTTTTCAGGTATCTTTGGAGGTAGGTTTCTTGAAGCATCTTGGAGACGTTGCCACGGTTCTTCTGGATTTAGTCTGTCTCAGTTTGTTCTGTTTCTTCACGTCATTCCAGACAGACTGGATGATGATCAGATCTCTATGTGGAGCACTGGCTCTTGTCAGACTCCTTGTGCAAACAAAAATCTCACTGGATTACTATTACAATTAATGGCCAAAATGAATGTTTGGAAACGTAAATTGATATTTCCTACTGACACACTACAACAAAAGATAGAAATAACTGACTTAAAATTTTGGCCACCACTGTATATGTAAGTTCATCAAACCATTTTAACGAGGTCTTTATAATAACTGACTGGTGTTATATTACTAGACAGATGTCGAGTGTTGATGAAGCATTTAAAGAGATAAACTGCTGCTCATTATGGCACCAATAAACAGTCTCAGTCATGCAGACAGAGGTAATGGTATGTTTCTAACAGCCAGAGAGGGTCCTTATAACTCTCGCTAAGAATGGTGAACACAGTCAATTGACTTTCATCTTTCTATGCCCATCCTTACTTGTGAAATGCTCAATTACCCAACTCATTTTTTTCTTTGTATTGTTGGTTTAAAATGATCTACATTAGACTTTTATACTTTAAAGATTTCATTACTGAGGAACCACTTTGCTTATTTATTTGTTGTCAGTCTGTTAGTGTTACGGGGCTGACAAGACGTGAGACATGCGGATCCATGTGCAAGCTTTATTAAAGCAGAGAGGTCAGAAACACAGGCAGGGTCGAACAATGGCGAACAGGTATATGGCGGGCAAGACACAAGAATAATCCTAGGGCTAGCGAAGATCAACGAACAGAATCAAAAGGGCAAGACTAAAGGGATAAATAGTGACCTCTGATGGCTAGCAGACGGAAGTTCATGGACCGGATACGTAACAGATAGCATTAGTGCAGGATACTGCTTCATTATCAGTCACAAAGCCAAGAACTCCAATGGACCGAATAAAGCTGTACTTGCCAGCATGAATTAATCACTAGCTATTCCTGAGGCTAAATGTTCCTTGATATGATTACAGAATGCCGCAATCAAGAATTAACTTTGAGCTCTGAGCATTTTCTGAGAGAACAAGTCAACTTCTATAGGATTATCATTCTGTGCTTTGCATTAGCGTTGAAAATTGTTAAGAATTCAGGTCAGTTCAAGGTCCTCTTGAATGCCTCTTCCTGTTCGGATAAAAAAATAAAAAGCAGTATAAATATTATGCTTGCAACTGCATTGCAATAATCATAAGCACACTTTAGACCAGGAAATGAAACAAGATAAGACACCAATTATGAAGGTTCTACACCTGTATCTCTGCATAAAGCTGTGAGTCATTCAAGCGTGGTGAATCATCATGAAGCTCATACTCTGAAACCACAAGTAAAGGAAGCTCACAGCTCATAGTTCACATGCAGAGACTCTCATGCAACAGCAGCTTCATTAGGAAGGCCAAAGACACCGGTGGGAGTTTTCCAGGAAGCTTTCTCTCTGGCAGCATCAATCCTTGGTACAAAAAGAGTAGCTAAAACACAGGAAGGTTGCTGAGATCAGCTGAATATATCACCAGAGGTGTTTTGTCCAACAGCAGGACATCTCCAGCAGAACTAAGGCCAGAAAATTAATTACGGATTTAAACAACAGGGAAATGCTATCATAGCCTTGAAGCCAACACAAAGAGATTCAGGGAAAATACTCTGGCTGGCTGGCAGGGTGGTTGCTATGCAGTTGGTGTTCATGAGGACATTTTGTTCCTACAGTGGATTTTGTTCCTACAGTGTAGCTAGGAGGTTTCTAGGGTTTTCTGAGTGATAGCTAATAAGCTGCATGCGGATGCATAAATGTTGCTTTATCTGTGCATATTTTTTCTTTACTGATTCAGTTTGACTTTTTCACTGGAGGAAGCAATATCATGAATGGAGGACTCGTTTGAAGTTTAAAACATCTTAATGATGGATTTGTTCAGATGGTTGCTAAGTAGCTGCATACTGGCCCAAAATCAAAAGAGTCTGTATTTGATATTCTAAGAGAATTTTCTATCGTCTGCCAGGTGAAAACCGTAAATCTGATTCTCTTAGAAAAGTAAAAGTACACCTTTTCTCAACAAGTCAAATACAAAGTACCATTTTTGTCCATTGCTAGTTCTGTAGAGTTTAAATCAGTAATTTGAAACTGGAAGCAACATAGGGAAGAAAAATGGTCTGTATTAATGCAAAAGTTCCCATTTGGGTTATTTGTGGATTATTGTGATGTTTTTATAAGCTGTTTGGACTCTCATTCTGACGGCACCCATTCACTGCAAGGGAGAAAGTAATGCTAAATTTCTCCAAATCTGTACAGATGAAGAAACAAACTCATCTACATCTTGGATGGCCTGAGGGTGAGTACATTTTAATTTCTGGGTGAATTATTGCTTTAAAACGAACCTTAAAAAAAAGAACATTGCATGCAAACAATCAATAATTCAGTACAAAGTTTGATGAAGGATACAAAAGCACAGCAAACAAAACTATGACTTATGAAACAACTACCACTCAAAGATGGCTTTTTCTTTCACAAGGAGGAAGAACATGGAAGAACACACAAGACGTAAAAGAAATTCAGGAACAGGAGAAAAGTGGGGCGTGAGATATTATGAACTTTTCACATTAATGAACTGAATGCATGTTTATGTAAGAATTTTTAAATGGGCCTTAATTAACAGGAATTACTGCATATTTTTAGCATCAGACCATTCCGTTTATTTGCTAAACCAAGTCTTGCGCACTCTGTGTAGAAATGTAAATTTCTGCAGCGATATCTGTGCAACAAACGGTATTGCATTGTAAACCAGTCGACATCCCTTCAGCTTTGATGTACTGTCAAGCAGATGATATATGTTTCAGATTTAGGGGGTTGGGACTGTGCTTTGGAGCAGACATTTTGGAACAGCACCTCCATAAATAGCTGCCAGGCAAGGACATGCACTTTTTATGAGAAAGGCCCCAAATACCGACCTCAACCAAAATTACATCTCGTTCATCAGACTCTCTCTCTCTTTCTGGCTCTCATGCCCTAAAAGCTTCTGTAGCTTTGCCTCATTCTTAACGCTCCACAGGAGAGAATGCCAATAAAGGAGAGTTGAGTCTTAACACAAGAACCTCTAAAAGCCTGAAGCAACCTCCTGCCTGTTTCAGTCGACTCCACGCAGCTACCAGTGAGTTCACACTGCTGTCAAGCAAGTCTCACCTATACAAGCCTGCTCTCCTTTCACAGCCATACTTCCCTGAACAAAATCTGCAGCTTAAAAATTCATGGACGGATATAAAGTTATCAGCTCATAGTGTGACATGAGAAAGCATTCATGAGCATATCATGAATGCGGAATGTATAATGGACTTTTATTCCCTCTTACCGTAAAATCCCAGTGTTATTTCTAAAGCCAAAAACTCACAAAGAATGAGCAGAATGAGGGGGTGCGGAATAAAAAGCAGGAAAATGGTTTATTAGGGTTTTACAAAATTCAGAATTGAGTTCTTCCATCCTTGTCCTCAAAATGAAATATATTAAATATTAAATCAAATTAAATATATATAAACAAACACAAATTTCTACACTAAAATTCAAACTTCCTAAAGTTTGGGGTCTGTAAATTATCAATTATTTTATGTTTTTGAAAGATGTCTCTTATACGCTCAGCAAGGCTGAATTTATTCAATTAAAATACAGTCAAAACAGTAATATTATGAAATATTATTTTAATTTAAATAACCGTTTTCTATTTTAATACAGATTTTAAAATAGAAATTATCACTTTGATGTCAAAGCTGAATTTTCAACAGCCTTTATTCCAGTCTTCAGAGTCACATGATCCTTCAGAAATCATTCTAATATGCTGATTTGGTGCGCAAAATAAATAAATAAATAAAAAATAAAAATAAATAACTAAATACAAAAATAAAAAAGTAAAATAAAATAAAATAAATAATCTTACTGACTACAAACCTTTGAAATGGTGGTGAATTTGTGGCATTACAAACATTATTGGATGCATAGCTAAAAATTACGGGAAAAAAATATGAATTTTAACTTGTATTTACTTTTTTTTTTTTTTTACTTCCTTACATTCAGATTTCAGTTACAATTCTACATCCTGTTTTCTACCTCAATTCAAATTCAGGAATTTAAATGTCATTCTCAATTAAATTATGAATGGCACAAAATCCTTTGGTTACATGACATTAAAAAACCATGCCGTGTGGTGTCATGGACATCAAACTTGGAGCAATGCATTTCAGCATGCCAAGTTTGAAAATGTGCACATTTTCCTTACACGATGATACTGTATGGCTTAAAAAACAATGGTACTTTCTGTGCTAGACAGCCCCTGGTCAAAATATGCTTTGACTTCTCAGAAAATCTTCAAAATATCTTATTTTGTATCCCACACTATAAAGAAAAACGACAGAAATTTCATTTTGGAGGGAAATACTTCTTTAAAGGAAATGACGGTTCTAAGTGGGGAGGAAAATGGCACAGGAACAGGGAATCCCAAGTGACATGCTTTAGAAGACAGCTGCTAGATGAGTCCCACTCACTTCAGCTCTCCAGAAAATATCTCTCTCTACTGCCCAAAGTGTCCCTTTATAGCATGTGGAAAGAAACCGTGCATGTGTGCATATGTGTACATATATGCATGAAACACTCCCGACAGATGCCTGACATGAAGAAAACAGAAAGATAAGCAAGATAAATCAAAACAATGAATAGGGAGGAAAGGAAAAACAGTTAGAGCAAAATGAGTGGGAGAGGAAAGGAATTTCTGTAAAATGATGAAATAAAATTTCATACAATTAACTCTCTCTCTTCCTCCTTGTCTGTTTTTTTTTCTGCATTATTTATGCATTTCATGTCCCTGTGTGGGCACTGCAATAATTATGCTCGAGAATTCCTTAAGAATGAACAAATTCTTTCTCCATCTCAGCGAATGACTCGTATACTCCAACCGCAGCATGTATCTGACTGCCAGTGATTTTAATGCGTTATTTAAAAGCCTCAATTCGTCAGCCAACACTGTTCTGTTGGGGGGGATAAATAATTAACTTGCTATTTCAATTCAGTAAGGCTTAAACTGTCAAATGTACTATTGGTATTTACAGTGGGTCTTAACAAGCACCTAATTACCTGTCACACCAAAAGCAGCAATTCAAGAATTTCACAATAACAAGGCAAGCAACATCTCTCTCTCGATCTTGTTTTTTTTCTTTCTTTCTTTGTAGTTTCTAAGGTCTTTTGGGTCAAAAGAGCTCACCCCAGTCTCTAGGATATTCTGCTACCTCCGTCAGTGTAAATATATGGTTTTTATTTATGTATTTGGAAAATGTAACTTTTTACTACGTGAAAATCATACGTTCAATTCCTTGGAAAAGTAAAATGACACCTCTCCTCAAAATGCCCCACAATTTATGTCTGTGGCACAAATAATGTGGGTTTCATTAAGAAAAACTCAATTAAAGCATTGTTATTAATTAAAATAAAAATAACAAGTAGTATACAGTAATTGGGAGGAAATAAACTAAACTAAAATGGTACAAAATTTCATAACACATTAGCGTTAAACCTAAAACTGTGCATGTTTAAATAAGAACTAACAAAAACTAAACACCAAACTGAAAATAAAATCGAAATAAAATTAAATTCAAAATTCAAAGCTATAATTTTCCCTGATGAGATGAGAGCATTCTGACAGAGCGTTTGATGGATAAGAACCTGTAAGACACACATAGAGAATATGTAAAATTGTTTTACATGTTCTCAAGTTTGAAATTAAGCAGAATGCAAATATTCGACAGTACAACTGCCTCCTGGTTTTTCCATGAGTGTATATGAGCTTTCATTAGTGCAGAAACTTTTATGATGCTGGAATGTTGATCAAGTCAATCAATTTATTACGCATATTACACATTTTCTTCTAATTATCAGTCTCACTCGCTCTTTAGTATACTTAGATCTTCAGGGAGTAGATTTGTGAAAAGTGTAATCAAGCTGTCACTGTCTTGATTCCTTAAAGCTAGCATCTGCAGCCCGTCTGCTCCTGACATCCCAGGGAATGTCAGGAAACGCCACATGGTTGGCCACAAATTGGATGGGTTGAGCATATGGATGACAGGTAGCCAGACATCACCACTATTTTTTCTCATTAAGAGACTGCAAATTTGTCTTACTAAATGCTGCAGTATGAACCACAGAAGTGAGATTTTAAAAGTTAAAGATATCTAGTTATGTTATCAATGGCAGTCAATGAATCATTCATTCAAACAATTCATTTAAAATATTATTTCATTCAGAAAGGAAACAAATTACTTTCTTTAGGAGCAAGCCATTGAATCATTCATTTACCTGATTTGCTAAATAATGCTGATTAAACTAGCAATAATACAATTAACTGAGGCATTAAAGGAGCCATTGAATCATTCATTCAACTCATTTGTACAAAATGCTGATTCATTCAGAAACTAATTCAGAATGAACACTGAGTTGTTCAGGAATTAAAAATGTTGTGTTGCTGTAATATATATATATAAAGGTTCTTTGTTTGGAACTATTTTTGTTACAGAAGCAAAAATAAAGTAGGCCTAACTTGCAAAACTGAAGAAAAAAAAAAAACGTTTTGTTTGCTTAACCCTGTAAAGCCCAGCATATGAAATAATACATTAAATAATAGAACAGTTTACTGACTCTTTAGACAAAATAAGGCTTTAGACAAAATACAGACTTTCATGGCTCATACATGATATTGAGGAATAAGGAGTTCAAACTCCAGGAGGGAAAAAAAAACACAATTTTATTCAGAGGCCCAAACTGAGCAAAATATTAATTTTGGTGCATTTGTTGATATTTATATAGCCAAAAAGTAAGATGAACTTCTGACACCTTCTTTACAGCAGTATAGCAGACAACTACAGTGCCTTGCATTTTTTTCACGTTTTGTTATGTTGCTGCCTTATGTTAAACTGCTTTAAATTACTTTTTTTTCACATCAATCTACACTCCATACACCATACTGACAAAGCAAAAACAGAATTGTCACCACTTCGTAAATGTATTAAAAATAAAAAAAACTGAAATAAGTACATTGCATAAGAAATAATTAGCTGAAGCACCTTCACGGTCTAAAGTCTTTTATGTTTTCTGCGACAAGCTTTTCTAATCATCATTTTTCAATTATCTGCCATTCTTCTCCTCACCTCTTCACCTCTCAAGCTCTGTCAGGTTGGATGGGGGCAGATGCACATTTTCAGGTTTCTCCAGAAATATTTGATTGGGTTCAAGCTCAGGCTGTGTCTGGGCCACTCAAGGCCATTCACAGAGTTGTCTATCTGAATGAATTGTTTGAATGAATGACTCAATGACTCAATCATTAAGACAGTCACTTGCTGCCACCTGCTGGAGGTTTACTTTCTATATATATATATATATATATTAGTATATATATATATATATATATGTGTGTGTGTAAACTATCAATCAGACAACATAAGGCATATAGAAGAGGTTTTTGAGCAAATTTTGTAATTATGCTGAGAATTTACTGTAGAGGCTTTAGAAATGTGCATATCAGCTATAATACAGTAGAGATTATAGAGTTAACTGAACTAAACTGCAGGCTTGTGCATACAGCCGAATGACAGCCATAGTGTGATAAACACAATATACATGCAAATGACTCCTAATGCACATTTATGACTTGCTACATCACAACATATAATCTGGTTATCAAGAAATTTTGCTGGAAGAAAACAAACAAGCAGATGAATAAACATAGGAGACGGGAAACAGTACCTGTATGGATACATCACTGTAGGAGCCTCCGATCACTCCAGAGATTGCGAGTGGAACATCATCATGGATGGCGTAGGATCCATCCGGACACGTGTACTCACTATCGTCCACTTTTGTAAGCGAAGCGCGCACAAATTCGAGAGACTGCTCCAGCGCATAAGTGTCCTTTGAGCAAGTGTCCAGAATGTGGGCACCTAACGTTACCCCGGGCAAAATCTGATCATCTTGATTGATCTTGTCCAGGGCTAGCAGCATCGCCTCCAGTCTCTGAATCCCTCTTTGTGCATTGATACGGCCACAGTCCTGAGCCCCCTCCCCCTTTTGATGAACAGGAAACAGGCCTCCAATCACCAGGTCCCCCTCCATTATGATATCTTTCTTGGAGGTGTCAGTGTTGTAACCTGGGACAGCCAAAGCCTGGGGTGTCCTGGCCAATAGAAGCAGCAGTAGAGTGAGATGAAGTGGCCAGGAGGGGCCGTGACCTCTGAAATGAGCTGACCTCTGAGCCATGATCTGGATACTTTACAGGTCAATCCCTATTTAGCAGTCTCACTTGTTGGAAAGGGATTGGGCTCAAGCCGTGCTAAAGGAAAGACTTCAGACACTTCAGTGCGCTTGTAAGCAGGCATGGGCAAACTCAAGCATCATCGCCATCTCCTGCTTGTTTGTGGAGTTAGTGAAGATCACAATCTGTGATTAAAACAGAGAGAAAGTGGGAATTAGATGCTGCACTGCAATACACAACAATTGCTTTGATTTGCCATTACCCATGTTTTTTTTTAAGAGATAAGTGAAGAATAAGCTTGGGGACATGAACATTTCATAATAAAAAAAAAATATATTTTTTTCTATACTTAAAAATTTAGTTCACCCAAAAATGAAAATGTTGTCATTAATTACTCCCCCCCATGTCATTCCAAAACCCCTAAGACCTTCATTCATCTTTGGAACACAAATTAAGATATTTTTGAAGAAATCCGAGAGCTTTCTGATCCTCCATAGACAGCAACGCAACTGACACGTTCAAGACCCAGAAAATTAATAAGGACATTGTTAAAATATCCAAATAGTGACATCAGTGGTTCAACCTTAATTTTATGAAGCTACGAGAATACTTTTTGTGTGCAAAGAAAACAAAAATAATGACTTTATTCAACAATTTCTTCTCTTAGATGCATTGCTGTCTATGCAAGGTCAGAAAGCTCTCAGATTTCATCAAAAATATCTTAATTTGTGTTCTGAAGATGAAC
>NW_015638106.1:76431-116088 GCF_001515625.1 Sinocyclocheilus rhinocerous | reverse complement strand
ATTAGTATATATATATATATATATATGTGTGTGTGTAAACTATCAATCAGACAACATAAGGCATATAGAAGAGGTTTTTGAGCAAATTTTGTAATTATGCTGAGAATTTACTGTAGAGGCTTTAGAAATGTGCATATCAGCTATAATACAGTAGAGATTATAGAGTTAACTGAACTAAACTGCAGGCTTGTGCATACAGCCGAATGACAGCCATAGTGTGATAAACACAATATACATGCAAATGACTCCTAATGCACATTTATGACTTGCTACATCACAACATATAATCTGGTTATCAAGAAATTTTGCTGGAAGAAAACAAACAAGCAGATGAATAAACATAGGAGACGGGAAACAGTACCTGTATGGATACATCACTGTAGGAGCCTCCGATCACTCCAGAGATTGCGAGTGGAACATCATCATGGATGGCGTAGGATCCATCCGGACACGTGTACTCACTATCGTCCACTTTTGTAAGCGAAGCGCGCACAAATTCGAGAGACTGCTCCAGCGCATACGTGTCCTTTGAGCAAGTGTCCAGAATGTGGGCACCTAACGTTACCCCGGGCAAAATCTGATCATCTTGATTGATCTTGTCCAGGGCTAGCAGCATCGCCTCCAGTCTCTGAATCCCTCTTTGTGCATTGATTCGGCCACAGTCCTGAGCCCCCTCCCCCTTTTGATGAACAGGAAACAGGCCTCCAATCACCAGGTCCCCCTCCATTATGATATCTTTCTTGGAGGTGTCAGTGTTGTAACCTGGGACAGCCAAAGCCTGGGGTGTCCTGGCCAATAGAAGCAGCAGTAGAGTGAGATGAAGTGGCCAGGAGGGGCCGTGACCTCTGAAATGAGCTGACCTCTGAGCCATGATCTGGATACTTTACAGGTCAATCCCTATTTAGCAGTCTCACTTGTTGGAAAGGGATTGGGCTCAAGCCGTGCTAAAGGAAAGACTTCAGACACTTCAGTGCGCTTGTAAGCAGGCATGGGCAAACTCAAGCATCATCGCCATCTCCTGCTTGTTTGTGGAGTTAGTGAAGATCACAATCTGTGATTAAAACAGAGAGAAAGTGGGAATTAGATGCTGCACTGCAATACACAACAATTGCTTTGATTTGCCATTACCCATGTTTTTTTTTTTAAGAGATAAGTGAAGAATAAGCTTGGGGACATGAACATTTCATAATAAAAAAAATATATATTTTTTTCTATACTTAAAAATGTAGTTCACCCAAAAATGAAAATGTTGTCATTAATTACTCACCCTCATGTCATTCCAAACCCCTAAGACCTTCATTCATCTTTGGAACACAAATTAAGATATTTTTGAAGAAATCCGAGAGCTTTCTGATCCTCCATAGACAGCAACGCAACTGACACGTTCAAGACCCAGAAAATTAATAAGGACATTGTTAAAATATCCAAATAGTGACATCAGTGGTTCAACCTTAATTTTATGAAGCTACGAGAATACTTTTTGTGTGCAAAGAAAACAAAAATAATGACTTTATTCAACAATTTCTTCTCTTAGATGCATTGCTGTCTATGCAGGGTCAGAAAGCTCTCAGATTTCATCAAAAATATCTTAATTTGTGTTTTCCGAAGATGAACGAAGGTCTTATGGGTTTAGAACGACATGAGGGTGAGTAATTATAATTTACAAAATGTAAATTTTTGGGTGAACTAACTCATTAAAGTGGGTAACAGCAACACAATTCTTGAAAATTTCTTCACATACTACTTGGTAAATTGGTAAAATAGTGGTTTACGCAGTCCTTTTGTGTGGGAACCACATGAATAATTTCCGTTGGTGTTAATGTAGCGTTGCTGAATCTGGACAGGGGATTTCTATTTCCCAGCATGCATTGCTTGGGACTGGATGGGGAGAGTAAATGTTGAAATTGAGTGTTATTTTATGTTTTTGAGCGAGATGAAAAAGTAGAAACTCATTCATATTTAATGTTCTGCTATGTTGGGATTTTGCAGCTTTTCTCTCATATGGTGGAGTTTTGGGGTTATTATTGTGGTGAAGAGTGAAGCTAAGTTATGAAAATATGTTGCTTTACTCAAAAAGAAATTGGTAACACTTCACATTAAGGTTTCATTTGTTAACATTACTAAACTACATTAGTTACCATAAAAAAAAGATAAACTATATATATTTTTTCTTTGTTCGTGTTAACTTTATCCCTAACAATTATCTGCCAGTGGGGTAAGATAACCTTTCTTTCTTTATAATCTTGTTTTCTCGTTAAATGAAGTTTTTTAGTCATTTTGAATTGTTGATTTTTTTTTTGTTAGTTAGTTTTAGGCAAAAACTCTTAATTTTAAAGACTTAATAGTTTTTGCATCTCAAGTAAACATATCTTGATTTAATAATGTTTAGATATACATACTGAAAAATAAGACAAAAATATTGAAAATATTTAGCATTTGATTTATTCTTTGCTTATCAGTGGTTGTAAGAGATCCCCAACTGAGAGACTCAAATGTAATTTGTTGTGCAGTTGAAATATCATCATTTGGCTGCACTGATTTTCTCTGTAACTCTCAGAATTGAATTTCTCAGAATTTCTCTGTTATTCCATCGGGCTGCTGGATTTGTATAACTCACAGCGCTAGGTATGGGCTCCCTAAGGCCTCTTTCCCTTAAGCTCCTGGCTAGTCCATTGAGGGCTTTGTTCACTTGTGTATAAGTGTGTGTGTGTATGTGTGTGTGTGTGTGTGTTAGGCTCTCTGCTCAGGGGACAGTGTGACCATTGTAGTGTAAAGCTAGCTCACCTGAACTCATGTAGAGGATCACTATCAGACAGCTTGTAAGCAACAGCTGCTTCACACACACACACACACACACACACACACACACACAAGCATCGGCAATCACATCAGTATATAAGTTTGCATATATTTGCACTCAGAAAGACAGTGACCTTAAAAAATGCAGTTACAGCATGCACGTCAAAACAGACTTTTTTGTAAAAGATTCCCCATGTAGTAAGCAAATTGTCCACACAGGCCTAGTTTTGTTTCTCTCTCTTTCCTTTTTCTCTCTCTTTTATATGCCAGCATATCAACGGGGAGCATACATTCTAATTTCACACATGCTAAGAGGTGTGGAGTATAGCTTTCGGATGCTGAGAGTTTTTAGTTAGATCAGAGGAACATAAACTACCAGCCAAAAGTTTGGAATAATTACATTTTTTTAATGTTTTTAAAAAAAATCCATTTTGCTCACCAAGGCATTCATTGGATGTAAAAAAAAATAATGCAGGCCAAGTGGGAGTGCAAAGTTGTGGAAGATGCTGAATTAGCAGTTTAAAATGGCAAAAGTGATCTCTACATACAGTATGTGCATCCGTGATATATGCTTGGATATAACACTCTTCCCCATCATTTGATATTTTGATGAATTACCGCTGCCACGATTAATAGAAAATATACTGAAAAATAACTTTCGCAAAAGTCTATGGCTACTTTGTGAAACTACAGAGGGCTAAAGTGTTGATAACATCCGTCAAGTAAGTTTTTAGTTAGATCAGAGGAACATAAACTACCAGCCAAAAGTTTGGAATAATTACATTTTTTTAATGTTTTTAAAAAAAATCCATTTTGCTCACCAAGGCATTCATTGGATGTAAAAAAAAATAAAAAATAAAAAGTTAAAAGACAATATTAAGTATAAAAAAACAGCAGAAAAACAAATGTTTTTCAATTTTGTTTTAAAAAATATAATAAAATAGAAACAGCTCTTTTAAAAATTACATTTTGTCCTTATATGAATATCATATGTATGGCACCACGTTTCCGCCACTGAATAGAAAATAAAAAGGTTAAGTGTGTGTGCGTCCATATCTCAACAATATATGTGTTCATCTCACTGAGACACACACTTACTCATTAGGGTCTTCTCCCTACCCTTTGTTTCCATGGAAACTTGCCAGACAAGAGTGAAAGGAAGGAAGAGAGAGAGAGGGAGCAAGCGAGAGAGAAGTGAGGCTAAAAGGGCCAATCTAGTCTGCTAGGATGGGAGTGGAGTCCCTATGGGAATTCTTGTAAAGCTGGTGTAAATTGGCTATATCTTTTTACGACATACATCCCCTGAACAGCATCTCTTAAGGATTAATACTCGCATCCCCTCGGAACCATAACGATTATTTGAGACCGCTCTTCTCCACAACAGAATTAATTTATTGGGTGATAAGCTTTTTAAGTAATAGCTGACACCATATAGGTAGAGAGAAGTATTGTAAAAGTAAGATGAGGTTCTGTTGAAATCAATCTAGGATTGCAGTGCAGTATAATGTTAAAGTGTTGAAAATATCCCGTATTCGTGATCGTGAACAGAAATCAGGTCTGGGACAAATGGCAAACAACTGTGGAAGAAAACAAGGGTGGGTCCTGATAGCAATGCAGAACTTGTAGTCAACTTGAAATACATTTTACATATACAATGCAACATTTAACAATAAAACATGTAGGGCAGGACTTGATTTTATATAGAGGTTATTAACTGAATTGTGAAAAGTTGTCTCTGTAAGGCAGGTGGTTGGAGGGGACATTTTGAAAAATAAAGATGATTGGTGGCATCAGCCAGAAATGTGTTATTGCAGAAGCAGAGCAATTTTTATATTTTGATAGTAATATATATCTGATAGAAAATATGAAAAAAATATATTAAAGGAATAGATCACCAAATACAGATTCTGTCATTCTTTACTCACCCTAATGTTTTTCAAAATCTGTATGACGTCCTGTCCTATCAGTGGAACACAAAAGGAGATGTTACTGCAGAATGTCTAAGCTGTTCTTTTCCATAATGAAAGTGAATAGTGACCAAAGGCTGTAAATGAAGATTTTCAAAGCAAGATCTCCACTTAATAATTACTTAAATGTCAGTATTTCAGATGGCTTCCTAAGTGCTGAAATAGAGTGCATGAGTCGTATGGGCTACTTTTATGATATTGTTAGGTGCTTTTTTACCCTTTTGGGAGTCAAAAGGGTAACCTAGGGACCTCTTTCTTTGTATGGAAGAGTGAATATTATTTAAAATTTCCACAGTAAAAAGCAAACTGATGTAGAACAACATGAGGGTAATTATAAGAACAAGAAGTAATTTTTGGTAAACTATCCCTTTAAGAAAGTACATTTTGATTTAATGTTGACTTATTTATCTCCACTTACAGAGATGAATGTCTGCATATTTACACTAGAAATATGGCAATTCTCAGTAACCACCGAGTAACCGCGCTGAAGTGGAATATTACATTTACATTTATGCAAATTTTGTAAATACATGGCAATTAAAGACCCATAAATTTGCCTGAATATCCAGTCCAATTACCCACGTCTCGCTCTACTCTCCACTCCTTCTCCACTATCGCTTGTATCTTCCGCTTCACCAGGTGGCCTCTTCAATTTTATGGAGCTGCTTTTGCCAGTCTTCAAGACTGCTCCAGCCATGCAGTGTGAAGACACAGGGGAACTGAGAGATGCTGGCAGAGCGCGGAGGAAGAGACAGAACGCAAATAAGAGAGAGGAAGGAATGAGCAACCTTAAGGAGGAGGAGGATCCTCCCAAAGTGTTAATCCATTTCAGTATTTTCAATCTCATGCTGGCAAAAAGAGCAGCATGAATATGGTAATAGCACATCTAGGAGAGAGGTCATCTTTATGTAACCGCAGGGCCGAGGGAGGAAAAGGTAAGAGAGGAATTCTATATAAGGGCTCTTCTGCACTGATTAGAGAGGAGAAACTATGTAAATGAATTTCAGGCCACATTTTAGATGATTACATTTACATTTATGCAAATTTTGTAAATACATGGCAATTAAAGACCCATAAATTTGCCTGAATATCCAGTCCAATTACCCCCGTCTCGCTCTACTCTCCACTCCTTCTCCACTATCGCTTGTATCTTCCGCTTCACCAGGTGGCCTCTTCAATTTTATGGAGCTGCTTTTGCCAGTCTTCAAGACTGCTCCAGCCATGCAGTGTGAAGACACAGGGGAACTGAGAGATGCTGGCAGAGCGCGGAGGAAGAGACAGAACGCAAATAAGAGAGAGGAAGGAATGAGCAACCTTAAGGAGGAGGAGGATCCTCCCAAAGTGTTAATCCATTTCAGTATTTTCAATCTCATGCTGGCAAAAAGAGCAGCATGAATATGGTAATAGCACATCTAGGAGAGGGTCATCTTTATGTAACCGCAGGGCCGAGGGAGGAAAAGGTAAGAGAGGAATTCTATATAAGGGCTCTTCTGCATTGATTAGAGAGGAGAAACTATGTAAATGAATTTCAGGCCACATTTTAGATGCCAAAAAAGAAATTTCCAGGGAAGCAGGGCATATATGCTGCTGCAGCTCGCTTTTATACCAATCCAAGAATCCCTCTCGGTGATAACCTGATCTTATGCGACCAACCTGTTGCTTTATTTAAAGTGGTCCACCTCACTCATCAGTTAAACTGTAATCACCGCCGTCAAATACCAAACGCTCAATTTTCAATTCCATTTGCCACAGTTAGCCATGCGATAAATGCACATTTAAGAAAATGACAGCTTCTCTCGGTCTCCGCTACGTTTGGGCCGCCACCACCGTGCCAAGTCCGTCCTGGCAGTGATAAATCTGAACACAATAAACTGACAGAATTACAACTTCAGCTTCTGCTAATCGCTGGATTGCAGTACATTTTTCGACAAGCTGACAAATGTCTTTTTAATTTGGAGCTCCAAACCACAAATCCAATTCGAACAACTGTGAGTGTGAGTAATGCCACAACCCAGCAGGCTCGCCATTTGATAACCATCCAAAGAGTCGGTGGCTGCTGTCCAAATGAGGTTTTGAACACCTTTCTCAGGGCAGCCACATCATCAACTACTTTTTGCAATTGCAATCAAGTGTGTACAGTACAATTGCTCACTTCAAGGGGCCAAAATGACAGTTAGATAGGGCTAAATGCACTGAGCACTTTCTGGAAATCAGACTAGGAAACAATCCAATGATTCTCTTCACAGATTAAGCCATAATAAAAGATGTCTACTTCAAAAGTGCTAAATGAAATAATTCATTTTTATTAACCAACGGTTAGTTCTTAATCCACTAATCTGATTGGCCAAGAAAAACGGGAGCGGATTCAAATTTGCATATTCAATACAACAGTGCTGCTGGTGATATATTTCCTAAATAAATAATAAAAGACACATTTAAATATTTAATGTTTAAATTCACTCATGTTCAGTGTTCACAGGAAGCTAAAATTACCAACAAAATGAATATTACAAAATATGAAGTAACACTGTCCAAAACACCAGCAGATAATGGAATAATGGCCTCCTATTATATTCACGGACTATTATGTTCACAAAAAGGCCTGAATGGGTCAAGCTGGAATCGAATGGAGTTAACAACTCATTTACTTAGTCCCTCAGTCGGACATCACTCTCAGTTATTTCAAAGTCCACAGGAACTAAAAGCCTATGAGGAAGCACTCATTGCGGATGCCTGTTGATAATTTGAGAAAAAGAAGGTTACTAGTAATAATAATAGACCTTATTCAGGTTAAACGTCATTGTAAAACGAGTTTTACAATGGTGCACACTGTTTATATGTCCTAGAGATTATGTAATTTTCACAACACAACTTTCACAACTGTTTTATGGAGTTTCGTCTATTTTTTTCCCCAAAAAGAGGGTTTGCCAGCCACGTCATGTGGTTAAACAACAGTACAATCCACTGAACACACTGTACTTCTATCCCTCACAGCCTTGATTTCATTCAAGCTGTGCCACAAATGTTTTAAGGGATGTTTCTCCAAAAATGTAGAAAAAAGAAAAAAAAAGAAGCCAATATCAGTAGGGTATTCAAAATATCTTTTGTGATCTGCAGAAGAAACTAAGTCACACAGGTTTAAAACAACATGCGGGTGAGTAAATGATGATAGATTTTTCACTTCAGGATGAACTCTGCTGTTACATTTGGCTGTTTGAATGAGAGAATGTTTCAAGGACAGCAGAAGTGATTTTAAAACATTTTAATATACTTCCGAATAGACTTTTCCAGCTCAAAATATTGCCTCAGTGGAACTAAAAAGGGCCACAACTTGATCTGATTTAAGATATCTGAAAATATAAGACAACATATTTTACTAGTTCTCCTTTAAAGCTTTAGAAGCTAAATATTAGATTATAAGAGAATCAGCCTACTGACCTTTTCACATGAGGTACTTATTATCAGATCATAGTAAGGGACCTTTGCAACTTTACAGATCTTCTTTATGCACCAAGAGCTTGTAACACTCCAAAGAAAAAGGAAAAAATGAAATTGCATCATATGACCCCTTTAAATGACATCCATTCATTGCATTGCAGCTTGGCGACGACAGGAAATAGCAATTAAAATGCTGCCAATCGAACTCCCCACACTCCAAACCACTGTGAAATCAACTACACAAAAGATCAAGAGATTGCTTGGTTGCAAAATTGGATTTTTACTTAAATTTGTAGCTTTTTTCCACTGTATGTGTGCCTGTGTGTGTATCTACAGTTGATTTCAACATACTGTATATATGTGTCTTTCTTACTTCTGTAGCATATTTTACAAACACAAAGGACATAAGGAAAGCTTCTCCTCTGCATTCTATATGGTCTCTCCCCTCCTTCTCTAAACCTGTACATTATTCATGTCCCAGTCACTGGAGACCCATGAGCTGCTGTATACTGGGTTTCCCTTTTGCCTTTAAACACTTTAATGCAACCCTAATATATCACATTATGTATTTCTCTGACACATACTCTCAGGAGTGTGAGTAAACACACATATGGTCTTTTCTCCCTTTTGGACAAAGTACACAGCACAGACCCGCTGTGATGAAACCCCCCTACATGTCTGCCTTTAGTTCTAAGTATTTGCATTTGGTTTAGTTTTTCTCCCTTTCTCTCAGAAGTACACACATATATACACACGTGCCCTACTGCACAGATGCACAAAAGACACACAGATCCTCCTGTCTCTGTGCACGAGTCTCTCCTGGGATCTGCATGGTCGCAGAATTTCTCTGTAAGTCTTTTACAAGATGCTTGACAAGAAACACACACCATCTGCTACTGAATGTGCCTGATGCATTCCAGAGGATCTCAATATTACCTCAGACTGCCAGAGTGAAAATGAAGACATTCATTATTCACACAGCACTTTTACCGTAAAAGGTCGTTTGACAGATTGGTGACATTAAAAAGCTGTTATAATGCTATATGTCGTAAATGACATTGCACTAAGCAAAGATCATTGATTTAACATTGAAATAATGTTAAATCAATGAGCTTTGCTATTTGGGATAAGGTAAATATCATAAGAATGCACCATTAAGCAAACTTTGAAGAAGAAGTGGGTTATATTCATCATTCGGTTATCACTCTGTCCATAAAGTTTAGCTAATAAAACCAAACTTTGTTAAGCGATAAGAGTGAATTAAGCTGCCTTATTTTATATAACGATCTTTTAATCATGTGGTAGATTAATAAAACGATGTGTGATTATCAGGGAGGGAGATGTGATAAGATAGACATCTGTTTAATGAAAACATTCGCTCAACTTTCATTCCCATTGTCCTCTTGTGAAATGAATTCTGTCATTGTTTATTCACCCTCATGTCGTTCCAAAACACTCTCGAAATATCTTCTTTTATATTCCACAGAAGAAAGAAAGTCGTAAACATTTGAAATGACATGAGATTGAGAAAGAGAACATCCACATTCTTCACAGAAAGCTCTCCCAGCCCAGACAGGACTCGAAGCGGAGACTTTCTTGCTGTGAGGTGACAATACTCCCATTAAGCCACTGTGACACCCCACTTTACACCTCCATTACTTTTACTTTCTTTGTAGCTGTAACCTATCAATCACTCCTGTAGCAGAATAATCTCACAAGAGGTTAATCTATTTCCCGCCTATTTGTCAGCATCTGTGACTTATCCCACTACCGTAAATCCTTCACCAAAAGGCTTGTTGTCCAGACTAAAAAGCCATTAGTTGAACTCTGTGTTAGCAATTCTGAGTTTTATTGTTGATCAGTTTTCAAAGCGGCTGTGTTACTTGCAGATAAGGACTAAGGAGGCACTTTTACACGCCATGGCGGTGATAACGCAGCTTCGCTGTGCTCACAGAGGCGTCTCCACTTTACTGGATCACTGAGACATGAAGGATTGGCTTTTATTTATCTCTCTCTCTAACTCTTTCACTCCATTTCTCTTTTGCCCCATTTCAGAATTCAACAATTCAGAAACAAATGTAAAATAATTGAAATTCTCTTAATTACTTTTACACGCCATGGCGGTGATAACGCAGCTTCGCCGTGCTCACAGAGGCGTCTCCACTTTACTGGATCACTGAGACCTGAAGGATTGGTTTTTATTTATTTCTCTCTCTAACTCTTTCACTCCATTTCTCTTTTGCTCCATTTCAGAATTCAACAATTCAGAAACAAATGTAAAATAATTGAAATTCTCTTAATTAAAGCAAAATAAATGCAATCGGTCCTAATCAGTAAACAAAAAACCTAATCAAATATATGTTATCCATCCATTCACACATTATTTAAAAATACGAATACATTCGGGTGATTCATAACTGTTTTTGATTCACTAAATAGAACCGACTCAAAAGAGCCATTCGTTCGGGAATCGGAATACACTGATCGCCTTGTTTCTGCGTTGTTCCATCCGCATGGCAAAACCATGCACGTTCGTGAAACTTTAACTGAACCGAACGTCATAAAAAATCATTCAGTTGTTCAGGGAACCGTTTCGGTTCTCGTTTTCCAGTTTTACTGAGCAGAGACTGCGTGGCGCGATTCTTGACTCTCGCGCAAGTCTTCACTGGAGAAGATAAGAGCATGTCAGTCGCGAGCTGAATTATTTAAAAAAACTAACCAGCCTAGCGGTTCTTCGCCTCTGTTTGTGTTTCTTTTATTTTTAAACCACAGCTTGATTTGGGCTGCCATGCTCGCTGAAAGCCAAACACACATAGTGGTCGTTAGCATGTGTTTATTTCCATATTTAATACATTCATTTTTTAAATTCAATTCATAAATAGGGACGAAAATTCAACAATTCAGAAACAAATGTAAAATAATTGAAATTCTCTTAATTAAAGCAAAATAAATGCAATCGGTCCTAATCAGTAAACAAAAAACCTAATCAAATATATGTTATCCATCCATTCACACATTATTTAAAAATACGAATACATTCGGGTGATTCATAACTGTTTTTGATTCACTAAATAGAACCGACTCAAAAGAGCCATTCGTTCGGGAATCGGAATACACTGATCGCCTTGTTTCTGCGTTGTTCCATCCGCATGGCAAAACCATGCACGTTCGTGAAACTTTAACTGAACCGAACGTCATAAAAAATCATTCAGTTGTTCAGGGAACCGTTTCGGTTCTCGTTTTCCAGTTTTACTGAGCAGAGACTGCGTGGCGCGATTCTTGACTCTCGCGCAAGTCTTCACTGGAGAAGATAAGAGCATGTCAGTCGCGAGCTGAATTATTTAAAAAAACTAACCAGCCTAGCGGTTCTTCGCCTCTGTTTGTGTTTCTTTTATTTTTAAACCACAGCTTGATTTGGGCTGCCATGCTCGCCGAAAGCCAAACACACATAGTGGTCGTTAGCATGTGTTTATTTCCATATTTAATACATTCATTTTTTTAATTCAATTCATAAATAGGGACGAAAAATGAAAAGATTATAATGTTAATGATGTTAACTCCCGTATGATGTAATTTTAGGAGACACCAGCTAGACGTGGTCAAACCTGCACATTGTGACATAAAGCTGATATACTGTATAGCCTGGATCTGATCACGATTTTAAACATTTCAGAGAGGCGGCAATCAAAACCCAGGGCATGAACTAACACCGTTTTTATTGTGATTCGAGAGAAAGGTTTAGACACAGCCACAATAAAAAAGAAAAGAAAAAACTTCCCATACCATAGACTGCAAAACGATGAATTACATCATGTTTACGGGAAAAAATGTATATATTCTAAAGGCATTAGTATTTTTTTCTGTTTTTGTTAAAATGATGTATCTCGTAAATTTATTAAAATTGTTTACAGCGCATCTCACATGAACAACTGAATAAGAGACATCCCGCTACACTTTACTGTATGATTCATTTAATTGATAATACTGTCTGAATTGTAAATCAAATGCAAATTTTATAACGCAACACGTTAGAAATGTGTAAGACTTCCTTATACGACTCAGGAAGTTTCAGGGTGGTGTGAAAAGTCGACACGCTTTGAAATGAAACCGTAAGCCCCTTTAAAGTCGTTTTAATAAGATTCCTCACTTAAACTTGTGATATGTTAATGCGAAGCTGGTTAAATATATCCACTGCTTTTTCACTTCGCGAAACTGTTGAAAATACATGCAACAAGCCACGATTTTAGAGAAATGAAGTTAGAGTAGTGGGAACAGGCTTTCTATCCATCCAGAGATGTGTTTCCAGACACACCCCGGAGCGGAGCGGGAGTGTTTTGCTATTCAAAGCAATATGTGATGAGATGTTACCTGTACGATTGTTTATCTGATCTGACGCTGGCTTGTGTTGCCTTTTTGAAAAGGTGTCAAACCGAAAGACTTGTGCAAATGAAAAACAATGCAATGCGTTTATTTTAAAGAAGTAATTTCTTTGTTGTTGTTATTATTATTATTTTTTGATCGCGTCAGATGTCAAAATGCAATGCATGTTTTAACCAACTGTTAGCAACGCTAAGTTTATCCCTGTCTGCATATGTCGTGCTAACCGATCTCCAGAAAGCATATATGGTAACATTATATCAACAGATAAAAATCAGACGATAACCATCTTACCTGACCTGTCCAGTTCACCTCTCATCGACAGATTCCTGGCGGATCTACGTAAAGACATCCGGTTAGAAGTCCGTATCCTCGCATACAGTTTCGTATTACTCTAATGTTGAATTTAAAACATATGGCTGAATTCCAGCAGTGGAATCCAGGTTTCATTCAGCGGGTGAAGTTTGCATTGAGCGCGCTCCTCGGAAACGCTATGCGCGCGTGGAACTGTCCGTGGTGCTGAAAAGGCGTCGCGCGCGTCATTGGATTCCTTGAGATTTTTTGCCACCTAGACTGAATTAGCCTACCTAAAACGCCAAAGAACACTCGCTGCACACAAACTTTTCTAAGTATTACAGAGCGTTAAAGAAATGCATTTGAAGTGTCACAGATTAACCTGTTATGCATAAATTGAACGCCCATTGACGACTCTAAGAGCGCGTGTGTGCATGCGTGCGTGCTCTGATGGAATTACATTTGCACTGATTTGGTGTCTAACCCTGAAACGGTGAGCTCAAAATATCGACTGGATTTCTTCAACTGAAAAACAACTCGAAAGTGGGGATGTACGCTAGATGCGTTTCCAATTCACCGACCACTGCCCCTACAACGAACGATTACTGACCGCATATCGTGAACTATCGAGAAAACTATGCTGACAACAACTTGACTCAGTCTGTTCTAACTGCTCCGCGAGACAGAATATGTAAATACGCCGAAAGACGTCAGATTGTGTCGGTTTTGTCTAATTGGCCAAGCACCAGTCTGCGACGGCGATGTATTAAGGTTGGCTTGTCAGAATCACACATCGTGAGATCAATGTCCCATTTCAGGTCGATAGACAAGTTTCAACATGACACGAGAGGAAAGCGCGCGCGAGGGCACGAGCTCCCATGAGGATTTTCTCAGACCGAACATAGATTGTGTGTGTTGACCCCTGACACATTGAGCCAGTCACATCCCATCTTGGATTATCAATGTTTTAGCCTACAACTTGCGAGAGAGTTTGTCTGCGAAATCTGTTTAGTTGTAGATCGCCATCAACGTTTTGAAAATTAGAGAAAGATTACTTACACAGATGGCATAGCTATTCCTCGAAGGATCCTAAACACGTTACATTGTAAGTGACAGAGTTAGTAAATAATACATTGATAGGCAAAAGAACATATTGTGCAGTGAGCAAAGTCAGACCATTTTAAGAACAACGGATAGTTGACCCAAAAATGAAAATTCAGTTATTTACTCACCATTATGTTGTTCCGAACCCCTATGAATTTCTTTCTTCTGCACAACAGGAAAGGGGATGTCAGGCAGAAATGTTAGGGACTGACAGCCTCAGTCACCATTCACTTTCATGACGTCTTTTTTCATACAATGAAAGTGAATAGTGACTGAAGCTGTCATTCTACCTAACATCCTGCCTTCCATGGAAAAGACAGTGCTCTTTTGAATTAAAAACATAGCCAAACTCTAATTAAACAATATCATACAGGTAGTGTTACTGTGGTGGTGACTATAAGTACAGATAAGATTCAGCCTCGGGTTGTTGTTCATTACAGCAGCACTATTGCAAGTGTGATACTATGTTTATGCAATAAGAAGGCAATAAATGAAAGATACATTACATACAAATATAGAAGATACATAGTGGCCACTTATTGGGTTTATTTTTGCTTCACCAATGAAAATAGGTCAAAAAGAGCATAACTCCAAAGTTCCTCTTTTTCTGTGCTTCACTAAGCTCACAGCAATTCTGTGACAAAGTGTTCAGAAGATAGAGAACCTGCCGGAGCTTTAGGATAAGGCACTTGTATTGATCTGTATTGTCAATGGCAAACACATCATCTAAACAGATCTTCAGAGTAACTGCACAACAAAGGAGGACATTTACACCAAAGGGGATTCCTGAGGCTTAAAATAGATAAAGACACTATTCTTATCAATTAATACTAAGAACTAAGGCTAGCAAATGACAGCTAGGGAATTAGTAACAATAATAATACAATAAATAATAGAACTTTACACAATAAATATATACACAACCATTCAAAAGTTTAGGGTCAGTATGATTTTTTATTTTTTTTGGAAATAAAGAAGGAAAAATAAAGAAATTAATACTTAGATTTAGAGACATTTATAATATCACATAAGATTTTTTTTGTCGTCTTTTCTTTTTTTCAACTATTAAGCAGCACAACTGTTTACAAAATTGATGATTCAAATAAATGTTTTTTGAGCACCAGGTCAACATCGAATGCATTCTGAAGGATCATGTGACACTGAAGACTGGAGTAATGATGGTGAAAATTCAGTTTTGCCATTACAGGAATAAATTACATTTTTGAAAAAATATATTAAAATAGAAACAGTTATTTAAAATTTTAAATATGACCTTTTTTACTTTACTTTTGAATCAAATAAATGCAGCATTGGTGAGCCTAAGAGACTTCTTTTAAAATCATAAAATAAAAAAATAAAAAATCTTACAGACCACAAATTTTTGAATGGTAAGAGTATACTTCATATCTTTGTTTAGTAAGAAGGTTGAAATAGCTGTTAAAGTGAACACATGAACCACAAACACTTCCCCCTTTGCCTTACACATACTTTATATTTTCTTGCAGAATCACAATGTAAAAGACTGATCAAATGACCTGCTGAACATCAGAATGCAACTGTCAGTATCAAAAGATGAAATAACGTATGATACAACTGATATTCAAACATTCTGACACAGTAAGAAAAATATAATCCAAAACAAACAACAGTCCTTACGCTGAAAACCCTGTTTCTCTCCTAATTAGCTTATGAAAAATAGAAAAATACATGGGAAAGAAAGAGAAAATATAGCCTGATTTACTTAAATATGTCCTGTGTATTGTTTGTATTGACTTTTTCTTTTCTAAAAAACAATAAATCAATTACATGCAGAGGGCACAAAAATAGTCAAATTAACACACTCCAATCATTAACAACATGCACTTTTTATTCTCACTCTTTTTCAGTTCTATTCTACAGCAACAGACAGCATTTGGAATGAATTATTCATGTTTTGAAGCAAACGTTACTGAATACATCATCTGTAGAACATGTTCATGAAATAAAATGTCTGATTAAGCTTCACTTAGTTGCGTTAATAATGTTACCTCATTTTCAGAATCTGCCTGATTTACTTGCTGCCTGAATGTAGTTGATGATTACCGTGGGAAGACAGACAATAGAGAAAGCCACATATACAAATCGTTTAAATAAATACAAAGCCGAAGAATAATGTGCATTTCATTAAGTCTTTAATATAAGGTTCTGAAAGGGATAACTGCTTGTTTGCTGATAACAAAGAAGTAACTTTTTGGATATTTAGGGATGTTAATTTCAAAGACGTAGGAAGAAAAAAAAAGCCTTTGATGATTTCAAAGACAGACAAACTTTCTCTCTCTCACACATGCACCCACACTCACATATGCGCTCATCATTCACCCACATTCCCTCTAATCCGCTTTATCCTTCACTCCTCCCTGTTCCTGATTGTTTCTCCCACCATCATAGGCTTCTGCTGTCCATTATGGTTTTCCTCCTCCACTTCGTTTTTCTTCTCCTCCTTCTCCTCTTCCACTTCCATGTCCAGCTCTTCAAAGGAAGAGCCACTGCCTACAGACTCACTGAACCCCTTGCTCCCTTGGTCCCCATCCTCACTTTGACCCTCTTCCTCACCCAGGTTCGGCTGAGAGCTCTCCAGTAACGGGGCTGAGGCCTCCATCACATCCCTGCTCTCTTCAACCACTTCCTGGATCACTGGTCTCGACTTTTTCTCCGGTTCACCTGGAACATAAAGTATATTAACAGGTTAATCAATTAAGATTTTGCCCCCGCAACACAGAATCCCTCTAGGCCACGTTTCTTGATACAAAGGAAATGTTCATATTGTGCCAAAATTGTTCTAATTCTACTCATAAAGAGATCCTTCAATATTATTAGGAACAATTCTGAGTAAACAGACTGAGACATTTGGTTAGAATTTACTCACCCTCAGGTCATCATGGACGTAGATGAGTTTGTTTCTCCATCGGAACAGATTTGGACAAATTTAGCATTACATCACTTGCTCACCAATGGATCCTCTGCAGTGAATGGGTGCCACCAGAATGTGAATGGGTGCCGTCAGTTCAAACAGCTGAAAAAACATCACAATAATCCACAAGTAATTCACACGACTTCAGTCCATCAATTAATGTCTTGTGAAAGTGAAAAGCTCCATGTTTGCAAGAAACAAATCCATCATTTTAACTTCAAACTGTCACTTCTGGCCAAAATATGAGTCTACAATCCATAACAGTGAAAAAGTCCATCGCCCTGTTGTCTTCTCACATCAAAATCATGTTTGTTTAGAGCCATTTTAGACTGTTTTGTTTTTTGCTTGTAAACAGTTCGTGATCTGTGCATATTTCTCTCTTGATTCCGATGAGGTGCCTTTTTCATTGGTGAAAGCAATATTATGGATAAAGGACTCCTATTTTAGCTGGAAAAAATAGTTAGAAGTTAAAAACTTCTTAATGATGAATTTGTTTCTTATAAACACACAGCTTTCACTTCACAAGACATTAATTGATGGGCTTGAATCGTGTGGATTACTTGTGGATTATGATGTTTTTATCAGCTGTTTGGACTCTCATTCTGACGGCACCCATTCACTGCAGAGGATCCATTGGTGAGCAACTGATGTAATGCTAAATCTCACCAAATCAGTTCCCATGAAGAATCGAACTCATCTTCATCCCGGATAACCTGAGGATGAGTAAATTTTCAGCAAATTTCATTGTTGGGTGAAGTATTCCTTTAACATCCATAAAAACTTTCAATTGCACAAAATGCTCTTTATAGTAAAAAAAATTTAAAAAAAAGATTCAGCTTCAGATTATAAAAATGTTCTTCATACTAAGAAAAAATGGTTCTTTTAAGAATTATTAAAGGTTCTTTGGGGAGCCAAAAACAGTTCCTACATGACATTGCTGTGAAAACCCACTCTTGGAATTTTTAAGTGTAAATGATTTTTAAAAAATAAGCTAATACAAGTTTAAAACTTAAATTATAAAATAAAAAATAGGAAAATGGAAGTTTAAAGTCCTGCTGTTACCGCTGATAGCCTTCGGGGATCCTTTAATGGCATTTCAGCATCAGAGGGTTACAGTCATTTACTAACTGCAGTATAATTGCAAGAAGCTGTGCTGTTAACGTGACACACACCAGGTGAGAGCTATAATTGCCAAAAAGCTAAATATAAGCTAAAACAACCCCCAAAGGCTGTGTTTGAGCCAAATTATAAAAATGCCTCCAAAGGGATTTCAAATATTTAACTCAGAATTAAAGGTGAGGCGTCAGTAAACAGCTGCGATTCTGTTGGGGGGAAAATGGAATTCCTAAACGAGGAATAAAAGCTTTATCAATCGAATTTAGTGGTCACTACACAAACATGCTAAACTGGCAAAGACCCAAAGCAGTTGTTAACATTTTAAGTACTAGTTATATTATTATGGCTGTACATAGATTAAATTGAAAAAAAAAAATCTAATCAATTACACAAAATGCTACATTTATTGGATTTATCAATTGTTACCAAAAAAAAAAGAAAAAAAGAAGGCACTACATTATTGTGGCAGACAAGTAAAGCATTGAATAGACATTACAAAGCAGCTTTACAAGTCAATAAACTGAATATTTTATTTACATATAATTGAACATAAGCCTAATCACACACCACAATCCTTTTGAAAATCGAGCAAGGGGCTGTTCTGTGAAAATAGGAAGAAGAGTAGCTTAAAAATATAGACAGAAAAATAATTAAACTCCATTGGGTCTGAAAAAAATTTGGCCAAGAGCCCATGATCTCTTCGTAAGGTGTAATTTAAGAGGGTCATGGCTGCAATCCTTTGCTGAAACTATTTTAAAATGCTTAAAATGAACAAATAAAGTGACTGAATCACAATGAGGATGGAGATGGATGAAAGAGGGATGTGGGAAGGAGGAAGGAAGGAAGGAAGAAAGAGAATGGGAGAGAGAATCTACACTGTGAGTCTAATACCAGCTATTTAAACTAGAATAAAACTTCCCATTTGGCCTAATTTCTTTTAGGACAGCAGTGAATTTGACCTCTCTTCCCTCCCTGCCAGTATTATTTTAGATGGAAAGGGAATGATCCCTCTCTCATCTAGCTCATCTCAACATATTAGATATGGCATCTCAATTAAGCACCAGCTCTCTGCTCATTGTGAAGATCCACAGCGGCAGAACAGAGGAGCAGTGAGGGGAAGACCTTTTCAAACCCCATTAGGTGACACAACACACCTTATATTTGCCCACCACATAAATATGCTTAAATGTCATTCATTTTAAATGAATCCTCCCCAAGAAGCCTGAATGAATGGTCTTTGTATGACAGTAATAAACTCTTGGTCAAAGGAAGAACCTACTCAGCTATGCAAACCACGACCACAAAATATGGATCTATATGCTGGAACAAGTAATATTTTATGTAGACTTATTTTCTTGTTTATATATATTTATTTTTATATTTATATAAAAATACACACACAGGCGGCAAGAAGTTTTTAATCATTTGTTTTTTTTTATTTTATTCTATCAAAAATATAGTAAAACAGTAATATTGTGAAATATTATTACAATTTAAAATAACAGTTTTTGTTTGAATATATTTTAAAATGTCATTTATTCTTGTGATGGCAAAGCTGAATTTTAAGCATCAAGTTTCACATGATCCTTCAGAAATCATTCTAATATGCTGATTTGGTGCCCAATTATTAATAAAGTTACTTATTATCAATGTGGAAAACAAGTTTTTGCTGCTTTATTTATTGATTGATTTATTTGGAAACTATGATATACATTTTTCCAGGATTCTTTGATGAATAGGAAGTTCATTGACAAGCATTTATTTGAAATCAAATTTATTTGTAACATTATAAATGTCTTTACTGTCACTTAATCTGTCACTTAGTCAATTTAATGCATCCTTACTGAATAAAAAGTTGTTGTTTTTTTTTAATTGTATTTCCCCAATACTTTGGACTAAAACAGAAATCGTTACCCAAATCGTTAATCTAAAACCTACTCGTAAAACAGCATCTTCCTTCCCAAGTCCAAGTCACCACAGCTAATTATAACCTCTCAGCCAGAGTTCAATTTAATGCATCCTTACTGAATAAAAAGTTGTTGTTTTTTTTAAATTGTATTTCCCCAATACTTTGGACTAAAACAGAAATCGTTACCCAAATCGTTCATCTAAAACCTACTCGTAAAACAGCATCTTCCTTCCCAAGTCCAAGTCACCACAGCTAATTATAACCTCTCAGCCAGAGTATGTGAGAAACCTTTTAACAACCCAAAAGGGCACCGCTAAGATTAGACTGGGCTTTCCGGTCCTGGTGAATTTGCCTGTACTTGTCCTTCACATTTTGCACAGTGTACCCTTGGTGCTCTTGAGCACTGTGACACTGGAATTAGCTCTGTTCACAGCTTGAATGACACCCTCTAAAAGATCATTGTCACATCCGAGAATGGTCATTTGGGAGCAGAACGTGATGCTCAGCGGGTCCCTAATTCACCAGCACTATCCACTTTTCCTAATCACTTTCCTGGCCCTAATAACTCACCTTATCGTCATTATCGGGTTCAGTTCTAGACAGATCCTGGCCTGCCTGAGTCTCAGAGTGTCAGACCACAAGAGACAGACACAAAAGATTAAATATGGGAAATGAGACACTATGGCCATTAACTAGTATAATATGAGCATGGTGATATTAAACAAGTCACATTAACTTTTGATGTCTTTTAATTGAACACATCGTCTACAGCAGGTGTTAGTAGATAGAAAAATCAAAATGGCAAAGAAAAATATTATAATACATGCTATACATAATACATATAATTGTATCTCTTTATCACTTATTAAAAAAGAGTGTGCACCATTGTATATCACTGAAAAACAATAAACAGTTTTGGCACTAACACGTCAAATATTTGATATGTGGGGGTGAACTTCCAGTAGTAGATTTGCTTCCAGGCTCTCCAAACAGTTTGAAATCTCAACCAAGTTGAAGCATATCTTTCCATGGAAAGCCTCTTAAATCGCATTTGCCTGAATTAGCTTCTAAATTGGGTCCAGTGGGATTGTTAGCCGAGCTTCAGGATTTTTGTTCAGTAAAATGTTTCAGACGGGACAGGACTACGTAATGATAGGTACAGTAAAAGAGAGAGAGTAAGTGATAGTAAGAAAGAGCCCATCACTAACACTGTAACAAAACCAAAAATATTCGATTTAATATAAATTCAGCAAGGAATTTTTTTTTAATATTTATGTAAATTTACTGTATGTAATATATATATATATATATATATATATATACATATACATATACAGTTGTGTTCATAAGATTGCATACCCCTTGCAGAATATGCAAATATGTTAATAATTTTAACTAAATAAGAGGGATCATTAAAATGGCATGTTATTTTTATTTAGTACTCTCCTGAATACGCTATTTCACATAACAGATGTTTATATATACTCCACAAGACAAAATAATAACTGAATTCATTATAAATTACCCCATTTAAAAGTTTTCATACCCTTGAATCTTAATACTGTGTGTTGTTTCCTGGATGATCTTTTTTCAGTTTTGTGATAGTTGTTCATGAGTCCCTCGTTGGTCCTGAGCAGTTCAACTGCCTGCTGTTCTTCAGAAAAATCCTCCAGCTCCTGCACATTCTTTGGTTTTCCAGCATCTTTTGCATATCTGAACCCTGTCCAACAGTGACTGCTACATAAATACTTAAATGTTTCCCAGAAGACAAAATAAGTACAATTTACTCTGATCATCCAATTCAAAAAGTTTCTCAGCTCTCAATGCATTGTGTTGCCTTCTTGAGCAACAGTAAATGTTTTCACCGTATGTAATAGTTATGTATGGGTCCCCCAATTGTCCTCCATGTGAAAAGATGGATCTCAAAATCATACAGTCACTGTTGGAAAGGGTTCAAATATGCAGAAGATGCTGGAAAACCAAAGAATGTGCAGATTATTAACATTTTGCATATTCTGCAAGGGGCATGTAAATTTATGGACACAACTGTATGCATATATATATGTATTTTCTTAAATATATACATGCATGTGTGTGTATTTTTATATAAATATTAAATATACACAGTACACATATATATATATATTATGTAAACAAAAACTTTTTTTGGGGATGCAATTAATCGCGATTAATCATTTGATAGCACTAATATATATATGATATACATAAATATATACATATATAAATATATATATTTATAGCTGAAATGCTTTTAGTGTGAAAGCACATGTGAAGTGAATATGTGAAGTGCTGCACGTTTATATACTGCTATGCATTTGGAATGAATAAAGGTCACTGCATGTTCACAATGAACTCACTGAATGCGTCCAATAAGCCTGAAATACCCGCACTGAAATCCAAGCTCAGTCCTCAATGCGTAAATCTAAAGTTCTTTGGTTCATGTTAAAGCACCTAAGAGACGAAAGAGACGGGAATGGATGGAGAAAGAGAGAGTAAAAGCGAGATGAACTGCCCTGCAATCCCCCAAATGAAGGAGTTTGATTCACAACCTGAACTTGTCAGATCCAGCTGAGCAGCTGTGATTGAACGGCCTTTAATTAAGAGAGCTGCAGGCACACACACACACACACTGAGTTTAGCTGTTGTCCCGCTGGAGTAATGACTCTGTTAGCTGTGCAGAGCAGAAAACAGCCCTTGGACTTTAGCATCAATCTTCACAGCCATTTGTTTTACTGACCACAGAGTGAATTGAGAACAACTGCCGCTGTGACTGAGCCGTGCTCTTTCATTTTTCTCAGTTTCACAGAGCTTGTCGGCTCACAACAGAGACATAATACGGCAGATAAGGTGTGACTACTGTGCAATTGCTCTGGAATAAATGCACATGATGATTGAGTGCTCATGAACACATTCAGGCAAGCACTCGCACGCCGTTTTAATGTTGCTGGCAGGTTCTGACAGATTTATAACATCTGAAATGAGGGTAATAGCTTGGGATCCTAAGCAGAGGTGGCTAAAGAACTGGACATTGAACATGGCAATCACATAAGCTATCTGTCTGTAACTACATAGATATTACTGGATATATTACTGTGATATTACTGGACAAGGGATGAGAATCAAGAGACAGCTCTTATTGAGAATTGTTATGGATTGATTTTCATGACGCTTGCATTTTTTTCACATTGCAATATATGTAATATATAATATAGCCTATGCATCAGAGAACTGAAATCACGTGCTTTGAATCGTACAATTACAATTAATTCATATAATGTTGTAATTGTATACTAATAATAAAAAAATAATACTAATCTCAATTTAATATTAAAAAGAAATGTAAATAAATATTAAAAAATGTCTTCATTTTGTTTGAATATTTTTTATTTTTTTAAAGCAAATTCATACTGATTATTTTTGATCATGATGATGATGATGACGAAGAAGGTAATAATATTAGCAATAACAATTATTATTATATATTTTAATTTAAACATTAAATGTTTTCATTTAGTGATATTTAAAGCAAATTAATACAGATTATTTTTGATGATGATGAAAGAGATTAAAAAGCAGATGAAGAAGAAGAAGAAGAAGAAGAAGAAGAAGAATTCTCATCCTTATACTGGGCCGATGAGTATAGTAACATACCCGCCGCCAACTCTGTAACATCAGCATCTTTATGCTCCACTGTCTCCTCAGTGTCATCAGATGTTTTCTTCTCAAGCAGTTCAGGCACACAGAAGTCCACCTGATTCTCCAGAGGACACATGTAATGGATCAGATCTCCTTTGCATATCTCCAGGAATGGGTACGCATTCAGACTCCTTTCCTAAAAGAAAAAAAAGACAGAAAAATGATTAACGTTGCATACTCACGATGTCACAATTCATGCATATATGCTGCAGTCCTGACACCACTGAGGAACACTGTGTCAAGAACATTCTCCTTTAAATACATTTATATCTCCTTTTATGTTTCAAGCAAGAAAGGAAATCATACAGATTTTAATGACAGGATGAGTAAATAATGAAAGAATAGTCAGTTATACTACTCCTTTTAAAAATCCTTTTGAAAGTCCATTTGAAACAAAAAAAGCTCTATCATTTTATCAACTGATCATACTCAACTGTAAATTTCTCATGCATTTCACCTCCTTCCACAAAGGTTTCCATTAATCTGTTGGCAAACATGATTCAGCTATTATAATATTTTTTAGCAACATAATAGCTATATAAACAACAAACCATGGGGTGAGAAATTAGTAGTGACACCAAGTTATTTGTCCCACCTCATTACAATCAAACTTAGGTCAGACCTTTACTGATCAAACACGCCAGCCATATGACAACTTTGCAGCTGGACTAAGCAGGAGTTTACACCAATTATTCTGCTTTTAATGAAGCAGCCTCATTAAGGATAAGACCAAATGCCACTGCAATGATCTGAAAGAACAATGCAAAACAGCAAGCAGATCAGGCTGTTGTGCACATAAAATCGCTAAGCGTGAAATCATGAACTAAAGTTAAGACATTCGGGACTATTATTTAGATAGAACAGCTCTAGCATGTTTAAACAAGAGGTCAAAAGCATTTAGATGTAAATAAACCACTGTCACTTATCAAACCGAAGTATTTCATCTTTATTTATTCTTTTACGCACAGTAAGCCATGCCTATATTTTTAGATATCATATAATAATGTACTGTATATCGTAAAGCTCACATGTAACCAACAACTAGAAGCTTATCGTTTCAGATTACATTCAAATAAGAACAGATTTAAAATGCATGAAGTAAGAATATATGAATATTTGATATGACATGACATAAAACATCAATAAGGTTTCCCCATACAGAGCCAGAATACATGTGCAGAAAATACTTTGCAATGTATGGTAATAAAAATGCAGATGCTAGAAACATCAGACAGGGCTGCAATATTCTTTTGCACTGTGAATGATTTGATATATATATATATATATATATATATGGAGGATGTTATGTTCTACCGAGCCCTCAGGATAGAACTGTGCTTCCATAATTGTACTGCCTCTTCATGCTGAGAGCTTTGTTTTGATACAGTAACACTGTTTAAGGCCCATAGAAATGACAAGTGCCATAATAAAACAAGGTACAGGCGGAAACAAACACATGTATGTACAAATGTGCACAGGTGAACCTAACAGACACATGCCATTCATTAACAGAATAACCTGGTGATCATAAGATTTTAAACATTCATTATAAAACAGTCACATAGAGAGACAAACCTTTTAAGTGGAAAAATGTTAAAGATCTGGAAAACATTAGACTGAATAATCATTTCATTTATCATTTATCAATTTCAAATATAGTACCTGCTTGATACTGTGGCTGGTTAGGACAAAAACTGATTTATTTCTAAAATAATTTCATTATAAAATCTTAGATATAATGTCACAATTAAAAAAATATCTTCAAAGTAGGCTTTTTGCCAAACAATTTCTTTATTTGATTTTGAGGCCAAGTATAAGGGTGTATTCACACCAGGAAAGTCCGCTAGTTCACTTGCTTTGGTCCGGACCAAATACAACGTTGATTTTTTTTTTTTTTGGTGCGGTTTGCTTTCACACTGCCCTTTTTTGCAAGTGAACCAGAAATTATAAACAAAACAACACGTGTGCTAGGGTCATCCATTTATTGGACAGAAATTCTCAAGCAGTGAAAAACAGGAAGTGCAAAAACAGGCTAATGATGGAGATCTTTCGTAGTGCAATTTTTATTCTTTTACTGATTTGGTGTAATCAGATACTAATGCAATATGAGGCAACTTATGAGCATCATATGAGATAATGTCATACGATGTTGTAATTACGACTTGCCGAAAATAAAATCTATAGATATAAAGTACTTAAAGCATATCACAATGTTAGTTTAAACATTAACCCTATATAAATGTGCGCTATTAGGTGCATATACAATCGTTTGTGCGGAGAGTGGAAGCTGAAGCGCACTTCAGGACATCAGTGGAAACAAATTAAATACGCCGTCATTTTTGCTCATAAAGGTAAGAATAATACATCGTTCGGAACTGTAAAGGGTCTATTTTTATTTGTGTGCACTCACAATATCAAGAAAACGTTGTGCTTTTGTAAAATAAAGAAAACAAATAGGATGCGCTTGCCGTCTCAGTCTGGAACAGGAGCGCTTCACAAAAATGAAACTCAGCGAATATTTTCCTAACAGACATGATGAATATATCAATAGAAATCTTTAAATGACTACAAAACGAAATCATTCAAATCCAAAACAAAAACTCTTATGTAATCCGTAAAGATGCATTTCTTTCTAAAGGCGCGTCCAATGATGAGATGGCGAGTCAGGATCATCAACTTCATCGCGATTGTGTTTTTAAGCATTGTGGTTTAAAAACAAGTGATTTAAGCCACTGAAACGCAAATAACAGGAATATATGTGCGAGCTGTCTGTTTCTGAGCGTGATTTCCGCAATTGGGTCGATCGAGGTCGGGTCATATTCACACCTTAAACTAACCGTACCAGAGTTCCTTTGGAAGCGGAATGAGACCACCTCTTCAGCTGGGTCTTGGTACGGTTGTTTGGTCCACACCCGAGTGCGATTGCTGTATTCACACCTGCCAAAAAGGTCAGCACCAAGAGGGGAAACGAACTTGAGTTCGATTCAATCGAGCCAAACAAGACAGGTGTGAATACACCCAGACTCCATCCCAAGAAGACGGTGAAAGGCCTGAAGAGTAAAGAGGAGCTGAAGATGTTTAGCAGTTTCACAATTCTCTTTCTCATTGCTAATTGATTGGTTGTATTCTAATCCTCAGTAAAAGAGTCCTGCTCTAAGCAGTATGAATAACCTGATACACATAAAGACTCCAGCTCTTAGGGCACACATGCAAATGAGAGCACATCTCCTTGAACCAGTAGTGATAATGAGTGCGAGAGGAAAAACAAAGACAATCCACTCCACACTGTCGCCCCCATGAAAACAATGTCAAAACAATGACGGCACCAAAGTGAGAAATAAGAATAAGCAAACTGCACAAATCTGTCTGTAAACGCTTTAGTTCTTTACCGTCAAGACTGAACATAATTGTACTATATATTTAGGTTATAGACATTTCTGAAGTCATTATGGTCCTTTCAAAGCTTTCAGTCTCTTACAGTAGCGCCATCTGATTGCTGTTCATCAACTGCGTCAACTAGCACTGCAGTAATAACTAGCTTCCAGGCACCTCATTAGTGTAACAGCTTGTGATCTCCATCACGGCTCTGAGCAACACTTTCAGTCAGGGAAAAAGCACTTAGCAATCCAATATAAAAACACAGGAATTTTAAACACCTTTCACACTTTTCAAGTAGGGATGCACCGATACCGATACTGGTATCGGTATCGGGCGAGTACTGGAAAAAGTGGTATCGGTGCATCCCTATTTTCAAGCATGTCGTATAATCTAATAATGAATCTAATTACCCCCTATGAGATGTAATAATGATTAATAAAGCAAAGCGTATATTGCCAACATGCACACTAGGTATGAAAGAGGCAGCGGCGCTCTGAGCAGGACGTCTTTGTGATAACTTTGACTGCTTTTGTTAGCGCTACTGTAGGTGTCATGGGGAAAACAAGTAATATTGCACTTTAACAGGTAATTAACCAAAGACCTCAATATCCTTTGCGACTGATATATCAGCTCATATGATCACGGCTTGTAAATTGTACCGTCAAATACAGAAAAACAAATAAAAAAATGGGGAATGAAACTAGTGAGGTCTGTTACGTTTCACTTCAAAACTTTGCCCTTAAATAATCAGTATAACTTTATAGAGCTTTTAAACTTTGGTAAAAACCATTATTAAAGGTTATAATTAAATTTTGCAGCTAATTTCAATCTTTAAAAGGAGAGCATACATTTATACAGATTGGTGGATATTTGTTTTTTATTGATAATGCCCAGCAAAAACTCTTCATAATGAACATATTCAAATGTTTGGGGGTAAGTACGATTTTTTCAAATTTAATTTAATTTTACATTTTTACATATTTTTTAAATTAAGCAAGAATGTATTCAGTGACCGTAATTGTTGATATATTAATACATTTATAATGGTGCAAAAGATTTCTATTTCAAACAGATGTTGTTCTTTTCAATTTTCTATTCATTAACAAAAAAAAAAGTTTCACAAAAATATTAAACGGCAAGTTTATATGATATTCTGGCCCCTAAATATGTGTTGTGATGATTAGCAAATGCCACTATAATTACACTACAATTCTTTAGTCAGTATCATAGAGTATAATATAAAATAAACTCACATGGATAACCCTGAAATGTTTACATATTGCACAGACATAACATATGCTGCTATCATAAAGAACCTGTATCATTTTGAACGCACAGCTGAAAAACAGCTGAGAAACCGACATCCATATAAATAACACCTGGCGGTTCCAGCATCATCCATCTCTCAGAGCTCCTTTATTCTGTTGAATATCTTCATTTCTGTCCATCATAAAAATAAATAAATAACTAGCCACTATATTAACCAGGCCCGTTATAATTGAAAGTATGCTTCCGGCATGAGCGGTTTTAATTACGCGGAGACGATGCTCTATTTTCCTAGCTGCTTTGTGTGTGAAACCACACCCTCGGTGGTGGCTGCGGGGCGAGTGTTACCCAACACAATGAGTCTGCATGACTCCACTTACCCTGAGCTAGATGGGGTGCAATCAGGAGATAATGAAAGGGAAACATCACCTCCTCAGCAGGATGAAAAGTGTCCTGTTTATATGAGCAAGCAATCATAAGAGCTCGACTGATGGGGCTTTTCTCTCAAAAGCGAATTCTACAGAACAACAGCACTGTTGTTACACTGTCAACAGCCAAGTTCAGTTACAACAGCATCTACTTTAAGTTAGAATTAAGCCAGTCTGGCTGCAACCTGCTTAAACCAGCCTTTGCAGGTCTTTTAAGATGGTTTAGCTGGTCTCCCAAACCAGGCCAAGCTGGTGTCTAAATGGTTTAACTAGTCAGCCAGTTGGGCTCCCATCCCTATAAAATAATGATGCGCTGCTATTAAAGATCTGGCTGAAACAGATTAATTAATAATTATCTTCATGTTAGGGACAATATTTGAAGAGTTCAGATGCAAAAGCCTCTAAGTGCCATCTGAAATTTTCTTCCAAAATGAGCATTTTTCTCAGGCTCTCATGTGTGGGTTCAGTTATTCAGGGGTGTGGACTCGAGTCACATGACTCGAGACTTGACTCGGACTCGAGTCCCAAATTTGATGACTTGCGACTCGACTCGACATAATTAAAGAAGACTTGAGACTCGACTTAGACTTTGACAGCAGAAAGTGAGTGAAACACACACAAACACACATTTTTATCAAATAATACGTCATTAATAGCGGTTCACTTCCATGATTTGGTATGATTGCGTTCACATCAGCAGCGAACCGTACCGGAGTTCACTTGAACCGTACCCCAGACCACCCTTTTTAAGCAGACTCGGGTACAGTTCGTGGGTGCGCACCCGAGTTCGGAAGACAGCGTTCACATCATCCAAACGTACCGAACTCTGACGTCAACCGAAACCGGGTGCGCACCAAAAGTGCTAGTGTGAAAGCACCCTTAGAGGCTTTTGCATCTGAACTCTTCATTTTAAATTAGCATTATTTTTGGCATTTTTCATGTTGTTTTTGGACAGTACAGTATAGAGCAGCCAGAAAGCAATGTGGGGACTTAAAATTTGATCATGTTATGGCCAATAATTAATAAATGTCAGATATTAAGATTCTATACTACTTTATGTCAATTAATAAAAAAATACATAAATAATAAATGCATAAAAAATAACTAAAATTCATTGTTTAAAGTAAATTTAGGCATCACAACATTATGTCTAGTATAAAAAAATAATATTTATTCTGAGATTTGTTAAAGTCACATTAAATGTCACAACAAACATTGTTATTAAAGGGATAGTTCACCCAGAAAATGAAAATGTTGTCATCATTTTCTCACCCTCATGTCATTCTAAACTTGTATAAGTTTCTTTCTTATGTTGAACATAAAAGAAGATATTTTGTAGATTGCTGGTAATCAAACAGTCGATGGTCTCCATTGACTTTCATAGTATTTCTTTCCCTACTATGGATGTCAATGGTTTGGTTCTTCAAAATTCTTTAAAATATCTTCTTTTGTGTTCAACATAAGAAAGAAACTTATACAGATTTGGAACGACATGACAGTGAGTAAATAATGACAACATTTTCAGTTTTGGGTGAACTATTCCTTTAAAGATTCATTTAATTTGAGAAATAATTAAAATCATTTCTGAATTAATTTCAGAAATAATAAACAATAACCAATAAACAATCTGTAAACAATCTGTTACCAATGTATCAAGTATCCATACTATAAATCAACCAAATCAGACCAGCCTTACATCTTGGGGACAGGCAGTACAGATCTCTATATTTTATTTTCATATTTTTCATATTTAGTGTAACAAACAAGAAAGTAGAAATGGAGTCAAGAAATATTTCAGGCCAGACTCTGCAAAATCCACATGAGCACTACATCTCCAATGTGTCAATAGTTACCCACTAAGCATTGGCCCAACTCTATTCATTAAGTGTAATGGTATATCATTTAGAAATGTCTATACATGCTGAAACAAGCTTGCATCAGAGAGGTCATGATGATTTGATACCTGTCCAAGACTTCACTGTACAGCCATACAGATAAAAGGCTATTTATTCCTCATCGACAGGTGAGATTTGTGCAGAGAAAGTCAATGTCTCCTGATAGATCCCTGTATTCCCGCTATGATTTCGCTCAGTCCAGGCCAATTACTGCTTCATAGATCAAGCTGTCGTCACTGTCACAACAGCACTAAGAATAGTTTTGAAATCAATTGGAATAAACCTCTCTGTGTTTGCGGTTAAACATTACTTTTCACTTGAGAGGTGTGGGTGTCTGGGACAGATGTGTCTCTGCATGACAAGTAAACATAAATAATAATGGACTAAAACACGTATACAACCTGGAAAAAGAAGTATGAATGAAAGAAGAAGCATTAGCATAAAATATAAAAATAAAAGCAAAGGCACAGAAAGTCTAAAAGGAAACCCATTTTTTCCTCCCACTAAACAACTGTCATTAAACAACAAAAACCAAGGTAACAAGTGAGGTGTACAAGATGGAGCTGTAAGCCAATGCCCTTGTGAATATAATAGCTGGTTTCATTTTTACTCCCACAAGTCATTCTGCACAGGGGTTTCAAACAAGAGGGGTCTGCTGGAATTGACAAAAAATTGTTATTATACATTTATAGAGCTGTAAAACAGTAAAATCGTTATTATTATGAAATGCGCTATACAAATAAATAATCAAATAGATCATGTTTGTCTTCAGGTTTATATATCAAAGTGGTAGAATTAGTGTTTATAAGTGCTAATTATTTGCTTTGGCTTTAGTACAGTAGTAATATGCAAGCCAATTATTTAATTTTGCTAATAATGTTTTTTTTTTTTCTTACACAGTATAAATCGGTCTTTATACATTAAAATATACAGAGAGAGTCCCTCATAAGAGGATCATTATATAAAGTATTATTAATTATTTACACAGAGTATATATATATATATATATATATATATATACACTACAGTTCAAAAGTTTGGCTTAGTATGTTTTATTTATTTATTTATTTGCAAGAAATTGTTTTTATTCAGCAAGAATAAAATAATCACAAAAAAGCTATCCAATTTCCACAAAAAAGCAGCACAACTGTTTAAAATATATTAAAATAGTTTTATTTAACTGTTTTTCTGATCAAATAAATGCGGCTTTGGTGAGCATAAGAGACTTCTTCAAAAAAATAAAAATAAATAATAATAATCTTACAGACTCCAAACTTTTGAATGTTAGTGTATTTGTTAGATCCAAAAAAGAAATATGTTGAATTCTGGACAGCCGGATGCGGACGAACTTTTACATTAATGACTGGAACTCTATTCTCCTCAAACTATAAAACCTACTGTCTATTCATATTATGGTTTAAATGCTGATCAAGAGCTTTGGAAGACTTCCCTGCTTCAGCCATGTTCTATAAGCTAGACCTTCAAACTAGTGGCCTGTATTAAGACATCAGTGTTGAATCCCTTCCTGTTTGCTGTCAGAGAGTGTTGTGATTGTGGGGCATGACAGTCTAGTCACGTGGAATGCCAGACGAACCAACATTTGCACCAGTGGTGACAGATGAAACTCAGCAGGACTCCACCGCACCGCACAGTAACGTAAGAGTCTTACACAACAAGCCACAAAACCATCGATAAAGGCTGGATAAACCTATGGATCTTTTGGTTTTCAAGTCAAAGTCCTTGTATGCAAAACTTGCTCATAGGGCTGGGCGATATAGCTAAAAAATGTATAACCGATATAATGTTTCATATCGTTCGGTATCGATTATTATTGACATTTTTATAACCTTTTTTAAAACAAAGAGCAATAGAAAAAAATGTTTACATTTAACCACTGTATTTTTAAATTAACTCAATTTATTGAGACAAACGACTATTTTCTTTTTTGTTTTGTTTTAACAGTCAAACATAAAATAAAAATTAAACAAATATCTCATCTGTGAGACGCGAGTGCAGCAGTCATATTTGTCCGTCTAAAAAATTAGCTGAATTTGCGTTCTGTGTGAATGGCTTGGTTTCGGTTTTTCTATATATCTCGTTGCATTCAAATGCAAATGTTTATTTTAAATTCGACTAATATCAATTCTTTACTCACAATCTCCTCATCATAGGCAGGCACAGCACTCATGTTTGTGTGTGCTGTCTGCGTCACTCATAGCACGTGCCAATATCGTGCACTATATCTAAATTTTTTAAATATTTTTTAACGTTTTCTTAAGAGTGAATTAGCAGGTTAAAAATCAATCAAAAGCCCCGTTTCCAGCAGCGCTGAACATTCTGATTAGTTGAGTTCACGCAGCATTGTATTTCAACCACCATATTCGCATAATTTTCAAAAATATTACTGATATTATGTCATGAAATGTAGTTTTAAAAGAATTTCAGGCAAGAATGTAGTTGTTTAAAACACAAATCTGCGGTTTATTTATGCAGACAGCGCCTATTTGAAAATGTGCTTTGCCGATTTCGGAGACGTGAGCTCCACGCGATCAGCGGGCGCTCAGTGCTCACGTATCCCGACGAGAGCAGCCTCACCTCGGCTAGTCCTTCTGACATTTGCCACTGGCTGTGATCTGTAGTGGTTAAACATATAATTCGTTTTGGGCAAATCTAACAGGTAATCTTTGGTCTTTATTATATTAATCTATTAATATGTTAAAATGAAAATGAAAAGAGGCAATACTGTTTGATATAATATAATATTTAATTGTAAAGTATGTACATTCCCTGAACTACATTTCTGCGGCTATTAATATGTTTAAATGAAAACGAAAAGAGGCAGTGGTGTTTGATGTCATATTTCGTATTGTAAATACAATGAGGAAAATTGCAGTAGCCAAGGTGAGTTGACTGACGTTATCAAGTACACTGCTGTTTGCAGAATTACCAGACTTGCGTCGTCCTGTCTCCGAAATGTGTTTATTTACTTGGTATTGAGAAACGCTCGCAGACCTACGTCACCAGACTATTTGCCTATTCTTCACGGTAAGAAATCATCTAACTAATTAAATTTCACCAATATTTGTACCAATAGCTCAATAAAACAAAGATTATTGGAGTGAGTTCTACAAGAAAATACTATTTCAGTCACGTTTTTACACGTTTCATCAAAAATATTATATATTTAATTTTTTAGGAGTCTTAAATGAGCTATAAACACACTGTACAATGTACTGCACAGCGTTAGAGGAAGTCTGCGAGAGAGAATCTGAGGAAGAGAGTGACAGAAGGGGAATACTCCAGGGAAATGTCGTGACTTCAGGCAGCTGCTCCATGAATTTGTCTCCTCCCACAAACAGAATGTGAGCACTCACAGGTAAGCACATCCCCAATCTCCCTCATCTCCCCGGGCTCCCACTGTTACATAATACACACCTCTCTCAGCGCAATCACAGTCCAGCCACAGAACCGAGAGCTGCTCCTATCAGACAGAGTCCATGTAAGACAACAAACCCAAATTTTAGAAGGCATATTTGATGCGCAGCTACTGTTAGTGTTGTCCCAACTGAAACTTCAATGAAACACAATCTCAGTAGCTGACACTAAAATTTCACAAATCTCAATACCAGTTTTGATAGCATGGTGCTCTCTCCAACAAGGGTTTCAAGTAAACTTTAGAATCAAAACTATAAGGTATGTTAGTATTCCTATATTTGTTCCATTTATGTTCACTTTGTGGATGTTATGGCAGCCAGGTTAAGCAGATAAATAAAGTATCACTGCACTAAAGTCTGTTCAGGGCAAAGTGGATGCCCTCAAAACAACACCAACCCACCTGCTCTTTTAACTCTAGTTTGTGACAAAAATAATTCACAGAGCAGAAAAATAGTTCACAGAAAGGAAGTATGCCACATGAAAGGTAAGATAGATAGATAAGATAGATAGATAGATAGATAGATAAGACAGACAGACAGACAGACAGACAGATCAACATCTGATGTCTTAATCAGTATTTTTGTCCCATTTTCCAGTAAAAATCTAAACGCATCTAAACAAACTTAAAGGTCCCATGGCATGAAAATTTCACTTTATGAGGTTTTTTAACATTAATATGAGTTCCCCTAGCCTGCCTATGGTCCCCCAGTGGCTAGAAATGGCGATAGGTGTAAACCGAGCCCTGGGTATCCTGCTTTGCCTTTGAGAAAATGAAAGCTCAGATGGCCCAATCTGGAATCTTCCCTTTATGTCGTCATACGGGGAAAGGTTACCTCCCCTTTCTCTGCTTTGCCCGCCCAGAGAATTTGGCCCGCCCATGAGAAAATGAGCTACTACCGTGCGAGGCGAGCGCAATATTTTTTTTTCCTCGAGAGACATCATGGCTTGCAAACGAGCGAAGCATGGCAGTTGCCCCGCCTCTCTCCTCCTCATTAGCATTTAAAGCTACAGACACAGAAATGGCACGTCCTAAGGAAAGCTCATTGCGGGACTGGCTCGTAGTGGCTGAAATTCTGCACCAAGGCTGAATTTCGGGAAAGAGACTTCAGATACAGTACTAGGGACCACTTAGGCCTATATAAAAGCATCCAAAAAGCAGCATGTCATGGGACCTTTAAAACTAAATAATAAATATAGCTTAAGTCAAAATATAACAAAATTTAGTGTGGTTTATGCTCCTTTTTAAAGATATTTATTTTTATTCAAAACAACACAAAAATAATGAATAAGACAATCATTAACAGAATCATTCCTTTTGATTTCCTTACATAATGAGCCAAAGAATATTTTTCTTTTGTAAAACAGCTCATTTCAGCAAACTTATCTGTATAAAAAAAGCAATCAAAATCTGTAATCATGTCCTTCAAATCATCCATTCATAAGGAAATGCAGCTAAACTCAGCGGGAGCAGAAGGAGGAGATGAGCATCATGAACAGAGAGCGAATAGACATGCCCATCAAAAGTGAGTGAGAACAAGGAGGCCTATCAGTCACCTGCGGGCATAATAAGACAAGAGGACAGCAGCTGACAGCACTCGCATCTACTTGTGAGACAACAAATGAGGCCGACAGTCCACTGAATAATGAGGCAGAGGTCAGAGAGAGGAGGAGACAGATAGTTCAGGGAAGAGAGAGAGCGAGGGGCCATTTAAGTCTCATATAAAGAGTGACAGGAAGTAGCTTCGAGACCATCTCAACAGCATGCCCCGCTTCCTTTGCCCAGGAGCTTCAAACGCAAGGTCTGAACATCCTTGCTCACAAGCTCTCCAGCTAACAACAGATATCCCTGCCTATTCTTAGACCAGCGATTTCTTACAAGGATCCCTGGGCAACATACAGACGCTGGAATTAATACATCCACAAATCACAGTGACAATTGGCGACAGTCCCCGGAGCCCTTCCTCCCCAGCCTATTTACTTTCATACGCAGTCACACACTCGCGGACACATGGATCTGTGAGAACAGAAGCAAACTCCATTTCACACCTCCCGGTGCTGTTCAATTCCGACCATCCCTTGTGGTCGCACGCTTGAAGAGGACTGTATTTTTATCTTATATGATAACACCTTTATTCTCCCCCCCTTCATCCACGCGGGCATGTCCAAACCGGCGACAAAGTTCTGGAAGTTTTCTCTTTTTTTCCATTCAGAACAAATGAACCCGCTCGGGACGGCGTGTGCCTGTGCGGCTGCGCATCTCTGTGAAGCGTGTCTGGGTATGTGTGGGTGGGTGTGCACTGCGTGTACCCTGCCGATCGATACGCCGTGTTTTCTGATGAACAGTAATTGTGGGGACTTAGTCAACTGCGGTGCCCGAGTCGACACAGAAGTCCTAAATCGATTGGCTGAGCTGGGGGAGAACGTAGCCAATCAACACTGATCTAACAGTCATAGTTCATTACTCTGAGATGTCTTTGCGAATCTAAATGAATTATTCTGCTGTTCAAAGAAAAGTCCCAGTCATATTTAAGCCCAAAATCAAAAGGCAGAAAAAGCTAATTATATTTTTGGCAATACTCAATTCTTTCAAACAGTTTTAATGATAATTAAACACCCTTTAAATTTGCTTTACTAATCATTTAAAACAGTAATGTAAATCATGGTGTTGGGATCAATATATGTATTAGTATTCACACTACTTAAGTTATTGGTTAACAATAATATGTATTTTTTAATATACATATTGCAAATTATTTTATTAATGTTGTAGTGTAATGAGACTTTATTTATTGAGTCAAAAAGCAAAAACACATTTATTAAAATTGCTAATGGACACTTAATAATCAGTATGATAATAACATGTATACACACTACCAGTCAAAAGTTTTTTTGAACAGTAAAATTTTTTATGTTTTAAAAAAAGTCTCTTCTACTCACAAGCCTGCATTTATTTGAACCAAAGCACAGCAAAAACAGTAACATTTTGAAATATTTTTACTATTTAAAATAACTGTTTTCTATTTGAATATATTTTAAAATGTAATTTATTCATGTGATTTCAAAGCTGAATTTTTATTTTTATATATTACATATATTTATTAAATATATATTATGTAAACAAAAACTTATTTTGGATGCAATTAATCACAATAAATCGTTTTGACAGCACTAATTTACACACTACATTATACTACAACATTAAAAATCTTTTTTCCATAGATAATACATAATAATGGAAAAATTTTCCATAATAATGGAAAAATCTAAATGGTAACAAGTGGGCTTTATTTTCTTTTTGCAAAACAGAATTTATTTATTAACATATGCTTTTGACTTTATGATGAACTCAGATGCTTCATGATAATATTCATGATGTTCTACACTGGAAACAAATCCTGGTGTAGGAATTACTTTGAAACAATTTTCACTCATAAATAGCTAGCAAATTTCACAAATAACTTCAAAGACACAGCAAGTAACACAATGAATCAAACATAAAATTTTGATGTAGAAAGACTGAAATAGTATTTTCACATAAAAGGTACTCCAATAATCTTTGTTTTATTGACAACTTTGAAAAATAATTTTTTATAGTGCAAAACCACACCTACCGACAAACATATCCACAGATGATTTTCCTTGAGTTTCAGACTCCTTTATGTACTTACATGGAAAACATGAGCGCATGTTCTGTGCATGGATCAATATTTAATTCCTGGAGAGTCTGTCCTTATATAAAGATCTCTGCACTAGCTTTACAACCAATACAGCTCAGCACAAACAAATCTGTTTGGCAGGGGACACGTCTATTCTCTCTGCTCCCTAATGCACATGCACAATGGTATGTGGAAACAGCTAATTAAAAATCCATTTATGCTTGGCATTGGTAGGAGAGACATTAACTCACACACACACATACACATTTTCACTCATGGCAACCCAGCAACAGTCCCAAACCCTACAGAATGAGCAGTATAGTGAAGTGGGACATTTTTAGCTCATCTGGTCTCATCACTATATGTCATCAGAAAATGTGCTGCCGGTGGTGTCAGGGTCAGCTCTGCATACTGGACATACATTCTCATCCTACCAATCTGACAAGGATAGTTAGCAAGCAGACAAACAGGCGCTTGACAGCCATGAATATGGACAGTTAGATAGATGGAAGCCTTGTATTCATGGCTGTCAAATGGTTTCTATATATCCTAGATGTTATACAGCTGAGTTTTTTATCTTTACCGTCCTCCATTTATGTAAAAAAAAATGTATATATATATATATGATAATAACAAAATAATTAAATAAAATAATTTTTAAAAAATGGTCAGTATGAATTTTTTTTATAAATATTTAACAAAAATAAAATATATAAAAAAGTATAGGCCTATAAATAAAAAATACACTTTACTTACTTACTTTAGTAGGTAGTATGAGTACACAAATTGGGACACAGCCAAAGTGTCCCAGCTACAGCTGGTCTATTAAAACACTTGAGACATCAGGATTGATTTTTGTCTGAGCTCTAAGGGTCACAGGGCGGCGTGATGATGACAATGAGAGAAGAAGACAAAAGACAATACCTGGAGAGTATATAAAGACATTTCTGGCTCAACACTCTTAGCGGTTTTGAGTCTGATTATAGACAGTAATGGTGGTAAATTGCTGAATTCTTAAGCAGACGACAGAAAGGTCTATTTTAAAATATCTCGGCAAAGAAAAAGCCATGCGGCTTTTAAGGTGTTTCCTACAGAATTTAGAAAAGAACATTCAGATATTACATGAAGAGATACAGGGCTCGCAAAATTTCAACAACACAGTATGAGTGGGGTTGGACAATGTCTATGGTAACATACAGCATTGAGCCATACAATTACATGATTTATAGTTCAGATACAGGTTTTCACAAAAACAAAAATCTTATACAACAACATTTCAGCCTTTAGACCATTTTTATGAAAAGGGATAAATCAAGTTTATAAATTGTCAATTTAAAATGTATAAATAAGGAATTATAGGTAAAATGAAATTAAAATGGCAATGACACGTTTCTGAGGACAGTCGGTTCCCTTCAGATACATTCAAATAAAGACATCCGTGCCGCGTTATGGTTTTGACTTGAAACGTGCAGCGCTTATATTTATTCAATGACATTATTGCCTTTTGAAGTTTAATCTTTGATCTTTCAAGCTATTTAATGCCAGTCAGCGGGTGTTGCATTGCTTCAGTCCAAAAGAAGTGAAATAAAAAGCGCCCATCCATAAAAAAAGCGTCTCACACGGGGGGTGAACAAAGTCCTCCTGTAGTGAATCGATGTGAGGTCAGCTTTGCGCATGCGCTGCTCAGAAGTGACGAACGCGGAAGCGCAGGGGAGAGATCAAAACAAAACAACGGTCATGAATTAGAAGTACAAAACGAGGATTTGTAAAGAAGAATGTCAGAGGATTTCGATATAAGCCAAGAGGAGACTTATATTTTTTTATATTTTTTCCTTTGCTAAAGTAAGGAAACTTTGCTTCCTTTGCTCCTGTTAACAAACGTTGGTTTTCACGAGACTCACCAGGGCATGCGCAACGGTGACATCTTA
>NW_015638106.1:39914-76378 GCF_001515625.1 Sinocyclocheilus rhinocerous | reverse complement strand
GACTGGATTCGTCTGAAAGAAGAAAGTCATATACACCTAGGATGACTTGAGGGTGAGTAATTTATGGGCTAATTTTCATTTTTGGGTGAACTAACCCCTTAAGTTTGATACAACTCACTTTAGGAGTTTTTAAGGACACGTGGGAGATCTGCATTTAAGGTAGCCCGTCGGGCAGAGTGGTGATACATTTTGGTAGCCCGACTGGAAAACACAATAGCCCCGGGACGTCGGGCTAGCGATTTTGCAAGCCCTGAGATATTATCCTCTCCAGAAAGCTTGTGTCTTTAAATCCCTTGTGCCTTGAAGGGATAGTCCAACATTTACTCACCCTTATGTCATTTCAAACCTGTATGACTTTATTTCTTCTATGGAAGACAAAAGAAGATATTTTAAAGGATGATGGTAGCTGAAAAGTTTTGGTTCCCATTGACCTTCATTGTAAGATCAACAAATACAATGGAAGTCAATGGGAACAGAAACTGGTTGGTTATAAACATCCTTCAAAACATCTTCTTTTGTGTTTAGTAGAAGAAAGAAATGCATCCAGGTTTGGAATGGCATGAGGGTGAGTAAATGATGACAGAATTAAAATTTTTGGGTGAACTATCCCTTTAAGGCCCCTGTGTTCTATTTCACCCATTTACAGGCTATCTAGCTGAATAGAAGAATGTGTCTATGTAAAAGACTCCTAATAAATGCATCTCATCGGGCTTGCTTGAACTTGAAACCATGTTTTCTTATACCCAATGAGTTGAATAGTCATTAACCACACAGACTAGTCCATTTTGAAAATCCATAGGTTTGCATATCTCCAAAAGTCTACAACATGAGGATTTGGGTCCCTAACCCCTTTTGACCTCTGCACCTGTGCCCTGGTTCACCCCTGGCCAGCAATTATTAACGTAGAAAGAGCACTAATAGTCTGTATTTACTGTCTTCACTGCTGAGAAGCCTCTGAACGTAACGCTGCTTTTCCTGCACTAATGACTGTGATTTTGAGAGAGAGAGAAAGAGAGACAGACAGACATACAAGAGAGGAGGGGGACATCTCTGGAGATCGTAAATGAGAGAGAAAAGACTGTTTCGCAAACAAAATTATGTGTCTTTTTTTGTCAAAATATAATAGTGAAATGTCTAAAATGCCAATATTACAGTGAACGATTGTGGCAAAATTGACAACAATGTTTTACCATGCGGATTTCAGCATGTATTTGTTATATAAGTGAGAGTGTGAGACTGCAGTTGAATACGATTTGAGAAGTACATTATTCTCTGGGTATTTTTTAATGTGGGGTTTAAATAAAAAGTTTATATGGGAAAGTAGCTACAGAAAACTGCAGGAGAGGAAACAGATGTTACCAGAACACTCCGTTTCCCCTGCTGTCCAACATAAGCAAAAACTATAAAAACAGTGTTTGAAGACGAAACCCTTATTCATGGTAAAATCACACACAAAATAATTAATTGCTTTTATAAAATGGTAGCCAACTGCAATATGATAAATAACACTTCAGTGGAAAAAGCTGAAAAATAAAAAAAATGGTAAAATCTAAGTTAACTGATTTCATTCAAGACAAAAATATTATTTAACATCACTGAACCAACTTATTCTTTCATACCAACAAAACTAATGTTACTATTTAAATCACATTGCCTTAACAAGATTTTACCTAATAACAATGGTTCTGTTCAATCAAACAAGGTCAACAGGAAATAAGCATGTAATCAAAGCTGCATTGCTTTTGCAGTCTGCAATCATGACTCTTGAATCTTTTTTTTGTGGCCATCTGAGTATGTATATACTCCAACATGGACTGATTTTCAGTCAGTATGCTTCATTTACATAGTCGTCATCACAGCACATCAATTCCCTGTTGAATCAAGAGCCATACCACTTCTCTTTTCCATCTCTGAGAACAACCATCTACTAATGGATGTTCTCACTAACAGTTGGATGTTTTCAGAGACCGAAAAGAGAGTTGGTAGCGCCATTAACTGAGGCTTTTGTGGCCTTGGCAATGACAAATGACTTCTTCTCACCTCCAATTCACATTAAAGAACTGACAAATTATTGTGCCTCTTTCTCTGTAAAAACAAAGCCACATGACATTGCTACAGGAAGATGCCTACTGTTATCTGTGGTGATGTCCACCTAACATTTTTCTTGAGTATGCCTAAACTTAAATGACGAAGAGTGTCATTCTTGAAGACAGAAAAGTCTATGTTTAGTGAATGTAAATTGTTTCTCACTAAAGCTGACAAGCGCCCTTCGTGCACACAAACATGTACTGTCTAAGGCAAGCCCTGAAGCAACACATCACACGCATTCACAAAGTCACTCCATGAATTGCATCCTGATTCACTCTATTACAATTGGTTATGTTTGGGCTAAGCTCCAGTTCTTGTTTCAGTGAGTATCTGTTGATTTAAATTGATGTTTATCCTGCAATCCACCCTTTTTGTTCTTAATCAGAGAACAAGACTGAAGGAATGGTTGAGATTTTACTGAATCAAAAATACCCAGAAGTCCTAATCATAATGCTTAATATATAATTTAAACAACAACAATAATAATAATAATAATAATGATAATGATAATAATAATAATAATTATTATTATTATTAATATATAATTTATAAGAGAATTTATTGCTAAAATAATCATTTGTTGTTGACAGATATTTGCACTTTTTTTAAAAATTGTGTAGAGATACATTAAATTGTGGAAATTTATATTTCAAAACTGAATGATATATACCATTTTTATTATTTATAATAGTAGCAATAATAGTAATATGAATATTGACAAATATGTATTATGATATATTAAACATATTTATTATTATTATTATAAATGTCTGGTTATTATAGTGTCAAAGTCCAAAAAAACAATAATTTATAATATAGCTGTGGTAAATATCATAGATGTCAGAGTTTGTTTTTTTTTCTAAAATTCTGGAGAATCTGGAAATCTCTGTATTCTTTTTTTTTTTTAATTTTTTTTTTAATAGAAACTGTGATTGTCTGTTCCAGGAAAACTTGTATTGTATTGTTTTTTTATTATTATTATTTATTTTTTATTGGCATATCTGTATAGTTTATGCAGGTAGAGATGCACATACATATCTGAATTGTTACACATTTTAGCACTGTACATAGTTGGTATTGTATGTATGTCTAAAAATTCATTAAAAATATTAAAAAGTCTAAAAATAATTTGTATCTGCATCAGATAGAAAAAAAAAAAAGCACCATATTGGTTAATCTCTAAAAATAATTCTGTAGATTGTCAGCATGTCAGTTCTTCCCACCTTGCAATAATAAGCTGTTCTGGACATTAGGTCAGTTCTTCCAGATAAAACTTCACGGAAACCAACCACAGCATCTCTCTGGACATCATTAAAGGTTAACCTCGAGGTTAGGCTCGAAGCACTCTTTAAAACATTTACAATCCTGAGCCCATACAAACAGAAGGATGTTGCCACATCCATGCAGCTTCTCACTATTATTATTTCATGAAAACCGACAAAGGAAACCAATCTTACTCACACAGACCTATTATTAGACTGCAATGACGATGGAAGACCAAAACAGACATCTGTTGATGCAGTGCCAAGTCTTACACTGAAGGAGCTAAAAAAGAATTAGCACAATTGTGTTTGCCGTCTGCTGCACCTCTGTGCTTCCCGCTAACATCCAAAAGCACAGTGCTGTGATATGGGGCAGTTATGTTGTGCTAGTTTGGCCTGTTTTCATGTTTGAAGTTCTGCACTTGCTAATTGGGTTTGTAGTTCCCTGTTGGGATGTCAGAGAGCTTTGTCAGCAGTAAAGCAGAGGGCAGAGGAATATACAGGTCAAAAAAACCTACTTAAACCCAAGTCCCCATCCAGTTTCCCAGCGGGAGTTTGTGCTGTTGTGGCCAGAACTGCATGGCCCGAGGCTGAGAAGAAAATAATGCAGGTAAATGATGACAGAGAGGAATTTTAAAACCCAATGGGAAAGATGAGAGCAGAAATCACATTCAAACACAGACACGGTGCCATTTTTTCTCAGAGTGCATTAGCTGAATGTGAATAAAATGAGTAGTTGAGGTGTGCTAATGTCGAGAGGCTGATTATATGTTTATTGGTGTTTCAGTCACGTGAGTCCTACCCAGGAGGGAGAACTTTAGACATTTTCGCTAAATCATCAGAACAGTTTTACATGACATCCATTCAGAGAGCCAGCAGGCAATAACTGCTGAGCAGTAGATGGTTGTACAGTAGCACACAATAACTGCACATAATGGTGTACGAGTGTTTCTCGACTTACTCTTTTAAGTGCGAGGCTCCTTTTGTTTGGTAGTAAGAAAGAATAATGTCCACAAAAAACAGACAAACATGAAAATGCTATTTATTTTTAAAAAGACAACCAGTAAATGAAAAATCATGGTGTGAGCAAACAATGTTTAATGAATCTTGACTACGTAACCAAAAATGTAAAACTGTTCAAGAAAGAAATATCCAATTTTTCCTCATTGGCCATTATTTAAAGCACATAATCTCTGGGCTGTTTAATTTGCCATCCATTAAACAGTTTTTTAATGGCTGTTTTTTATAAATATTTTTATACTTTTTTTAAATGTCTAATTGACCAAGTGTCCATCCACTTAATTTTATGCAAATTTTGAGATGTAAATATACTTATATAAGTGCATATTTGCATCATATATATATATATATATATATATATATATAAATATATATATACATATATATACATATATATATATATATATATATATGTGTGTGCTTCCTTAATTAACTATATACCATTACCAACCATATACATTTCTAGATAAGCATGAAAATCAGGTGAAAAAATATCTTCAATTTGCATATCTTCAAAAGGAAGCAGTGCTTTTTTTCACAAACTGATCGCAAACATTAAAAATATTCTCATAAATTAATTTCGCAATTTGGATGGAAACATACTGTAACTACACTTGAAGCATGTAGCTTCATTGTGAACAATGAATGGTTTTAAAATAGAAAAATTAATTTTAGACTAACAGTATAATCATGACCATCATTGGTTATCAGCCCTAGTAAAAATCGCTATCTATCATAAATAAATCTATTTAAATTCATGCACTCCCTACTGTGGCCTTTCATAAACACTTGACTAGACCTGTGTCCTGTACTGTTCTATTTTTTATTTTTATTTTTTAAAGGACTGCTGGTGACTAATGCAAAGTGTCAAAGTGAGGTGTGTAAGAAACTCTCTGTCTTGAGTTTTGTCAGTTTAGCTGTACTTCCCCCTTCATCCAGAGGCCTGGCTTAAGTGAGCTTGTTGCCAGGGCAACCGTCTCCACTGAGCATCACTTTTCCATGGAGACAGAATTCTTTGATAATCCAAGGGATTGAGAGAGAGGAGGTGGGTGAGAGGAGTAGAGTGCTTTGCTGTGTCCTCTGAGGCAGACAGACTCACGCTTACACACACACACACACACACACAAGTACCGTGTGTTAACTAAATGCAGCAACTCAAACGTCACTACACACACACACACACACACACACACACACACACACACAAGTACCGTGTGTTAACTAAATGCAACAACTCAAACGTCACTGACTACATAAAACCCTGGCAGTCTCACAGACACACAGACTGTAAACCAGAAAGAGGTGTCGCAACGTAGCACTAGACTTTTATATTTTTGGAAGTAAATGTTTGCACTTGCAAAACTCACCACCACTTGCTATGATGTAAATTTTAAATATCAAAATATTAGTAGTTTATTAATTGTAATGTTAATATTTCATTCTCAAAAATGTATGAATTTTCACAATTTTGAACTTTGCCAATTTGTTTCTGCATGCAAAACTCACCGCCAATACAGTATGCTATGGTGTTCAGGGAGGTTGCCAGTTTTAAGAATAAATTCAAAACTTTACGTGAATATTTTTCCCCAAAATATTACTTGTTAAATATTGCAACGTTATGATTTCATTCTCAAAATTGTATGAATTTTCACAATTTTGTCCTTTTCAAATTCGCTTCTGCATGCAAAACTCACCGCCACATTGCTATGGTGTTCAGACATTCGAATCCTTATGTGTCGTCAACATTTTTTTTCCAAAATATTATTAGTTTAAATCTTGTAATGTTATGATTTCATTCTCAAAATTTAATGAAGTAATTTTTGCAATTTTGACCTTATTGTCAAAATGACTTATTTTAATTCATAACGCTACAACTTTATTCACATAATTTTTCGCTCTATTTTCAAAATATTACTTTAAAAAGAATTAATTACAAGAATGAAGTTAAAATTGAAGAAATTCAAAACCTTACGTGAATATTTGTTACTGTAAATCTCATAATGTTATGATTTCATTTTATGATTGAATCTTTGCAATTTTGACCTTATTATCAAAACAACTAGTTTTATTTCATAACACTACAATTTTATTCACATAATTTTGTCTCTATTTCCACAGTATTATAAAAGGTCAATTACAAGGATCCAACCACTCATAAAAGAAAACCTCTCCTCATCAAGTCACATGATTTGAAGCATCATTAATGCATGTAGTTTGTCCATTTTAGCAAATAATACAATAAGAGCTATACTTTCAAGCACCACTTATTAAAAATTCACAGCTTTGTAAAACTTCAGAGGAAACATATAGGAAAAAATACAAATAAAGCACCAAAACTGCCACAATGGCATGTGGGAGCTAAATTCTTGCAACTGTAAATCTCATAATGTTATGATTTCATTTTATGATTGAATCTTTGCAATTTTGACCTTATTATCAAAACAACTAGTTTTATTTCATAACACTACAATTTTATTCACATAATTTTGTCTCTATTTCCACAGTATTATAAAAGGTCAATTACAAGGATCCAACCACTCATAAAAGAAAACCTCTCCTCATCAAGTCACATGATTTGAAGCACCATTAATGCATGTAGTTTGTCCATTTTAGCAAATAATACAATAAGAGCTATACTTTCAAGCACCACTTATTAAGAATTCACAGCTTTGTAAAACTTCAGAGGAAACATATAGGAAAAAATACAAATAAAGCACCAAAACTGCCACAATGGCATGTGGGAGCTAAATTCTTGCATTCTGCACATACACAAGGAACATGTAACATGAAAGAAAACGAGGGAAATGGAAATAGAGGACGTGGATTGGGAATTGTTCTGCGATGTGTGACTGCAGCAAATGGAAATGTTATCCCTCATCATTAGCACACGACTAACAATCGGACCCAGCGCAGCCATACGCCGCTACCTCATTATAAAAGTGCATATTAGTGTGATTAGTGTGCAACTGAGTGAGTGAGCAAGAGGGCACAAAAAGGCACAGGGTGTACTATGGGTCAGATTATCATGTCTTGTGTCATACTCTTTTCTTCCTAATGCTAAGAAAAACGGATCAACACCCAAGGCAGTAGAATGGTGTTGGTCGTAGGTGGTGCTAGGGAATGCTAATGGCGGAGGGTAGATGAGATTTCCACTGACGCATATGCACATTTCTGCAGCCGCTAACTCCATGCACAGGCCAGACACATGGACATGGTGTTTGCCATGCCTCAGTGATTTTTTTTGCCCATCTCTCAAAGCCTGACCTACACTGAGCCCTGTCATAAGGAAGAATTTATTTTGTACTGAGTGACAGAATACCAAATGGGGCGAATATAACATTAGATTGTACAAAAGGGAAGATTTTTTCATATTTAATCTGTTTTGAACATTAATTTTCCCACATTTCTGGCAGAGGGTTTGATCTGAGCTAATTAAATTTGTTGCTTTGTTAAGCTACTACTCAGTAGCACCCAAAAATAAATCCTTGTTTATTATTTTCAGAGCCCATTTGTTTTACTAAATAACCCATTCAACTGCAATATGAAAAACATGTATACAAAAAAAAGCACGAATTCATAGTATTTGAAAAACAATAGGCGAAAAGTACCTGGATGACCTAATGTACTACTTTTGGCGAGATTCTGGAGTGTGATGGGAGAGTATTTGTAAATGGCACACTATATAGAACACACTTTTCTAAAGTTCGCAAAGTAGTAGTAGCTACTAAAAATTATGCGATTTCAAACACAGCTATCATGTTTATATGATGCACAACATAAGCTGATACTCTCTGAAAAATGTTTAAATGAAAAATATTTTAGAGTTTAAGTGCGTCTTAAAAAATGAACCAAAAATGAAATTCTCGTGTGGTTACAAATCCGTATGACTTTTTATTCTGTGAAACCCAGGACTTATAAACAATAACTATAAGGATAACTATATTAGCATCCACACCAATGCACAATAATCTTCTGTTATTATGAGCACATAATGCAGTTCTGTTTACTGCCAGGATGGATTCTGATTGGCTGTCAATGTTTTCATTGTTCATCAGGTAAAAAACAATCATTGTGAAAGTGATTCCAACAATGTCGTTCATCTGTGCCATTACCGCTATAATTGTGGTTTGGACCCTGGAATTCTTTTCAAATTAAAGTGATTTTTAAAACTATATCATCATTATTATAGTTAACGTTCTTGGTGGGAATGGGCCTCTACTTAATAAAGTATCCAATAATGTAAGCAAAAAAGCTGAAACGTCTTTTTTTTTTTGTAAATAAATAGGCTAAATAATTAAACACCCAACATTTAAGCAAATTTAACAGTAAAATTGTGGTGAATAGGGTGCAGAAATGTTCAGCCCCTTCTTCTCTACAACTGTTTTGGGGTTTAAATGATTAGTTCACTCCAGAATTAAAATTCTCTGATAATTTACTCACCCCCTGTAATCCAAGATGTTCATGTCTTTCTTTCTTAAGGTGAAAAGAAATTAAAGTCCAAATTGCAATTTCAATGCAGCTTTAAAGTGCTCTACACAATCCCAGCCGAGGAATAAGGGTCTTATCTAGCGAAGCAAACTGTCATTTTCTATAAATAATAAAAAAAAACTAGATACTTTTTAAACACAAATGCTCATCTTGCACTAGCTCTGCGATGCGCGTCACGCATTACGTAATTGGAAAGGTGCACTGAAACTGCAATTTGGACCTTCAACACATTGGTCCCCAATGAAGTCCACTATATTGAGAAAAATCCAGGAATGTTTTCCTCAAAAACCTTCATTTCTTTTTGACTGAAGAAAGAAAGACAAGAAATTGTAATGTTAATATTTCATTCTCAAAAATGTATGAATTTTCACAATTTTGAACTTTGCCAATTTGTTTCTGCATGCAAAACTCACCGCCAATACAGTATGCTATGGTGTTCAGGGAGGTTGCCAGTTTTAAGAATAAATTCAAAACTTTACGTGAATATTTTTCCCCAAAATATTACTTGTTAAATATTGCAACGTTATGATTTCATTCTCAAAATTGTATGAATTTTCACAATTTTGTCCTTTTCAAATTCGCTTCTGCATGCAAAACTCACCGCCACATTGCTATGGTGTTCAGACATTCGAATCCTTATGTGTCGTCAACATTTTTTTTCCAAAATATTATTAGTTTAAATCTTGTAATGTTATGATTTCATTCTCAAAATTTAATGAAGTAATTTTTGCAATTTTGACCTTATTGTCAAAATGACTTATTTTAATTCATAACGCTACAACTTTATTCACATAATTTTTCGCTCTATTTTCAAAATATTACTTTAAAAAGAATTAATTACAAGAATGAAGTTAAAATTGAAGAAATTCAAAACCTTACGTGAATATTTGTTACTGTAAATCTCATAATGTTATGATTTCATTTTATGATTGAATCTTTGCAATTTTGACCTTATTATCAAAACAACTAGTTTTATTTCATAACACTACAATTTTATTCACATAATTTTGTCTCTATTTCCACAGTATTATAAAAGGTCAATTACAAGGATCCAACCACTCATAAAAGAAAACCTCTCCTCATCAAGTCACATGATTTGAAGCATCATTAATGCATGTAGTTTGTCCATTTTAGCAAATAATACAATAAGAGCTATACTTTCAAGCACCACTTATTAAAAATTCACAGCTTTGTAAAACTTCAGAGGAAACATATAGGAAAAAATACAAATAAAGCACCAAAACTGCCACAATGGCATGTGGGAGCTAAATTCTTGCATTCTGCACATACACAAGGAACATGTAACATGAAAGAAAACGAGGGAAATGGAAATAGAGGACGTGGATTGGGAATTGTTCTGCGATGTGTGACTGCAGCAAATGGAAATGTTATCCCTCATCATTAGCACACGACTAACAATCGGACCCAGCGCAGCCATACGCCGCTACCTCATTATAAAAGTGCATATTAGTGTGATTAGTGTGCAACTGAGTGAGTGAGCAAGAGGGCACAAAAAGGCACAGGGTGTACTATGGGTCAGATTATCATGTCTTGTGTCATACTCTTTTCTTCCTAATGCTAAGAAAAACGGATCAACACCCAAGGCAGTAGAATGGTGTTGGTCGTAGGTGGTGCTAGGGAATGCTAATGGCGGAGGGTAGATGAGATTTCCACTGACGCATATGCACATTTCTGCAGCCGCTAACTCCATGCACAGGCCAGACACATGGACATGGTGTTTGCCATGCCTCAGTGATTTTTTTTGCCCATCTCTCAAAGCCTGACCTACACTGAGCCCTGTCATAAGGAAGAATTTATTTTGTACTGAGTGACAGAATACCAAATGGGGCGAATATAACATTAGATTGTACAAAAGGGAAGATTTTTTCATATTTAATCTGTTTTGAACATTAATTTTCCCACATTTCTGGCAGAGGGTTTGATCTGAGCTAATTAAATTTGTTGCTTTGTTAAGCTACTACTCAGTAGCACCCAAAAATAAATCCTTGTTTATTATTTTCAGAGCCCATTTGTTTTACTAAATAACCCATTCAACTGCAATATGAAAAACATGTATACAAAAAAAAGCACGAATTCATAGTATTTGAAAAACAATAGGCGAAAAGTACCTGGATGACCTAATGTACTACTTTTGGCGAGATTCTGGAGTGTGATGGGAGAGTATTTGTAAATGGCACACTATATAGAACACACTTTTCTAAAGTTCGCAAAGTAGTAGTAGCTACTAAAAATTATGCGATTTCAAACACAGCTATCATGTTTATATGATGCACAACATAAGCTGATACTCTCTGAAAAATGTTTAAATGAAAAATATTTTAGAGTTTAAGTGCGTCTTAAAAAATGAACCAAAAATGAAATTCTCGTGTGGTTACAAATCCGTATGACTTTTTATTCTGTGAAACCCAGGACTTATAAACAATAACTATAAGGATAACTATATTAGCATCCACACCAATGCACAATAATCTTCTGTTATTATGAGCACATAATGCAGTTCTGTTTACTGCCAGGATGGATTCTGATTGGCTGTCAATGTTTTCATTGTTCATCAGGTAAAAAACAATCATTGTGAAAGTGATTCCAACAATGTCGTTCATCTGTGCCATTACCGCTATAATTGTGGTTTGGACCCTGGAATTCTTTTCAAATTAAAGTGATTTTTAAAACTATATCATCATTATTATAGTTAACGTTCTTGGTGGGAATGGGCCTCTACTTAATAAAGTATCCAATAATGTAAGCAAAAAAGCTGAAACGTCTTTTTTTTTTTGTAAATAAATAGGCTAAATAATTAAACACCCAACATTTAAGCAAATTTAACAGTAAAATTGTGGTGAATAGGGTGCAGAAATGTTCAGCCCCTTCTTCTCTACAACTGTTTTGGGGTTTAAATGATTAGTTCACTCCAGAATTAAAATTCTCTGATAATTTACTCACCCCCTGTAATCCAAGATGTTCATGTCTTTCTTTCTTAAGGTGAAAAGAAATTAAAGTCCAAATTGCAATTTCAATGCAGCTTTAAAGTGCTCTACACAATCCCAGCCGAGGAATAAGGGTCTTATCTAGCGAAGCAAACTGTCATTTTCTATAAATAATAAAAAAAAACTAGATACTTTTTAAACACAAATGCTCATCTTGCACTAGCTCTGCGATGCGCGTCACGCATTACGTAATTGGAAAGGTGCACTGAAACTGCAATTTGGACCTTCAACACATTGGTCCCCAATGAAGTCCACTATATTGAGAAAAATCCAGGAATGTTTTCCTCAAAAACCTTCATTTCTTTTTGACTGAAGAAAGAAAGACAAGAACATCTTGGATGACATGGGGGTGAGTAAATTATCAGGAAATTTTTATTCTGAAATGAACTAATCCTTTACAGTCAATTCCTATTTAAATATTGCAGTGTTTATTTAAAGATTCCCATTTCTAATTCTAAAACAGCAAGAATCGACTGGTCAAGAAATCACAACATGACAAAAATCACAAAAAGGTAACCTTATGTCAAACATAATAGTTTTTCCCAAGCAAACAATTTGACTAGAATCAGAATCTGTTGTGAGTGTACACCATTTTAATCATTTTTGTCAAAAATACTATTCTTTTGTCCTTGCACCTGCTCCCTCTATCTCTCTCTGTCTTTTTCCTGACTTAACATGTGCTCATTCATCTGTCCCCTGTCCTCCCTTTGTTCCCACGTGGCCCGTTTACCTCCGTCTCCTCTGTGAAAATCACTCACTGCCTATCGACACAACACAAGATGCATTTTAGCATAGCTCAACACCCTCGACACGAGGCGCTACATTCCCCTGCCACAGGAACACGACAAATTAAACATCCATCAACATCACAACAGCATCTATCCATTAAGATGCCCATTCTGCGGTATCCCACACAACTATAACTTTTATTAACCCATTCTCTAATCGACGGAGGATGCTAATAGATCTTTGATGAGTTTCCAACCACACATTAACCACCAGAACGCCACAGTCCCTCAGGAAGACGGAGAGATGGGTGGCTAGAGGTCTGTGGGTCGATGGCGGTAGGTTAATGGCCCCCAGCCCCCCCAATTCACAAGGAATAACAGGAGTAGAAAGAAATGCTTTCTGCTCATGGGCGCTAAGACGGGAGTGGTCAGATGTGAGTGCGTCAATCAATATCCGCTGGTGGAATGAAACTAGCTGTATTAAAACACCACTTCCACTCCTGTGAGCTGAGAAGTCTGGTGGCACTCAGGTGGATGAGACTCAACCCCCAGCAGGCTGAGAGAGCATGAGCTGTGCATCACTGCGAGCATTTAAGTGTCTAAGCCAGAAGGGTTCAACAGAAAAAGCAGTTTTAGCATCTCTCTGACCTTTCCCTGCAACTGACTGAAAGATATTACCACCTTCTTCCTCATTTTTCCTAATGTACTTCAGATTATGGACCAGTGTAGTCCACTTAACTAGTATCTGGTATTTGGCTATGGCTTTTTACCCTATTTGGTACCATTCACAAAGGACAAATCTAAAAACTGGAGGAAAATAGTCAGGAATGTAAACCAGGGGTCTTGAGATATGGTTTAAAAAGCTGAACTCTCTTTAACTTCTTACTGAACGTAGCAAAAGCATGGGGTTTATGATGCTAGATGCTGAAGATGTAATGAAACTACCAAAGATGAGTATCTGACTTGTGTACATTACTGCATACCAGCATTTAAAAATAGCACAGATAGAATGCATTCTTTGTGAACAGCTTCTATACATGATATTAATAAACCAATATTAATTATGCATGCATTTCAATCAACACTTGAAAGGGGTTGATGGAAATATTTAATCAAATTAATATATTTAAAACAAAAAAAGAAATTAATACTTTTATTCAATTTAAGATTTCTCAAGGATTATGTGATACAACCTCAGCTTTGCCTTTACAGGAATAAATTACATGCTAAAATATCTGTAAATAGAAGCAGCATGCAAATATTTTAAATTCTAATATTATTTCACTATGTTACTATTTTTACTGTATTTTGATCAAGTAAATGCAGCCTTGGTGCACATAAGAGACTTAATTAACGGCAAACAATAATCTAATCTACAAATCTCATCAGAAGTACCATTTATTCTATATTAGTCAATATTAAAATAAAAAAGTGTATACCAGATACGAGTTCTTTATTACTTACCGTTTACTTGAATACTTTATTTTGATTAACTTCAAACATTGTTTACTTAAAATCCAAAATTCTATTAATTGTTCTGTTTAAAATGTATTTATTCACATCAAGTAAACAGCAATAAAACAAAGAACAATTACTTGAAAAACAAAACAATGTTAACTTAATTGAGAAATATGGTACTTGAAGATTACACATGATTGTTTCATTTGTTAATATCACAGGCAGACAGACAGACAGACAGACAGACAGACAGACAGACAGACAGACAGACAGACAGACAGACAGACAGACAGACAGACAGACAGACAGATAGATAGATAGATAGATAGAACATAAACAGCAAGGAAGATGACATCAATGATTTAGTAGCTATTACACACTTTTTAAATGTTCATCAAATGTTTGTGTGCTTAAAATGAACACAACGCCTTTCAAATGACGCACTCTAACAAATGTATTGTATCAGAGATGATGCGTGCGCTTATTAGTTATGAGTCTCCAGTTCATCGGTTCATCTATCCATTCAGTCTGTCGCTATAGTTATTCACTACCGTCTATCATCCTTTCAAAGCAGTCGCTTTTCATTCTGTTCATCCGTAAAGTCATGACAGAGTTGAAAAAGACCCATCCGATGCGAATCCTGGTGGGCAATGCTTTTTGCAGCAAATCACCCCTAAGTAAAAGAGCATATCTTTACTTTAATATTCTATTAGACTCACTGAGGAGTCAAGAGGGGCCTGAGGGGCCAACCTATTCGTCACAGGAACAAAAGACCGCTCTCCCACTGCACATTGTGCCACAATAGTTTCTAGCATCAAAAGCTTCAAACCGCCTCAATACAGTTGAAAAGGTCGCCACTATAATAGCAAGACATCATAACTGATAGCATTTGAATGCTACATTCACTTTCAGTAGACAGGTTTGATGTTTTGTCTGTTAAATACTATGAAATGCAAAAACTTGAACTATGAAACTATGAAATATGAACTATGAAAACTTGCTTAGACATGTGAAAGAAAAAATATCTTTGAGGTATTTATCTATATTTGATGTGTATTTTTCTCTACAAGTTGACTAAATCCAGTTAAAAGCATCTCACAGAACAAAATACAAAATGCCTCCCTGTCTGACAAACATATAAAGAGGCGTCCTGAGAGACCACTGCGATACACAGACAGCTGCAAAGGGCAGTAGGTGAATAGAGAGTGAATAGAAAGCAAAGGGGGTTTTGGAGTCCCAAAAGGGTGCGAGGAGAATAGAGAGTCTACTTCAGAGATGCTAATGTGGTATTTGAGTGTGTGATATAGGAAATGGACAGATGCTTTTGAACTTTTTTAACCTTTAATAATCACTCGAAAAGGAAAAAAAATACAATCAACCTCTGAATCATTCTGTTTTCTTGAGATAAACCCATGTCTGATACTTTTTCATGCAGAGTACTTTTAAGTAGTTTTTATAGAACCACTAGTTCGAATTTTGAATGCTGATTGTAATTGGCCAGTTCAAAATCCAGCACAATACAATAACAGTTATGGCATTAAATTTTTTCAATTTTCAAATAAATGCTGCTCTTTTGACATGTCTATTCTTCAAAGAATCCTGAAAAAAATGATCACAGTCTCCACAAAAATATTAAGCAGGACATTTTTCAACATTATAATAATTAGAAGAAGAAATGTTTCTTGAGCAGCAATTCAGCATGTTAAAATTATTTCTGAAGGATCATGTGATGTGACACTGAAGACTGGAGTAATTGCTGCTGAAAATTCAGCTTTGCATAAGAGGAATAAATTACATTTTAAAATATATTCAAAACAGTCATTTTAAATTGTAATAATATTTACAATATTAAAGCTTTTACTGTAGTTTTAATCAAATAAATATTGACATAAATATTGGTAAGTATATAGAAACTGATGTTTAAATTTCAAAACCATTTAAAAAATCTTACCGATCCCACACAGTAGTGTATTTGCTTCATATTATTATTATGTACAAATATTGTGTAATAAAAGCAACAATACTATTAAAACAATGGAACTGTTACTGTATTATAATGTAAATAAAGTCATAACAGAAGTACTTGTAAAAATACTTTTTGCCCTAACTATTCAACTGTTCATACCTTTCTGCTTAAATATAAAGTATAAAGTGTGCTTTTTTCTGTACCATTTTGACCAAACAGGAAAAAAATAAAAATAATGACAGGTTTCCTGAACACTCCCAGGCCTGCAATTGGTCAAAAAAACTGATAATCTAAACCCCAAACTCACATTTATTGGTCGAACTAAAGTTGCTGCATTGGCCTGGTTAGGATGCTAAAAAAAAAGCAATGTTTAGTTGAAGCCGTTTCTGAAAATGATGCTGGGATAAAAGAAAGTAGTTTAACACTGACAATTTGACACACATCACCTTTAAATAAAGATTGGCATTGTTTGTGAAGAGCAGGATTTCATTTCCTGTCTGATTTCAGACAGCAGACAAACTGACAAAGGCAAACAGGCAATTGCAGAGACAGTAATTGCAGGTTTGGTCCACCAGCTTTCATACAGGAAAGACAAACACTGCCAAACACTGAGAGATGAATACTTCCTGTGGCCTGGAGATGCTTAAGGTGTCATACAAGGTGAACATAGATCAGACAGGCACAATCATCTCACGATATTCTCCCCACTCTATCACTTCTATTAATCCCAATCACTGGTGATAGCTGTAACACAGATTACATTAGCTACAAAGAGATCAAATTAGGGCCTGGCATGTTCACCTGAGTGACAGAAAGAGCATAATCAACTGGTCTTCATAATTTAATCAAGTGGCTCGGTGAAACCGCAACTCATATTGTCGGTTTCAAGCCCCATGAAAAGGCAGAAGCTCTCAAGAAAACCAACGCACACAGAAACACTCGCACTTTATGTAACACGTACCAGCAGATGAGCCACACACACACACTTAAAACCCAAGCAAGATGCAGGATGAAACACACACAGTCCTTCACATGCAGAGCAATGAAAGTCTAAACATGAAAGTCCGCCTCCTCTCTCTGCCAACATAAAAGAGGAGAACAAATGCATCTAATGGAAAGCCAAAGGATGGGAGGGGAAATCGCCTGTCTTTTAATCAACATCATACAATCAGTGCTTTCATACAAACATGCAGTGCACACACAAACAAACAGACACACAGTTATGTAGGTCTCCAATATGTGGGAGTGTGGTGATTTCATATATATTGCCTGGAAGCACACATGAACTCATAAAACCAGAGGGAGATGCCCACCTCTGCCCCCTGCTCATGCTTGATTCCAAGTAAACAAGTCGGGAACTTGGCTGAAAAAGCAGCTGGTTTGAGGTATAAGAATGAGGAGTGGGGCTTCATGGATTTTAATTAGTGATAGACAATGGATAGATACTGCTATCTATATTTAGATATCTAGCCATTTGAGATCTGCTTCATCAGTTAACAGAACTGCTTTGTGTGTCCTTCATAAAATCTACACAGTCTTTTCAATGGATACAGTTTTGATTTAAAAGCAGGATTTTTGGGAACCTAAAATGTAAGAAAATAAACAAGAAAAATCAATCAATCAATCAATCATTTTCAAGAACTGGATGATAATGATCACTTGGAAACAGTAATGATAATGGTAATGAATTGATAATGACTGAATCATTTGGAAACAGACTGCAGAGGATGGTAAATGCAACGAGAACTGAAGTCTTAAAAAAATTATATGTATATATATATATAATGTTTACATCTTCTAACTTGAATTTGAACTTAAAATATCATATACATGCTTTATGAGAAAACATTAACCAGTGTTATGCACATAAGAAAATATATTTTTCTGATGTGGGATTTCATTCTAATTATTTTATGTTTAATTACATGATATATCATTCATGTTCAACACTATCAGAGCTGGAGGATACACAACACCCACATATGCTTGTAAAGCACTTATAATATGACTACACATTAAAACAATTCTTTCAGGTTTTTTTTTTTTTTCATTTTAAAGTCTCTAGTGGACCAGTGCCCTAAGATGTACCCCCCATAGTGTACAATTACAGCTTGAAATACCAGCGGCCCAGTAGCCAACATCTAGCACATCTCTCTCTCTATGAGAATAACTGCTTCCTCACAGCGCTGGGAGACCAGCATTGTGATTTGGACTTTAATGACTGTGGTTAAGAAAAGTGGGATGTGATTTTTGCCTCTTTAAATATCTCTGATGATGGACAGCGCTGTGTGAAGGCTTATTAAGGATATTAGAGGGCCATTATAGGCAACATTAAAAAGAGCACAATTTTACAATATAGCAAAGGTCAGTTTGAATCAGTCAAATTGTATGATCTTGGAATATCAGTCTTATTTATTTACATCATACCATGTTTTATCTGATTACAGCACACTATACTATAGGTTGAGCACAAATAGTCTGATAAAACTACAGGCACATTAATGCCCAAACCCAACAGAACTGAACCAGCCTCACAAAAAAAGAGGGAGTTTGTCATTTCTGCCCAACTAACATCATCAAATTAAATTACATTAGTCACTCGTCTGCAATTGGTTGAACAAACGAATAGCCACACCCCAAACTCATGTCATTGGTTAAGGACATGCTGTTGTGTTGGCTGGTCTTAGTGCCACAGTGTTTACAATTTTTGGGAAAATCAACCTGTGATTGGCTTATTTACACTTGTCTCAGCATATTAAACTGGAATGGAGGATTAACAGAGAAAAAAATAACATTTTCACTCTAAAATATTCTGCAACTTAAACTATAAGCCAAGTAAATCCATTAAAGGGATAGTTCACCCAAAAATAAAAGTCATCCTTTACTCACCCTCATGTTGTTCCAAACCTGTATGGATTTCTTCGTTCATATAAGACGATATTATGAAGAATGCTAGTAACAAATCGTTTTGGTCTTCATTGACCATGAATAAAATGTAAGGTCGTATGTCAATATTTCAAACATACTCTGTATTTTTACCACCTCTTCATATGCTTTGGCAATTGAATCCCTAAGGTTATAGGTTGGGTTATATTTCGCATGCATTAGAACACATTCAAAATGCATTATGGTCTTGCAATGTTGAGTCCTGTCAATGCTGTTATAGATGACTGGGTAGACTTTTGTTGCAATTATTAGTCTTAAGGGTTATTGATCTCACAGGATCCAAATCACACAAAACGACCCAACCAAGGAGCTGGGGTCAAGCTACAGGGAACAGAAAACAACATAATAGTAGACGTAGCTTATCTTTCTCAGACCAGCTGTGACTCACATTGTCTATGAAAAACAAAGTACAAGCACATTGAATATTCCATAAGATTACATAACAGTGTCAGTTTCTCCAAGGTGAAACTGACAGCATCATTATACAGCCCTCCAGTGATGAAAGAAGCAGAGCGATACACAGCAGAAAAATAAACCCACAATATACTAATAAACTATACATACACTCTATCATACAATAGTTTGGTCAGTAATATTTTTTTAACAAAGTCTCTTATGCTCATCAAAGCTGCATTTACTTACAAAAATGCAGTAATATTTTGTGACAATAAATAAGAACTTACAATAAATAAGAACTATTTTCTATTTTAATATATTATAATATATTACTTCAGTCTTTGGTGTCACATGATCCATCAGAAATTATTCTAAGGTGCTGATATGGAGCTCAAGAAACATTTCTTATTATCAATTAATGAAATCAGTTGTGCTGCTTAATATTTTTGTGCAAGGTTTTATAATGAATAGAAAGTTCAAAAGCAAAGCATTTATTTAAAATAGAAATAATGTCTAACATGATAAATGTCTTTACTGTCACCTTGATCAATTTAAAGTATCCTTATTGAATGAAATTATTCAAACTAAAACTGTACTGACCCCAAACCTTTGAGCGGTAATGAGTGTGATATTTAAACGTATACTTTAAAACAACGGTAATACAATGGCTGCAGTCTAAAAAAACAAAGAGCTTTATAAATGAACACATGAGAGTGGTATAATAATCTGATCACACAGCCAACATAGAGGGGAAAACATGCTTTTAAAAATTCATGTTAAGGGAAAATGTTAAGCTCTGTACTCATACTTTTAAGAAAAAAATATTGATCTAGGTCTAGGTAATCTTTTCTCTTGTTCACTGGAGAAATCAAAGAAAACACTGTCGGGAATAATTATCAAGCAGACACTCTTGAACTATAACCCATACCAATAAATAATTCAAGGAAAAACATTTTAACACCAATAAGCAAACATATATACAAAAAACTTATGATGTGTATATGAGTTTTTGTGTGCATGTGTGTGCATGGACTCTGAGGTGAGACTGATTCATGCACTTTTAATGTGTAAGGGTGTTGGTCTGACCCCTCAACCATACTCCCTCTGGGTCTCACTTGCATCACCGCCAATTTATCGCCTTAATGCAAGTAAATGGGAAACTGTTCTTAACACAAATCTCTATACAGCTGTCTCAAGTACTGGTCTGTAGGCACTGCAACGTGGATCACTTAAACTCACAATTAAATTATTGTCTTCAAAATATATGCTATAGGAACAGTTCACCCAAAAATCTAACTTTCTTAAAATTGCACTGGATTACTAGAGTCATGGATTACTTGTGGGTTACTATGATGTTTTTATCAGCTGTTTGAACTCTCATTCTAATGAGCAAGTGATGGAATGGTAAATTTCTCTAAATTCATTCAGATGAAGAAAACAAACTCCTCTACATTTTGGATGGCCTGAGAGTGAGAAAATTCTAATTTTCATTTTCGGGTGAACTATTCCTTAATGCCCCATTATTTGTGAACTAGCTGCTGTGACATTTTCTCTGCTCACTTGATCTCTATTTCTGTTCGGTCTATTATGTCAGCAATTTAAAAATGTTAAATGCTACTAACTTTAAAAGTCTAAGGTCCTTTTTATATGCATAAGCTGTTTCCTGACAGATTTTAATAACCGTTTAATGTTTTAAACCAGAATAATTTATTAATATCACAACTCTGAGGCTTCAGTAGACTTGTTTCAGCCCCATCTGAACAACTTATTAGAATCAGAATCAGAAGAGCTTTATTGCCAAGTCTGTTTACACACACAAGGAATTTGACTTGACGACAGGAGCTTCCAGTGCAGAAGAAAGTACAAACATAGTGCAGACATACATGATAGTGCAGACATACAAAGACTGAGAACCTCTGACATAGAGGATAGACATGTGGACTAACAACTGATGTACACTTACTTGCGAAATACGAGGTAAATACTATGGTATATAAAAACATGGCAATCATTCAATACCATGCCATGCCATATATCCATTACTTTATGGGTTCATGAAATATGAAACATGATTTTTAATGCAATCTAACAACCTTTAATAAATACTAATATGTATTTTTTTGGATAGCTTTGGAAACAAATCCATACTGAGCCCCAAACTACACTATATTTAGATGAATTTTCTATTTATCTGTCCTGAAAATCACTCTCGCCTGAAGGGATTTTCTGTTGAACTTTCTTTAACCTCAAGAAGAAAGTGAATCCGTGAAATATCCCAAGACTGGATCTTAAGCATTCACTACAAAGCCCACCATGGTTCAGTGCTGTGATGTTCACATCTTTGCTATCCATGATAACGTACACATGTAGTCAGCGACAGCACACACACTGAACAATGCTCCAGGACGCTCATATCAATTATGAAGCAGCTATATCTGGCATACGGCCGTGCCCTCTTCAGAATGCGCACACACACACACACACACACACACACACACACACACACAGATTGGCTACTTCACTGATTAAGTCAATGACTGTCTGCCTGACTGAACCTCTCAAGTGAGAACTCTCTTGCTCTCCTGTATCAGTCCTCTTCTCACAAACAAAGACAAGAATAGTCTAATAGGCTACACAAATAGTACAGTTCATTTTTGCTGAATGCTGGCCAATTTAAAGCTGCACCGGAATCTGTTACAACTTACAACAACCACATATTTAGCTTTATTGAAAGAAAGAAAAAGAGAGAGGAACCTACTATTAACATCCATCGAATTACAAGTGCTTAGATTGCCATTTAAACTTCCTTTTCCCATTTATTATGTAGTGAAAATATTATTTAAATTATTATCAGGACTTTTTCAAATGTTGTTCTAAATTGTAACATTATGCAAACTGATAGTCTCATGATTGTGTAAGTTTTTTTTTATTATTAATACTTTTATTCAGCAAGTATCCATTAAATTGATCAAAAGTAGCAGTAAAGACGTATGTTACAAATGATTTCTATTTTTAAAGAAGTGCTGTTCTATACTATTCTATGACTGTTCTATTTCTTTTCATCCAAGAATTGTGACTCGTATCACAGTTTTCACAAAAAATATTAAGCAGCACAACTATTTTCAACATTGATCATAAAAAGAAATGTTTCTTAAGCCACCAAATCAGCATATTAGAATGATTTCTGAGAGATCATGTGACACTGAAGACTGGACTAATGGCTATATATTATAAAGTTCAGCTTTGCCATCACAGAAATAGAAAAATGTTAAAATATATTGAAATAGAAACATTTCACAACATTACTGGTTTTGTTTTAATAAAATAAATGCAGACATTGTGAGCAATTGGCGAGACTTCTTTTAAATATATTAATTAATCTCATGCATTCTTATGCATACGTATTATGTACATTATGCATACATGCTTCCAAATTTTTAGATTTAGTTTTAGATGCCCAAAACAGATGTTAATAGCAGGTGTAAATAGGCCCAAAGAAAGGCCAGGGGAAGGTACAGAAAATGAGATGGGGGAGGGTTGATAGGGTCTCATTAAAGATGTAGGGCTACCTGTGAGGATCAAACAGTCTGCCTGCCAGCCCACCCACACACACTCCCTCTAGAGGGGCACATATGATACAGCATAAAAGGGGAGCCTATGGTCAGCTTCTATTCCCCCTTCTTCCTCTATCTCCTCTCTCTTCCTCTCCAGCTGACTGTGTGTTAGAACAAGCTACAGTTAATACAATCTTAACATGAAATTACTAGCAGGAGGTAAAACCCTGCTAACAGAAATTTACAATAAGACATTGTCTGATTAGAAGAAGAGTTTGTGAGAGACACCATAATTAACAACTGGTGGTTGAATTTTGAAAAATGACTGTGTACAGTATATAGTGTGTGTATGTGTATATATATGTACAGTATATATATAAAAAAAATCAAACTTTGTACAAGCTTTTAAAGTAGTCTCATCACCATATTCTTCATTCCATTTATCTTTTTATTAGATTAATTTTTTGCTCCTCAGATTCACTGCGGTTCTTTTCCAGCTGCCCACACATTGGAAAGCTCATTAAATATGGATGCCATGTACTACCACAACCAATTTTGCATGTTTAATTTAACAAATAATAACATCAAAGAGGATAGGGAGGAACAGAGCTGCATTATTCATGAGCTGATTGGACTAGAGGGAAATGGAATCAGTATGTTGTTCAGGTAACTGCCAAGATGGGCGGGGTCAACTTTAGATAGATTTGCTTGCAATTAATAGCATGTAATGAAGGTTCCGAAAAGGCTTTTACACATGCAGAGAATACATAATATGTTCTGAAAATCTTGATAAACATCAGTAAACAGCAAATGGTAAAGATGTTAAATAAGTAAAAACTGCATGGATATGTATAGGAATGTCCTCCAAGACTGAAAACACGATAAAAAAAAAATGCATTTACAATAATGCACTTATAATAGAAGTCAAAGGTGCATAACTTTTCACATACCAGAAAGAGAAATTACATAATTATCCACAAAAGATTATTTACTTGGAGCAAAATAGTAACAGAGCACAACACTTGGGTTCTGGAAGAAAAATTTCCTTCTTTTTATCCATAGAAGTACATTTTTAATGTTAAGGTATAAATTTTTCAGGACAGACCAACCATGAGCTTAGCCACATTTCCTAGGAAGAACCTCACAACCCATAATTCTGAATAGAGATCCACCAAGAAGAGAAATCACTGTTACCACGAAGACAAGAACTGCATCAAAATAAATTAGATCTTATATATTTATATATAATTTAATAAGTTGCAAAATATTGTATTTAAGATTTACAATCAATGACTTGGTCAACAGTTTTATATTGAATCGTTGTCTCATAAAAAAACACATAGGCCTATTCTTATCCTTTTTACGACTTTCAAAAACATTTTGGACTCAAATCCAAGCTTATAGAGTAGTGATTCACCTTAGTGCTTGTTTTTTTGGTTTAAAGTAGTTTTTCAAAATTCCAATGAAGAAAATGAATGAAGACAAACGTATCCTGAACCAAGGCCGCTGAAAAAGTTGGCAGTGCCATTACATCTATAATTCATATCTAGTAGTTTATCCACCTAAAACAGCAGTTCTACAGCTAAACAGATGATGTAGACAACTTCACAGTTCAAATAACATTCTTGTACTAAAGCATTCTTATCAGATACGGTTGCTTGCTAGAGCTTAATGTTTTTGAAACCAAGGGCTATAAAAAGTGCAACAAACATTTAAATCATCAGGCAGCAAACGTTAATCAGTTTGGCCACTATGTACATAATTTCTTAAAGCGGATCAGTGCGATGCTGTTAATTGGATTAAAACTTTGTGTTTCGAGTTTAGACAAAACTCTAGCACTGAGACAGGGGTACGTTGTTAGAGAACTGTAGGGGCTCAGGCAAATCCCTCTAATGTAGTTCATCTCGCCCTTCCTTTATCCCTACTTCTTAAAAATCACCTCTTTTAATGGGCTTAGTCAATCCTCTGACAGCCAGCCTTCTGCTGGATCCACACGGCTCGCTCACGGGTCGGCATGCACTCACACACGCACACACACAGTTTGAAATCACTGTTACGGTGTAATGGGACTGCCCACATACTCTGTGTATGCTGTGTTTCTTAGGAGTGAACTCCTGTGTGGGTGCAGGAGATTCTGCCCTCTCGCTGTCTAACAGATGGTCCGTGTGTTTGTGTGTTTATCATTTTCAGCGAAGACTCAGCCTCTCAGCAGATTGAGAAGAATGTGTCCGTGTCTTCTGTCGATAATGGGTGGACAAGTGATTTATCTCCTCCACGAAGAGCGATATATAAAAGAGGACTGAGGGACCAATACTAAGATGGAGAAGCGTGTGGGAGAGGAATAAATAGAAAGGATTTGTCAATGGAGAAGATAAAAAGGGATATCTAGGGTTGGCAGAGGGGCAGTTCAGTGTTTGACCTGTGCCACAACAGACCGCACCTCCCCGCGCCAACTGCCACGCTCGGCTGAGAACCAACAGAAGCCATTCCCAACACATGTCCACTCCACAGGATATTTATAGGAACTAGACACAAGCACTAGCTGGGTGATACGTTGGATACTCATAATTACTTGGAAATAAAAATTAAACAACATTGTAAATATTACGAAGATTTTAAATGTACTTTTATTTGGTCATCTCTGATTAAAACTTAATTTCAAAACTGTTGTTGGAGTTTGGTTTAGAGGTTTGATCCGTATATACGAGTGCAGGACAAGTTTTGATTGCCGAATACTGATACGGGCAGGAAGATACTGATATGAGTGCGGGACCTTGTGCGATGACATGTTGGACTCCACAAAATATAATGATCTAAAATTACAATAATAGTTACTCAAATGCATTTTTTACAATGCAGAATGTTATTTGTGTTATTCATATTACAGACTCATGGTTGCTGGTGGGAGCAGGACAAAATCTAATATATTTTTGGAGGAACGGGACAGAATCTTATGGGAACAGGATTGAAAAATCCATGCAATGCAGACCTCTAGTTTATGTTGTTTATATGTATGAATCAGTACAAGCTGAATCAGTTGCCAAAAAAAAAAATCTAAAAACAATCATCTAACATTGTCACATATGGATGACCATATGTGACAATGTTAATATACTATAATGTATTAGTAAAATATATAGGTACATTTAAATGTGTTATTTTCATCCCCAAATTACTAAAACAACAAAAAAAAAATACACATCCTGATGATAAATTAACTGTTAACAATTTTAATTAAAATATACTGTTGACAAAAATATGACAACAAAAAATAAGCCAGCTAGATAGTGGCAATGCACTAATAATGCTTTCAGAAAAAATAAAAATATGTAGAAAGAATTGAATAATGTAATTCAATTGTAGCATGTTGGGGATTGATCTGCTCGAGCATATTACAAATGCATTACAAATGAGCAAACACTTCAGACGCACACATCCCTGGTGACTTACATGTCCTATCTGGTTACATGTCCTATCTAAATGTTGTGCATGTGCTGTGTGGTAGTGGTGGGTGTACAGAGGTCTTTGCAGGAAGTCTTACTTCAGTTTCATAATAAAGGAAGCGCCAGTCTGAACTTCTGCCAGATTCTATTCAATAAATCATTGTAAAGACATGTCCCTGCCTACACACACGTGCATTTGTGAATGTCTCTCCATTATTCATCTGCTCAGTCCCATCTTTGTAAACTCTGCCACTCCATATACATCACATTACAAACTCACACACACAATCCCATAATGCAACATACATCTTCTGCTGACTCCTACACTGCACTGCTCATGTAACTATTGCACTACTCTTAATAAGCTGTCAGACAAGCCAAGTTAGAAAATGTGTGTGTGTGTGTGAGAGAGAGAGAGAGAGAGTTGAAGAGAGAAAGAAGGAAGGACAAAAAATGGAAGTACCAGGTCAACAAGTGGAATCAGTTGCTTTCACTGTTCTTACATCATAGTTTTAGCTATTTTCAAGAAAATGGACAGAGACCTGTAGCTGAATTTTGTTTACAGTCAGTCCCTTTAAAAAAAAAAAAAAGATTTATGAGACCACTACCTTAGTAATGCAATTTATATTAATTACATATTTTACCAAAGGTCTCTATTATCAACTTAGGCTTGCAATGCTTTTGAGAAATGAAGCCTTGAATGATTTACTGACTGAATCGACTGACTGAAACCAGCAGTTTGAATCATACTGGTCAAACTGCTAACTGACCAGTGACTTTGAGGCTGTTTTTGAATCTTTTCAACAGACTGACTCATTAATGTATGGAAGCCCATTTCCACCACTGAATAAAAAATAAAAAAGTAATTGCAACTTCAATTCTGAATTTTTTTTCTCGCAATTGCGAGTACACATCTCGCAATTTTGACTTTTTATCTCAGAATTGCGTAATATAAACTCGCAATTCTGAACTTGTTTTTAGAATTGCATGGTATAAACTCGCAATTGCGATTCGTAAAGTCAGAATTGCGAGATATAAACTCACAATTCTGATATTTTTTTCTCAGAATTGTGTGATATAAACTCACAATTGCAAGTTTTAAAGTCAGAATAGTGGGATATAAACTTGCAATTGCAAGATACAAAGTCAGAATTGCGAGATAAAACCTTGCAATTCGGACTTTTTTCTCACAAGACTTTTTTTCTCACAACCAAGTTTATATCATGCAATTCTGAGAAAAAAGTCAAAACTGCAACGGCAGAATCTCGCAATTCATACTTTATAATTCTCAATTAGAGAATTCTCAATCGAGTCTTTCACAATTCAGAAAAACAAAAAAGTCAGAATTGCGAGTTTTTATCACGCAATGCTGAGAAAAAAAGTCAGAATTCTGAGAGAAAAAGTCGCAATTAACATTTTTTTATTTTTTATTCAGTGACGGAAATGGACTTCCATGTTAATGAGATCTGGTTAATAAGAGCCACTTGTTCGCAAATCAAACGTCACAACTTGCAATGAGCACACTAACAAGATAATATCCGACAAAAACACATGGACAAAAAGGTTTCTTAACAGCAACTACATTTAAATTATTGTCACAAACTTTATGTTACTTTATGTTATATTCATTTTAATCACAGTATGGAGCCATTCTGGTGAATAAACTATAAAATTCCTTGTATTCAAGGATAGTAAGTAGAAAAAAATTATTTTCATCTAGGGAAATAAGTGAGCATCTGGTACAGGCTGCTTTGTAACTGTATGTCTCGGCCCATGCGCCAGCACGGCAACTAGGACAGATTGTCACGCCAATATTGTGAGCCACAAGGATGCCAATTTTGGTTGCGCCTTCCATCTTGGTTACCCAATGTGAACAGCCACTACAATGCAAAGGTGTTATAGGTGGTTGCCAAGGCATTGATAGCTAGCTGCTAGTGTATGCTAGGTGGTTACTTATTGGAAATAGAGCACAAGAACAGCATTAGCACCAGAAAAGTGACACCTATACAAATAACACCTTAAGTTTCATGTGTCACTATGGTTCACACGTGGTAAGTAGCGCATTATCCATCACATTATCTCACAGCACTGAACTGTACTGAACTCCTGCTACTAGACGGCAACCAGGAAGCTTGCACAAACTGACCTCATTAACAGCCTCTTTACCATCTCTCTATCCAGTTATCTGTCCATTCAGAAGTTGTTAAGGCCGTTTCCTCCCCATTTACACACGTTTCTCACTATACATTCCACATGCTGTCCTCCATTTGATCTGCCGGATATTGACCACTAGTGATGTGAGGTGTGTAAAGCACCATGGAAATTACAACATACACTCTTAAAAATAAAGGTGCTTCACGATGCCATAGAAGAACCTTTTTGTCTAAATGGTTCCTTAAAGAACCTTTAACATCTGAAGAATCTTTCTGTTTCACAAAAGGTTCTTTGTGGCGAAAGAAGGTTCTTCAGATTACAAAAAGGTAAGAAAGAGATGGTTATTTAAATAACCTTTGACTGAATGGTTCTTTGTGGAACCAAAAATGGTTCTTCTATGGCATCGCTTGAAGAACCTTTTGAAGCACCTTTATTTTTAAGAGTGTATAATGCAGAGCGCTGCACTCCGTTCGGCCAAGTATCGTATATTGTAATTTAGTGGTATATTATCAGCCGTCAGAATGGTTTGGAGATGATTTATATTGATAAACCCCGCAACTCAATAACAGTCTGCAACACATCATACATTGGGATTTCGATTTACTGTAAACTATAAGTTGAGTTGTGTTTTAAAAAAGGGGAGGTGAAAAAAAAAATCAAGAAATAAACACAAGCAGAATACATTAAACATAAAAAGAAAACAATCCTGCAGTAGTTCTTTGTTAGTAATTATGAGTCAAATATAAAATTATGCAAGATTGTTACCTTTATATATTGTTGTAGCTCAGGATAGACTCTATAAGCACCGCAGACGGGGGACAGAGTGCATCTGTTTGGAAACGAGGAAGTTACGGCACAGGTGACTTCTGGGAAGGAGATGACCTTGTAGCCGAATTTCTCGTACAGACGCTGCAGCTCTTTGTCAGGTTTCTCTTCATTTTCACACAGTATGCTGCCCACTACATACCGACACTGATCTGCTTGAGTCTGAAACAAAAAGAGAGAGATTACATCAGATTGTGCTGAATATACTGTACCTGCAATGTAACACAAATAATATTTACATTCATAATACTGATCCAAGGACCTAAAGTCATTTATATAGGCCTACAGTTCAAAAATGTGGGGTCAGTAAGGTTTTTAATGTTTTTGAAAGAAGTCCCAACAATGTTTACCAAAAATACAGTGAAAACAGATATATTGTGGAATATTATTACAATTTAAAGTAACGGTTTCTATTTTAGTATATTTAATTTATAAGGTATTCTTGTGATGGCAAAGCTGAATTTTCAGCAGCAATTATTCCAGTCTTCAGTGTCACATGATCCCTCAGAATCCGTTTTAATATGCTGATTTGCTGCTCAAAAAACATTTCATTATCACTGGTAAAAATTCTTTTTGATGAACAGAAAGTTTTCTTTGAAATGGAGGAAGATATTTCAGTAACATTATAATATCTTTATTGTACAGTACACTTTTGACCAATTTAATGCATTCTTACTGAATAAAAATCTTGACTGACACCAAACTTTTAAACAGTACTGTACAGGGTACCAGGCTGCTACAAAAAGCGTGTTTAGGAAAAACAAATCACTGGTATTTCTGGTCAGATTACAAAGTCTACACACATTTCGGCAACGTACTTCATGGTTTTCTTAACAGCATTTTCTCTGCTATGGCCTATTCTTCCCAAAATGGCAAATCAGTCTGTGGTTGGTCATATGGTTTCTTCCTGTCGAAGTATGTGTTTTTTGGCTAATCTCTTGTATGTTTCACAGTGTCATTGACAAGAAGCTATAAATAACCAAGAGTTTTAAGACTCATGGTTTAAACACCCCCTCACAATCGCATGTGCATTGAAGCTGGCAATCCAATAAAACATTAATGACAAAACAATTAAGGCGTTTATGAAGTTGTCATCTCTAATTACTTATCTAGCATGTGTTCGCCCACTACAGTGAATGATTCAATATGTCGCTAACATCCGTAATTTAGACTGAATGCTGCACGTCAGCGTTGTCGAGTGACAATGAGATGATCTTCTCGAGAGTTTGACAGCGGTGACAGGAACCGACATCATGCTAAACGTATATACAGTACATCCTTTTCAAAAACCTATTCTTTTCCCGTTTCCTGGTTTGTCTTTCTTTTCCACCTCCATCCTTTGTCTCTCTCTCTCTCTCTCTCTCTCTCTCTCTCTCTCTCTCTCTACCCTGCCGTGCTTCTTTGTCCCTTTGTACGTTTTGTCCCTTTTCCCAGCACGAAGAGCTTGTTTCTCCAACTAATGATGGTATTCAGAACTCTCTCCATCGCTACCGTCCTACACAACTGTCAGCAAATAAAGTGGGAATTTCTGGCAGTTCTCCAGACAGAGCACCCAAGAGACAACAGGCAATTACTTGGAGCAAGAAGGCCTACACATACACCTCCCTTCACTTGTCGTTTGCCTGTTTAAGTCAAATAATTCAACCAACCGATGTGGACGAAACAAGAAAACGCAGTACCAATTCAAATAATAACCACAAGTGCTCTCAAACAAACCAACTAATCTTCACACTGCCAATCAAAGACAACCGAGAAGATCTGGTCTCCAGACGTCCAAGAAAAGGAAGCGAATTTACGATCTGTGTTCCTGACACTCGCCCCAGATTTGACTATGAACACTAATGGGCGCACTAAGGCCTTCTCTCACAGCCTAATTGGTTCTTGAGTTGTTGTGCCGGCCACACGGACGCAATACGGCATGTTACGCATCTTCGCGTTCAAGGTTCACTGCACTTCTCTTTTTTTGAAAGGCAATTTTTAAAAGCAATTCTCTGCTTGGCTTTGCAAGGGCCGTCGTTTTTTGACAGATGAAGGCTCTGCAACAATAAAAATGTGGTAATTCTTTATTAGCAGACATGTAATAAGGATTTACTCCTCTCATCTTTCCCAGCCCTTATCCTCTTCCTCTGCTCGATCCTCCCGGGGCTAGGACTTCTGGGAATTCCCCCCAGCCACGTTCAGGATTGCTCACGGATAACACATGGTTTCTGGAGCGTGCACGTCGGGGAGAGTGTCGCTTTTTTTTTTTAAAGGGTTGGCGGCGAAATGGCAAAAGCTCTCTGCATAGCACAGGAGTCCCTAAGGTGCTCAGATCTGCATAATTGTAGAGAGCGAGGCGGCTCAGCCTTGGCTCAAGAGGCGACTCATGAAAATTCAAGAGGCATCTGCCTAGTTCACACTGGCAGCCGCAAACCAGACACAGAATCAACAAAATTGAGCAAAAATTCAGAACCAGATCATTTAGACATTGATAAATAATTCACAGATGATGAATCTTCATCGCTCGCTCCAAAATTAACACACTTTGAGGAGATTATTGGAGTATATTTAACAAAAAAAAAAAAACATTTTTTTTTAAATATTTCTATTAATCATTATAAACAGTTTTTTTTCAGTATATATATACATATATATATATATATATATATATATATATTGTATCATTGCTGCTGTGATATGCTTATCATATGATATAAATATGAGACAATATATATATACACACATACATACATACATATACAGACACTGTTTATTTTTTATTTATATATTTTTCAGTTATATGTTAATTTTCATTTATGCATTTGGCTGATGTTTTTTATCCAAAGTAACTTACATTCTAAAATGTGAATTTTAATATAAACATTTTAATAAAAATGTTATAATATTATTAAATAATATTATAATTATCGATTAAAAAATTATTGATTAAAATTTTTAATCTAATTAATTACAGGGTGCTGCAATTAATTAATCGAATTAATCGCAAACTAAATATGGCTGTGAAAATACCCCCAAAAGATAATTTAAAGCTATTATTGTTTTAAATGTTTAGGCTACAATAGCCTAACATAAAGTATGAAACATAAAAGAAGATAAATTGAGAAACATCTCAGTATTTTTTGTTCATGCAATGAAAGTCACTATAGTGACCAAAAACAGCTTAGTTACCAACAGTATTCATAATACCTTCTTTTATGTGGTGCAAAAGAAAGTAAGTCATTCAGGTTTGAAACAACATGAGGATGAGTAGCCTAAATGATGACAGAATTTATTTCTTTATTTTTGGTGAACCATCCCTTTAATGTTTTATTTATTTATTTATTAATTTAAAAAAATTAAATTATACTCTAAAGAAGATACTAAAACAGCCAGCAGGTGGCGGTAAATGTCTTTATGAGTCGATTCGTACAAACTGCTGATTCATTCAGGAATTTAGTAAACGGCTCCTCTCTAATTGGGCTTTGAATCATTGATTTACACGATGCAGATTTATTCGGAAAGTGAATAACGCTGTGCTGCTCGGAGACGCACAACAGTTCTGCTGTGGCTTTTTAGGTAATATTTTCGTTGGCAAAATTAGCAAAAACACAATGTTGTGTTTAAAATAAAGCACAATATTAACTTCTTATTTACTGAACTGTTGTATAAAATAACATTTGCACTCGTGTTCTTCGTGACAAAAACAGCACTCGGGTGATATTGCTCTCGTTGCTGCTGTGATATGCTTATTATATGATATAAATATGAGACAAAAACTCATACATGGGCATTTTTTTGCCCCAATATCTTGAATTTTAGGGAATAACTGCATTTCTGGAGTTATTGCCCATCATATTTGTCAACAGTCAACTGTATGAAATGTAAGACGACATACAGGTCTGGGGGCGTTAACTGTGTTAAAATATTTTAAATCACGTTATTTTTCATAACTAATTAAGTCAACGCGTTAAACTGACAGCCCTAAAAAATAAATACACTTTAGTACCAACAAACTTTGTAACAACTTCCTGGCCTTATTTGTGCTAAATATAGACAAATTTCTCCATATCTTAGGGCTTCACGATGCTGTTGCTAGCTGGGTTTGAGGCTACAAAGCCATATGAAAAGAAACAGATAGTGAGCTTAGCATGGCTGGCCTGGTTTGATTCATTAGCCCTGGTTTGTGAAGTAGGGTTTTCACGGTGCTTTCTCAGTATGGACACTGCAGGTGGAACTGTCCTCAATTTAACCTGATGGAGAGTTATACTACTAGAAACCCTTCCTCTCATTATATTTAATCATATATACAGATATGAAGCCTTGTTTCACACAGAGAGCAAAGTTCCACTTGGAGATCTCCTGTGGAATGTTCTAGAAACCTGTAAGATGTGTAATTACTAAAAGTTTCATGGAGTATACTTCAGAGCTCAGATCAGGACGTTATACGGCACAGAAGAACTTTGTAGTCTGAGTTTATGAATGTAAAGCAAACTAGCTGACATTGGAAAGTTCTAAAGAAGTCCCACCTCTGGGTCCTACTCTCTATAAAAATTGTAAGGCCCGTTTCATACCACATGCATAAGCAGCAAATAAGCAAAGCATCAACATAAATGCAACAGCAGGCTCACATTGTGTTCTCAAACTCAGAGTGTTCCTGTAACAGAACTGCAGAAGAACAAATCACACCCATAAAATCTAAAAAAAAAAAATGTAGAACTGCAAATTAAAATTTAGAATTAAATAATGCAAGGAAAAGGTCAGAGCCTATGTATATATATCACTGGACAATGAAGTCCTGAATCAGCATCAGGGAGACCTCTGCTGACCACCTAGTGGAGCTACAGGACAGATAAAATCTAATGCAGCTAGTCTTTACAAATTTTAGGTTGGCTATTTATCAAGCTTTTGACGAAAGCACCAGGCTTCACTACTTACAGGAAGGAGCATCTCCAGATACACAGCTAATGAAACAACACTATCCAGGTCAACAAGCAGCAACCACCACATTTAACATTAAGATTACAGCTATCCTGCATACTTTAAATAATAATAGCAATGACACATTTGTGGACGAGCCTAAAGCTAATGTTTTTCATAAGAATTTGAAAAAACGGTAGAGCAAAAAAAGGCTTTCCAGAGGGTCTAGCAAGAAGATGCATTACACATGACATTTCTTAAACATGGGCATGAATTGCAAAAATGTGTTCCTGTTCTTGGTTAGAGCTGGTAAGTAGAGTTAATTTCTGCAAATCAGTTCAAGCAATCCATTTACAGAGAGTCCATTTTAAATTTAGATTCAACTGTATTTTTAAGTCATTACTGAAAACTGTTCATGCAAGTCCCCCAAGCAAAACCAGGCTGTATACAATGCCCCTGAGTGACAGTTTATAATATTTTAATATATTAAAAATCATATGCGCATATCAAAAAATGTAAATAATATATAAATATTGCCATATATGACAAGGTATTGGTGCCTATGAATGGGAATTTGCATTTGAAGAACAATCAGAGCACAAACATACAGAAACGTACTGAATAAGATGGGCAAATAAAGAAAGTAATTGTTATTTAATGTATACACACACACATTGATGTATCCATTATTAATTACAGTAAGACATAATATGTATTACGTGGACACTGTAAAACTAGGTGTTACTAATGGAAACCCCATGAAATAAAAGCATGGCACCTAAGGATGAATTTACTAGCGGGTCACGGCACCATGAATATGCATAACCTGCCATTTCCTCAAGATGATTAGCTGCCCTGAATGCCCTCAAATGTTGAATAGCCTCTCATGCTGACTGAAATTGAAACTGATGGCGTATCATTTCTGGGGAACTGTAGGTGCTGTGTTGGGTAGGGGCCAATCTGGACAGAATAAATGGGGCAGAAAATAGAGTATGCAAAAAAGCCCAGTTTGGAAAGCTTGTGATAATATTTGAGTTGTCATGGAAAAGGATCACAAGAGCAAAGTTTCGGTATTTGCATTTAGCGGACAACCTAGAAATCTGAATTTGCACTGCAATAGTCAAAACCATCAACCTGAAGCTTTGAGGAAAACCATTTAGATTTATTTGATTCTTAATAATGCATGATTCAGATTAAGTTGAAGGGTAACTCAGATTATCTATTAAAGATGGTTAACATCAGATGAATGCTTCAGACATAAATCAGAGAAGAAACGCAAGGTCCACCTTATGCACTAGATTCTGGCTTCATTAGCTGACTGACACTGCTAAACTGAAGCGCCTGGAACCACAATGACTGTCCATCAGTCATGTTCTGCTCTTGCAAGCAGGCTATAACTAATCATAACTCCTAGCTCAAGGCAACGTTCACGCCATCGGTCTAATTAAAAAAGGCAGAGGAGGGCGACTGGCATTCAAAAGTCAAGCATGTAGGACATTTTGCTAGTAGCTGGACAAAACACTCACGACTGGTTAATTTCTTTGTGTCATGTGAACAGTTAGGTCAGCTGTTCAGATAAAGTGCTGAAAAGGACAAGACTCAGCAGAGTTTTATCCTTAAAATGGCTATAAATGTGAGGATAATTTACCTTTTAATCTAAAATGAGGTCTTAATCCCTACATTTTAAACCAGTGCCTTGAGACAACAAAAAGCTATTCTGAAGAAAGCATTTTCCCCTCCTTTCGTATTTTTCTTGTAAAGAGCATTTATTCCCCTGGTCTGTGTGTCTTCAGATGAATAAACAAGAGAAAATAATGTACAAAGAAGCTGAACATGGGGGATCAGGTCAGAGTCCAACATAGAAATATTTTTCTCCGTCTCAAGCAGTAAACAGAAATGTATTAGCATGTTTCATAAGAGGATGGTGAATCCAAAACTACACATTTCAACTTTGACTAGTCAGTGGGTTGTTAGAATGAATAGATGGCCTACAGAAACACTGTATAATTGAGCTAGTTTAGGGTCATGTTCTCCAAACACCAGTTAGACTTAGAGATATTTACAGTACTGTTCAAAAGTTTCAAAAATAAGTTTTTTTAAAGAAATGAATACTTTTATTCAGTAATAGTTGCATTAAGTTGTTTAAAAGTGACTTTTAAAATTTCAATTTAAAATAAATGCTGTTCTTTCTACTTATAAACTTTCTACTTATCAAAGAATCCTGAAACAAATGTA
>NW_015638106.1:3266-39816 GCF_001515625.1 Sinocyclocheilus rhinocerous | reverse complement strand
TATATATAAGACAAAGTACAGTTATTTTAAACTGTTATATTTCACAATTACTGTATTTTTGATTAAATAAATGTTGATGGGCATAAGACACGTCTTACCAAATCTTACCAACCTCAAACTTTTGAAAGGTAGTGTACATGCAAAGTGCAGCTCTTCAATAGAGTAACTGACAGATATTCAATAAATAAATAGCCCAACCAACTCGAATTCTTTATTCCACAAAAACTATCATAGTACTCAAAACCTGCGGGTTATTATGCATATAAATGGGAACACTGCTCACAGCAAGCGATTTGAAGTTCGGAAATAATTGTCTTGAAATTGAGTGAAAGCTGTGCTTTGATGGCTGAAGCAGCACTGCTTCAAATGTGATGAACTGAGAGACGTTCAGAAGCAACACAACTGCTCAGAGAGGGTTGTAGGATGCTGCTGACAGTCTAGTTACTGATACATCATGCCCTAACCAGATGTGATAAAGCAATAAAAGCTCTCTTACGTATATTTATTTATTCTATATTCATTACATTTAATACTTAAGCCCCCGGTTTAACAGACAAGGCTTAAGCCTAGTCCCAGACTAAAATGTAAGTCTGAGCTGTGTCAACTGAAAGAAACTTGCACTGACTGATCTTAAAATATACCAGTGCCTTTGTTTTGTCTCAAGATGCACACCAGTAATGTGTTTTCTAAGGCATGTTTATGAAAAATTACTTAAATGTCCTAATTACTTAATATGTCCTAATAGTGTTCTTAATTAAATTTAACACTAGATAGATAGATAGACAGACAGATCTGTATTCAACTAGTTGGGTGTTTGACTGTGAAGTATTCTTTGACCTACAAAACAGAATATAGCAAAGAGAACAATAAAGACATGTCAGAGCGATTTCAGTTTAGAAGATGAAAGTGTAAGGCAGAGTATAGGGACTTGATGTGCTGTGAAATAGCTATAAAGGTTTTTTATTCGTTCGCTGATTTAATTTATTAACTTTGGACAAAGTAGGCCAGTTTTAAATGGCAGCTCTTTGCTTCTAACATTAACTTCCATGATTGATTCAGTGTTTGCGGAGGTTCTGCGGAGTGTTAATCAAGCCTGTGTTCCACAGAAGTAACAACTGATTCACTTTGACTGCCGTATAAAAACCTGAAAAGCATCCTCTCCAATCAGCCCCGAGTGTAGACACCTGGACTAAATAAACCACCCGAAGAGAATAAGCTCTTCCATTTATAAACAGTCATAAATAAGCTGGTTTCATGCTGGTGCATCACAAAGACAAAATCATTGAGAGTTCAAACGCAGTTGGAGCATAAAAGATTAAAGTCAAAGTTGTCCCACCTCTGATTCATAATACCCTGCATGAGTCACAAACCATCTCTTGAGTCAGTATGTCTGGTATAAGCATCGAAATGCCAAGACCAACCGCTTCATCCACAGAAATGGGTCAAAATTAGGGTGGATAAAATTAACAGAACATTTGCTGGTTTAACTGTTTCTGTACTCATTCCCTAAATCAGATCAAAATTGTGACTGCTGATGCTTTCAAAACTTTTGCCATAAGCTTAATGTATAAAAGATGACCTATCAACAAGAAAACTGGCCACATTTGCTCTTTCAATACTAGGCTCCATGATACGTTGTTATTATTATGATACATAATATTCATGATATGATATTACTGTGATATTTTGTGAGTATTGCCATAACATATTGCAACTTATTACATTTTTTTTTTTACTGCAGAATATACCCAAAGGACAATTTTCTCCACATCTTTTTATCTAATAAGATAAAGTTCTCAGTCTGCTAATCTCACTTTATTTTTATTGCTGCAAAATGGGATTTTCAAGCAGACAGATTGATCAACACTGTCATAAAAAGCCTGTCAAAAATGTTGCATAAACCAGTATTGGTATGAAAAAGCAAAAAAGCAAGTTTTTTCATTCAGTACCAAAAGGTTAATTCTTTTTTAAAACAATGTATACTTTTATTCAGAAAGGAAAGGATGCATTAAATTGATCAAAAGTGACTTTTACATTGTTAAAAAGTCCGATATTATTATTTAAAAATTAAATTTCTTAATTAAAATTAAGAAATTCATATCTTATTTCAATATAAAGTTGTTCTTTTAAATTTTGTGTTAATCAAAAAATACTGAAAAAGATGCATCATGGTTTCCACAAAATATTAACTATTTTAACACTGATAATAATAAAAAAAAAATTATTGAGCACCAAACCAACATATTAGAATGATTTTTGAAGGATCATGTGACACTTAATACTGGAGTAATGGCTGCTGAAAAGTCACAGGAATAAATTACCCTTTAAAATAAATTCAAATATAAAAAGGCTATTTTTTCATCACTGGAAATACTGTTTGTACTGTAATTATAAACTGTTTTTGCACCTAGAATATGAACCACCAAGAAGTGTCATTTAAATGCTTAAGATAAATCACTGGTTTTCCATTGCCACTAATAAGCAAGTAGGTACAGTCATTCTCAGTATTTTTCAAAAGCGATCTCCCTCAATAAAGTGTAAATTCCTTTATTTTACGCTGTCAAGCTCAAACACTCTGAATCCGCTGGTAGCTGACCTTCTGAAACGGACCATATCAACCCCTGCCTCCGGCGGGAGAGCTGAGCATGCTAATAAGCGCCGAGCATTATGCCAATTAAAATAGCATAGCGACCTCAGCGAGTGCTAACAACCGATCATAGTCAGATCTGAAGCTAATTGGCTTTAGGGGAGACAGTGGCTGGACACTAAAAGGTGAGAGTGCCAATCAAAAACCCCAACCCTGTCACCATCTCAATGCAAAGACAATAAACACAGCGGATCCCCTCAGACGTCAACCCCTTACACAGCTGTGAGAGCAGCCAGAGTACTGTAGAGCAGCATCACAGACCTTTATCTGGCTTTGAGGAGGAATGTCGCTAAGAACAAAATCACCAACTACATGAATGGCACCAGAATAATAACCTTAACTCTAAGGTACTAGATTAAATTATCAGTTATATTTATATATACATGGCTCCAAAAGTTATTTAGAATGTAGTCATTGCATAAAAGAATAATAAAAAACACTAAAGACAGGCACAAATTTTAAACAAAACATTTCAGATTTTTATTAAAATATGAACAAGAAAACAAAGCAAAATTGATAACAACCTATTATTATTATTATTGTTTCAGATTATAACAACTAGATTTTTTTTTCTGTAATAATGTCATTGATGCTATTCAAGTTTGGTGTAAGTGTCCAACTATGCTGTGGAGTAACAATTATTATTATAAATAATAATAAATACAAATAATAATTATAATAATATTTTTATCTAAAACAATTAAATTCATACATTTTTAAGTGGTATAAGTGTCTGAGAATACTGTCGAGCCACTGTACTCATAAAAGCAACACTTAAAGGTACATTATTATGATAATTATTATTATTATTAATTATTATTATTATCATTATTTTCTAAAACAATTGCATTCATACATTTTTAAGTGTGGTGTAAGTGTCCAAGTATACTGGTATAACAGAATCTGAACATCCCTGACATTCAACCTGTAGGCTTGAATTGGACCATTTCTACAGTACTGCAAGTTATGTTTTTACCCTGGACCATGAGTGCCATCTAGTGTTTAGGGATCTACTGGCCTGATTGAAAAAAATGCATGACCTGTTTTTGACAATTTTCATTGAAACACAGGGATCAGCTTTAAGCCAAGTAGCTAATGTGGCAGTTTAGGCAGCACTGAGGAAACACCCTTTACTTTGCATTTGCTTATTATTTCAGCAGCGCAAACATCCAGATAGTTCACCAAAAAAAATTACAATTCTACCATCATTTAATTACCATCACATCTTTTAAAAGACACAGAACTTACTTACTTTCTCAGAACACAGATACAGGATACAATTTTTTATCCTTTTGCAGCCCCATCTACTTTGATTGAAGGAAAGAGAACAACTCAGACATTCTACTAAATTTCTCCTTTTGTGCTTCATGGAAGAAAGAAAATTATATGGTTCCGAACAACTTAAGGGTGAGTAAATGATGACAGAATTTTCATTTTGGGCAAACTAACCCTTTAATTTAGCTTTCCGGAAAAGAAACATATAATTTCATGTCACGTCTCTTTTTCCAGCAAAAAAAAAAGTACTGTGGCAGAAGTCAAGTACCAGATGGGTAATAGCATGGAACTTAATAATAATAATAATTTTTTTCACACAAGTAAGCTGGTTTGTCTTTAGTGTACATAATAATATCATGGTGTTCATGGTGAAATATATTCCTAACTCACTTCAGCCAATATCATGGCCATGAATACAGTCTGTAAAACTCCACTGCCAGCCTGGCATTCACTTTTTTATGTCTTTTTTTTTTTTTTACCCACATTACTCACATTTTGTCTGAGTCGCGTCACCATATGGTTTCAATTGGTCCTGTGTTGAATACAGAAGTAGGCTATGTGACTGAAATGTTTCATATTTTCCTTTTTCTATTCTAAGATGCATGACATATGCACTCAACTGTCTGTCCAAAAAGGCCTAAACTAGTTAGGCAACTCATACACAAAAGTGGGTAGCAGCAGATCTTTTCTTATGTACTGTGACGTACATCTGAGCGAAACAGATTATTTAAAAAATGTAGGGTGAGGACTTGTTTTTTTTTTTTGCATTGACTGTTGATTGCATAGAGGCAGATCTGAACGTGAGTTTGCAGGAGATTGTAAAAAAGGGTTGGGGTTTACGTGAACAAAATGACTGGAGAAGTCTGGCATACATCACAAGAGAGAAGTCTGTCATTTCACTGGAGTTATGATATTTTAATTAAAAAGGTCAAATAAAAAAAATGAACATTAAACATTTTATTTCATGCCTTCCTTAAAATTGGATAACTAAATGGATAGCTTGCTAATCATACATGTACTGTATATACTTGCATCACAAAAAAGTTTAATTTGAATGATTAAATTGATTTGTGCCATAACAGACATTCACTGACATATTTTGATTGTTGGGAAAAACAGAATTTGGATGGCTATATTAACACCCAATATTATTAGACTTCTAATCAGCAATGCTGGGTAGATTACTTACAAATTGTACTGATGTCTGTTACTGATTTCAAATTACATGACAAAAATTGTAGTTAGTAACGTAATCCATTACATTACATATTTTAGGTAATATAATCGAATCTATAAGCCACTTTTTTGTTACTTTTACATTACATTTGAACTCATTTGCCTAATTATCCAATAACTAATTAAAAATGTAAAATTAAAATTATTTTAAAATGACAACACTAAAAAATAAAACACTAAAAAAGATTACATATTTTATTTGTTTACCTGCATGTCATGTGACCATTAACCAATATCAGAGAACCATGGCCATGCAAACGTGTTACTTAACTTATTACCTTAAAATCTCATTAAATGATCATTCAAATAAAAATGAATGTGTTAACCAGTAGTTGATTCAATGTTGAAATAAAAATGTTATATAACCTAATTACAAGTACTTAATTTTTGGAATCGGATTACTTAATCCAGATTACATGTATTCAGTTACTACCCAGCTCTGCTAATCAGGCACTGAATAGAATCTGTCCACCAATGAAACCAACCAATGAATGTCAGCCAAAACAATAGATTTTATGTTCCAAGGAGGTAGGAATTTAACGGGGATCCTGATCTGGTCACACATGCTTAAAAAAAAAAACAAGGAAAAACTATTTGTTGCCATGTTCAACTTGCCATGTACTGTACATTACACAAAAAAATAACCACACAAAAAAAGTCTATCCCAGAGACTCTTGATAACTTGGTGTATAACCTGAACTCAAACGCCACCTGGTTTTCAAACAACAGGGACTTCAAACCCTAGTGCATCCACTACCATAACAGCTACTCTCCAGGGGCCTCAATTCTAAAGATGTGTGTAGACGTGCTTTTTTTTATTACTGTATTATTTTAATTACTGGAATCAGTTGGTGTATGCATAAGAACATTTTTGTGTCAGTTTCTGCCTTTATAAATCCAGATTTGTTCTGCACTTTTGATGTACGATGAAATCCATGGAATTTAGGTACTTTTACCAAGGTACTTTCCAATCCAATCTTTTGTTTTTGTCCCAGTTTACAATTCAGGAGACAAATCCCAGGTCACAATTCAAAACAAATGTGCATACAGAACAGAAAAAAATCAGGTGAATGTTAATGCAGCTCCCACCAGCAAAATATAATGCAATAACCCCACCTGGTCCATTTCACAAGTTATACTGAAAAGAACAAACAAATAAGCACCACACTGGTATGGTTAAATATATGGGACCAAAGAGACATTCCCAGTCCTTACTTTGCAAGCCAGCAATTCCATTTGGCAATGACTACCAAGTTGCCCAAAATAAAATAGAACAGTTACGACAGCACTCAACGTTCCAGTGTCCAACCTCATAATATGGATGAACTATTACTGCATAACTGCTGCAGTGACTGTACAGCCCTAGATCAGTGCAGAAATGTTAATGACACCCATCCAGGGAGTCTACTAGCATGACCTGTTCTGGTTTAAATATTCATCTATTATGTGCTGAGACATCTGACATATTTTGCATGTAGTTCTTTCGCTTTCTGCTGAGCAGGCCAAATTCAATCCATTCTCTTCTTAGAGGTGTGCATGCATGAAGAGCATCTTAAAACTTTTCATATTATACCAAGTTGTTCCTCCATGAGCTCCATGTTCACCTTCGGATGCTTGCACAGCATGTTATCCTAATTTATTATTTTGATACACTAAATAGTGATGAATAATACTAGATATGAAACATGATAATATTGACTTAGGGATTAGAGCTGACTTTGCTTTACATTATGGCCATGAAGTTATTTAATGGAAACACCTCAGTGAGTCAGTCTTAAAAACCCAGATGAATCATAAATTTAAAATATGACTATACTAACATGTTTGAGGCTTGATTCTCATGATTCTGTGCTTCAAAAACTGCTGTTTTGCAAAGTAACAATAACACCTGTAACAATAACCCTTAATTTATTATACTAAAACTACCATGTTACTGGTAATTTTTTGAAACTTGGTGCAACATTAATCATTCAGTAGCATGGTAAAGCACTATGGTATTACCATCTATCATCACTGTACCATAGTATAGAAATAACAGCCAAACTTCTCACCAATTCTTAAGTTCTGGGACAAAGCAGTTGAGTTATGAGTTATGGTTTTATGACAGGTGGATTTAGGGGTTGTGAGTGACAACGTGATGTCATCATTCCGGGGGTTAAAATCAAATAAATAGAAAAAAAGGCTATTTAAATGATTATTATGTGTTGAGAACGTTCTACCAATCATTTCGAATTTAAAGTGGAAATGTTGTTTTGAATACAACGGGAGGTGAAGTTGCATTAAGAATCACTGAATCAGAAAAAAAACAGAGTTACTGACCTGATTGGGGTCATCGTAAAACACACCGACAGACGACAACTTCGGTCCGACACTGCAGCTCTCCGTGAAAGCGGCTCCGCTGGCCTTGTACGATCCTTTTCTGAACTTATATGCAATCGTGATGTTTTTCACCGGAGGAGATCCAGTCCGAATCACGACTTCAGAGAAAAGCCCAGTGTAAAAAACGAAGCCCACCAGAGTTAAGATGAGACAAATAACCAAAAACAGAATCAGCAGTAAAATGACAAAGTCAGACATTTTTGCCCGGCTGTCAGAGAATCAAGCACAAAAACGTTCAATGTGTATGAATAGTTGTTAGTTGCTGTGATGGCACACACAATCAATCCTTCCGCTTTCCGAACAGTATCCGTGTCGCTCTGCAGATGTAACATTTACAGTATCTTTGCTTTACTGCAGGTCAGTTTACACCCGTCTTTCAGTTTTGTTATTGACACAGCTGAGCGTTTGTTTATCCTCCTCTACACAGAAACACTGTACGGATTGCTTCCTGGATGCACCATGTGACTGTGACTCAGAGGGTTGGCTTGAAACGAGCCAACCAAATGATGGAAAGTCCGACTCATTTCTGCGAATCGGTTCTTTCGAACAGCTCGATTCTGAAAATGATTCAGTGATTCTCGGCGCTGTCAAATGTTGTTTTTAAAGTTGTTTCCCCCCCAATTAAGGTTTAATGTCAATTAAATTATGTCCAATTGTCAGCATTTCTGTCATACAGTCAAATATTGGACAAGAACTTAAAATATAAAAAAAATGAAGGCAATTGACATTTATTATTACCATTTATATTTGTATTGAATATGAAAGCAAATAAACAATTAGCATATTAAAACATGCAAACACAATTTGAGCTGTTCAAGAAAACCACTTGATTATAGTTAACTGAACATTGCACAACAGTTTTAATCAAAATCTTTTCCATTTAATATGAGATAACAAATCCCAAAACTAATTTGATGTAATAATAAATCAACAATAGTGTACTGATCATGTGCTAATATATAACAATATTTGCTTTATTTCAGTCCGATTCATCTGATTCCTCCGCTTCTTCCTGTCCATTGTTCCTCTCATCAGAATCGCTCTCCTGTTTTAAAACAGACTGAATTAAGCACGAAGTGAAAGACATCTCAAAATCTCTCATAAAAGATCTCATGAGGAAATTAAACTCCCAAAACAAGCAAAGCAAAATTCATTACAGGCTATTAAAGGCAATTATAACCACGCTGTATATTTGCTTTTGTGAATTACATGACACTGCATGATAACAAAATACTGCTGCTGAGCAGGTGATGAATATGTTATATGAACATTTATATTTATGTTATATGTGATGAAAGAAATTAGTTTAAATATGAAAAGTAATACAACTATTAATCAAATGTAATTGAACTTATCTGTCATATGTGTATTTATTAACACAATGTGGTCTGTGAGGCCACTGTATCATGCATAATAATGGGAAATCATAGTATGTTGCAATGCCAGAAGTAAGGTATTCAGATGGTATTCAGATATTTCTGGAAGATTTTCAAAGTTGACATCCATGCATGCTATTTCCAAATCCCCTAAACTAAACTGAAAAAAAAAAATACTCAGCAGAAAGGGTGCATTAAACTGATTAAAACTGACAGTAAAAGATTCCTATTTTAAATATATGCTGTTCTTAATATTTTGTCCATAAACATTTTTTAGCACTGATAATAATAATAATAAATGTTTCCTGAGTACTCAATCAGCATATTAGAATGATTTCTGAAAGATCATGTGACACTGGAGTCTGAAGTAATGGCTGCTGAAAATTCAGTTCTACCATTGCAGGAATAAATAACATTTTAAAATATAAATAAAAATGTTAATTCAAATTATAATAATATTTGGCAACATTACTGTTTTAACTGTATTTTTCATTAATGCAGCCTTGCTGAGCATAAGAGACTTCTTTCTTAAAACATAAACCAAACTTTTCAACATGACCCTAAACTTTTAGTAATAACGAATTAAGAAAATCAATTTAGCAACATGCTAACATTTGATCAGACTATATGTCCGTGCATTATGCAGGATAATGCAGTCAGTCAGTCATTATACCTCCTCTTCACTCTGCAGCTGAGAAGACTCTTCTTCCTCTTCATCAACTGCCTGTGACTTTTGTGAGAGAATCTCTTCACCCTGTAAAGCGAAGCAAAAAAAAACAAACATTTAGCATCACTGGATTATCAATAAATGCTACAATGTGCCCTTTATAGACTTATGATATAGCTGTATAATTTACAGATATTGTTATATTATAAACCTTAATAAAAAGTTTCATTCATACAGTTTTATATATATATATAAAACTGTAAAAACTTTTGAAACAAACTTAATATATAATAAAAATGGATATTCTTCTGACAATTTAAAAATATGCAGTAAAAATAACTGACAATGTCACCAGGGCAAGTCAAAACTACTGAAGTAGTGCATCCTTATAGTGGATTTGTTTTTAGTGATGTGGCTTTGCCACATTTTTCCATCTCACCTTTAAGTCTCTGTTCTTCAGGTTCCCCAACCAGAAGGCTTCCTGGCAATGGTTAAGAGTGAGCATGGCTTTCACACGATACACAAACTGCTCCAGATTTTTCTTCAAGGCTGGAACGTGATTGGTCAGCCCTGTATCTTGCCTAATCTGTGAACCGTAAAACAGTGATAATAATAATAATAATTACAGAGATTATGTTTCACAAATGCCTTTAACATCAATAAGCTAAATTTATTTTGCAGTTTTCTCATTTTAATCTTCAATCCCACTCTTGCTCCACAGATGCTGTAATTCACCTTTGAGTGGCCACACATGTGGTGGAGTTGTCTAGTACTGAGCTGGATGGTCTTCAGCAAACTTTGAACATCCTCCTGAGAAGATCCCGTGCAATGATTAAAATCTCATGTTACTAAACAGATCCATTTTGCTCAAGATGCAACGTTACACATACATTTTGATGAATGAGACAGAAATACCTTGTGTTTTTTAAAGCTATAATCGAGCAGAGGCATTCCAAGTTTGAGGAAGGACTCCAGAAAAAGACGACCATACTGAACAAGATGATCAAAAACAAAGAGAAAACAAGTGTTGAATGACTTTATCTTCATAAACACACCTTCATGTGTGTAAATGCTCCTTACCTTTAAACACACAGTGAGTACAGGTCTGCTGTTAAACATCTGTGCCATAGAAAACAGAAGAACATGCTGTTTACAGAGCCAAAAATGTGATGTGCACACTGGGAGAACAGGAAAGATGTGAAGGCCTCTGTACCTTGACCAGGTTTATGAGGATGTGGAAGTCACGCACAGCCAGATTCCATGTTAAGAGCTTCTCGCTCTGCACAGGGATATAACTAAAGACAGGACAAACTAACAAAAACATAAAAACAACTGCGGAGCACGCCACGGAGGCAGCCATCAGCGTCGGCGCCATCTTACTAACCTGAATAGATTTAGGGCATAAACTTGAGACACACTTTCCTTACACTTCCTGTTGGTACCCAAATAATAATGAAATAATATCTACAGCCACACAACAAACAAACACACACCTCTTGATTATCCGTCTGTTTGCTGGGAGGAATCTTGCGCACAGCTCTCTCCAGCTCTGCCATCATGCTCTTGTAGTACACCAGGAACGTCTGCCTGCAGTGTCAAGCAAAGCACAGATATCTGCATTTATTACATGGCTCTGTGGAATACCCGATTCTGATTGGTCAAAAGCAATGCTGAGTTGTCAAATATTTTGGTATTAATACGTCATGTACATGTAATTATTCATGTGATATGGCAGCCTGCTGTACCTGTTGAGTGTTGGCCAGCTGGGCGAGTTAGCATCTTTAGCAGCATTCAACAGCTCTGGAACCCCTTCACCTGCTATTTCCTCCACCGCCTTCAGAACATCATCAGTGTGCTCCAGATAAATACTACAGCGGGAAAAACACTGATTTAAACATCCTCAGATATGAAAAATAATATTAAAGCATGGCATTTTAGTTCAAGTTATTTTATTCTTGCATTCTTTTGAGTATATTAATTAGGGCATATTTTGGATAGGCCCATCCTGTTCAAAAGTTCAGAGTGGGTAAGATTTGTTTTTGATCAAATAGAGAGTAAAACGGTCATAAAATGTGGTTTGCTTTGATATGATTCAGATTTTGTATAGTTTTCAGCAAAACTGAGAATAGGCTTTCCAGGTGATTTTCTCCCTAAACATTAAATATTTATGTGATGTTATAAATGTCATAAATCTTTAATATTTCAATTAGTAAAAGAATATATTATTATAATAATAATTATATTAGAGTTGGAAGATCAGTATGAATATTTCATTTATTTAATTCTGTTTTTGTGTATAATGCAGGAATTCAACTATTTCTAACATCAAGTGAGGATTAATGGATGTAACGAGACTCATGAAGCATATAAATAATTTTATGGACTTATTGCTCTCTCCTTTATCTAATAGAATCTCGTATCCATGGGTCTTACCCTTATCGCCTCAATTCAGTGTTCTTTTAGTATTATTTATATACTATTACGGAACTGAAACACGGTCCCCATGATATTTTTTGGTTTTAATTTTAAATAAGTTTTAGCAATTTTGTTTTTGTGCTTTTGTCATTTTTATATTTATATTTTATATTTCCACACAATTTTAATTAAGCTTTAAGCTTTGATTTACTCTTAATTCATCTTATTTTAATCCCCAAAAATTATTTTTAGTAGTTTTCGTTAACAATAACAACACCGACTCAATGACTCCTGGAACTGAATGGGAACTTAAGCATTATTGTGTGTAACTCACAACATACCTGAGTAGAGTTTGAAGAGCATCATGGTATTTGTTTCCTCGCTCTTTCTCTCCACTCACTGTAACCCACTCCTGACAGAGGAAACGCTTCGCCAGGGATGCTGGGGGAAATGATAGCACTCAAAATGAATGTATTACAGAGAGCAACCATTATTACACGGCATACAGTACTGGAAACGCACTGATCTGTTCTCTGTAGGTTCTGTGGTTTGATCCTCCATACTGGGACAGCACAATGAGCAGCTGGGTCAGACACAAGGCAGTGTTCAGGCTGGGCACTGTGCTTTGGAAGTTCTGCAGGTACTCAAAAGCGTGCCTGAGCATATAAAACACCATGTAGAGATGGTTACATTGCATATTGTCCACTAACAGCAAGTAAGAAATATGCACTGACGCTCCCACCTGCTGAGCTGATCCAGGGTCAAATCGGTCTCGTCCTCCTTCAGTCGTCCGGCCAGGACCCCCAGAGCGCTCTTCAGCAGAGCACGATGCTCTAGACCAGAAAATCCAGCCCTGAATGAACAGCAGGCGATTGAAGATGGTAAGAATGTTTTGTAGTTGTCAGGAAAGTCAACTAACGACTAACTATTTCGTGCTCACCAGCTGAACGTAGTATGTAGCACTTGCAGTAGGAGCTGATAGGCTGAACACATGAGCTGCTGTTCCTTCAAATCCACACCAGGAGCATCAACAACACCCTGATGCTCAGACAGCAGAGTCTGTGTGAGGACAAACGTTCAAACAGAGCAATAAATCCAAACGTGCCAGCCAGCACTAATGCACACGTAATGAACATGTTTACAAGGCTATAAATGGAAACACATGTGCACCTGAAAGTGATTGTGGCAGTTCTCCAGGTGTGTGCAAAGTGTGGGCAGCAGCTCGATGCAGCAGGTGGCGATCTCTTTGGCATTTTTCTGCTGCAAGTGAGCAAAGCCAACTGCTTTGTCCGTCTTACTCTAGAGAGACACCACAGAAAACATTTCAGTACCATATTGGTTGTCAGCTGATATTGGAGATGTTTTGTAATTCATTTGTAATTTATCTGGCATGTTTATTTTACATTTAGATTAGTTTTGCTGTCACCAAACATTCATTAAAGTTTATATTTAAAAACATTCATTTATTTTAATAACACTGTTAAATGTATTCCTAAAAATATTCCTTTTTATATTGTACTATTAAGCCATCAAAAAGACTGCACCCCATAAACACAATCAAGCCTAGAAAAAACCCAGTCAACCACCCCTTTAATAAAAGCAAAATACAGATTTCATTTACCCGTTATTAAACTATTAAATTATAATGATGCCAAAATTAAGTGAATTTACAGTACAGTTTGCTAAAGATTACAATTAATCGCGAACTATTTAATTACATTATAATAATGCCAAACTTTTCATTATTAAATAAACTTTGCATTATTGCATTATTATTAATATAAAGCATTAATTTTGGCATCATTTCAGTGTAAAGCATAAAAATGAATATTTTGTGATTTGCTAAAGGTTACATTTAACAGCGTTAATTAAAATGAATCATTTTAGTTTTTAGTGTTTTATTTTTTTTAATTATTTAGATAAAATAATATCTGATCAGTTGATTAGAATGTCGCTTCAGCATTGCTTCAATGTTGCTTCAGCATTGTCAAATAACATGTTTGACTGGGTAAAACAGGTTTAGTAATGTGTGTGTTTTCATACTTTAAGAAATGGAGCCTTTTTGGCTGGTGCAGAAGCCAAACTGAAGTCCAGTTTACGCCACATGTCCTCCAGCAGGAAAAGCAACTCTGCAGGGCTCAACTGCACTTCCTCCCTTAACTACACACAAAACAGCACTCATTTAATTAAAGTATGTACTTTTACTGAGAACTGACCAGCAAACAGACTCGTTTTACCTTACTATGTAGCTCAGTGTCCAACAGTGTCCGGGACAGAAGGCCACACTGGAGCACGCTCAGAGCTTCAACATCAAGTTCTCTGAAGAACGGCCAGTACGAGGACAGACTGACTCCTGATTTGGCATCCTTTTCTTTCTCCTTCTCGTTCTCTTTCTCTGGATGATCCTGCCACAACAAACAATTGTCAGTTGTTGTAAGAGCTTTAAATTAAAATCCAGCTGACACCATAGTAAAATCTTAATGTATTGAAGTAAAATATACAAAAGAGTACCGTATTGTCCATTTATTCTTCATCTCAAACAATATGTTACAGTCCACTTTACCAGATGTTTATACAAATGTCTGTTAACCAATGGACATGAAATAAATATGGTCTTTACCTGTTGGGAATCCTCTGCCTCTGTGGCCCCCTCCAGCTGTGATTTGTCTCCTGAGGAGTTCTTACTTGCTGAAGCCTTCCTCTTCCTCCCAGATGACTCTACACACCCACACACACACAAACAGTGAAGGACTGACCCTATCTATAGCACAAATCAGTTTGCTGATTTCTCCAGCAGACTTACCCTTCTTTCCTTTCTTTGGCAGAGCACTTGAAGAAGAGGGTATCATCCCTTCAGCACTCTCTCCATCAAAGTTAGCCTGAGGAGGAGTGTAGCCTGGAGTAGCTAACACAATAAAATAATGTTAACTTTGCAGAGAAAATAAATATAGGAAATTTTATTAATTTTCTAATTTAATTAACAAAATTTAAAAGAAATTACTTAAAATAAAATACAAATTAATAAATGTAACAAATTACACATATATATATATATATATATATATATATACACACACACACACACACATACATACATACATATATATATATATATATATATACTGTATATATATTTACACACACACACACTGGGGAAGAAGATAATCTGTCTCTCTGGTACCTGCCAAGCATGTCTGCAGTAAACTCTGAAGGTAAGTGATATTCTGAATACGAGTTACAACCTTCATTTTCATCTCAGGATCATTCTGCTTGCAAAAAGCATTCACCGTCTACATTCATAAAATAGACATGCATACTATACATATTAGAATATATTAATTATTATATAACATCAAAAAACACATAATTCCAATCTGTAGTTCCAAATAATAAACTGAACACAGACTTCTCATTTTTGGATGAACTATTAATTTACAATTAAAGTGAATACTTTAAAAAGGCCAAATAGTCATATCAGAACTTGAATTGATCAGTGATGATTGTAAAGTCACTGTAAAGTCATTCTGAATTTAGTACTATACTGTACTAAAGAGATGTACTAACCTCTCTGAACCAGTTGATGGTGTAAAAGAGCAGAGAACAGAGGAACTCTCTCTCAGCCTTAGACAGACTCTCCACCTTCTCCACCACCTCCATATCAGTCAGAATCAAAGGACAGCCTGTAACAGGACAAAACTCTCCAAACATGTTTTTTTTTTACTTTAAATACCTCTGATGCCTCTTGTGATAAATAATCTTACAGTTTATACACCATCATAATGCATTAACTAAAACAGAGGCATCTATTAAATTTTCTTTTTCAGAGTGAACAAGACAAAACACAGTCCAGAACAAAATTATGATAAAAAAAAAAAACTGCAGGTGTACAGTATCTGACCTAGCAGAGCATCAATCTCCTCCAGATCACCCTGGTGCTGCACCTCCTCACACAACCTCAGCAGGCGGAAAAATGAGGACAGACACAAAGGAGACACGCGCCTGTGAGAATAAGAGAATCATTCAGATTGTAACATTGCAGGGATTCAACTACTGACAATACTATTTTAACAATGTCCTTGATAAAATAAATAAAGGCAGATCACAGGTTGATATACTGTACTGATTACTGGCATCAACAAATAACAGTGCCTGCTTGGCCAAATAATTAAAGTCCGAACTGTGAAGTGCATATTTTATTATATTATAGGTGAATTTTCAGGAAATATTGCATAAAATAATTGTTCATATAATTTCAGCAATTTTGCATACATCACATATGATGAAGCTATATATTGTATATTAAAATATCAGTATCGGCTACTAAAACCCATATTGGTCCATTGCCATTACCTATATCGGGAATTCCCAAATATTTTTGTCAGCTGAACCCCTCTGACCTAAAACATTTGCTTGTAGTACCCCCTTATTATATCAGTAATTTATAGAATATTTTAAAACATTTGCACGTTCACAAGTTGTATTTTGGTTAATAGTCAAATGACATGCAAGTAAACAAAGTAATTGATAGTCAAACTGTTTCTATTTTACATGTTACTTATTTACATGCAACGTTCTTATTATTTAATTTCTTATTAGCTTTTCATCAACTCACAAACCCCCTGCAGATCCCAGTTTGGGAAACCTTGCTCTATATCAAGGAGCATCATTTATGGTACATAAAAAGCATCTTGTTTTACAGTCTACAGTAACAGAAGCGTTAAAATGAGTTCAGCATGGAGTATTCAGTAATGACCTCTCTTTCTTGACTCCAGCTGGTTGGGTTGTGTCTTTTTTGAGCTGCTGGTCTTGAGTCATAAGTGGCAGTAGATTGATGGCGATTCCCCCTTGACTCTCATCCTCGTCCAAATTATGCATCACAGAGGCAGGAAACACAAACGGGCTGAGAGAGACACACAAGAGGGGTCATGAGAAAGCCAAGACATAAAAACGCTGGAATTTAAACAAATAAATGAAAAAAGCAGGTCGTCAAGATTATACTACTCTTTATGAGCTCTGAATGTGTCACTCACCCTGATAAATCTGGTCCAAGGTCTACAATAAAGTCTTCCTGAAAATCCTCTAGCACACTCTTCCCGATCCATGCCTAAGAATGATATAGCCATAATAGAGAGTTTAATATACTAATTTAATACATAGTCCTTTTAGTCATGTAGATATCCATCTGAAATGTATTGCTTTTTGTCTATAACTCAATTAAAGAGACAGTTCACCCATTAAAATACAATTCTGTTAGCATTTACTCACTCACATCATGTCATTTCAAACTCATTTGGAGACAGAATTTTAAAAATCTAAGATGAGGACATGAAGGCTGTTTTAAGGGGCTATTTACAGTCAATAACCCACACACACCTGAACTAGAGGGTCCAGTTTGCAGGTCTGCAGCAGGTTGGCCAGCTCATCGTAATAGAGAGCGGCAGCTTCAGGGGAACTCTCACTGCATGAGCGTACCAGCTCCAACAGAGCCATCACCTACAGACACAGCAACACTCAAAACCTTACGTGGTACATGGGTCAGCGACAACAAGTAAGGAGTGAAAGTAGGCAACACATTTATAATGTTCCAAAACTTTTCATTTCAAATAAATGGCATTGTTTTATTCTATTCTATTCATCTAAGAATCCAGAAAGCGTATTATAGTTTCCAAAAAATATTAAGCAACACAACTGTTTTCAACATTGATAATAATAAAAGATCTTGAGCATCAAATCGGCATATTAGAATGATTTCTGATGAATCATGTGACACTGAAGACTGGAGGAATGGCTACTGAAAATTTAGCTTTGCATCACCGGTAGAAATTACCATTTAAAACATTAAAAACAGTCCTTTTAAATTGAAATATATTGCTGCTTTTTACTGTATATTTGATCAAATAAATGCAGCCTTGGTGAGCATAAGAGACTTTTTGAAGGGTACTGTGTACACTCAAACCGTCAGATCATTTCACTCACCTGTCTGTGTGTCTCTTTGGGCAGTGTGCCACCCTGAGAGCCATCAGGTTTATTTCTACATAAACAACACAAGACCAAAAACAGTAAAGACCAAAGATCACAAGCTTATACACAAGGTGTATAAGTGAAAAACACTGCAATGCACCAGCAAAGAGAGTACCTGCAGGCCCCCATACTGCCCACCATCATGACTGCACCAATAATACCAATACGCTTGTACTTGGGCACCGTGCTAGACAGCTGCTTACGGATGACGATGTGCATGTCATCCTGGTGAAGGACATACAGAGATTTGACAGAATTATCATTTTTGGATCAGCTATACCATTAATTGAAAAAAATGACAACTATACCTTTAAGGTACAGTGTGTTTCTCACCTGGATGTGTCCTCCGTGCTGCTCCTGTCCAAATGCCAGGCAGCTGAGCAGGTGGAAGAGTCGTCTGATCTGCTGTGAGGTCAGGTTGTCCATGTAGTCCAGAATACCCTGCCAGAATACCCACAATTCACACCAGCAAACTGGTTAAATATCATTATGTACTTGAAAAGACAAAATAAAACAATTTTGATTCGAGTCAATCTGACTTAATGAAAAGAACTGACTCGGAAAACCAATTTCCTTCCCTATATAGGCAGGTTTGTACCTTAACAAAAACGGTGAACTGGCTCATTTCTGCAGGCTTCTGAGATACCAGCTCACAGAGCAGCTCAAGAGCCACATCCACTTCACCACTCACACCACTGCATGCGTGTGTGACCAGAGAGCCCACCACCTCCTACATAACAAACACACATGTACTGGACATCAGTGCAGGTCTTTAAATGAATGTTAGGGCCCATAAATCTGCAGTTGTGAGCTGGTATTAAGAGGTATTTCTTTTCTTACCTGCTGACAGTAGGAGTCAAAGGCAGTGAAGGCCTGTTTGTACATGTGACCTCCGAAAGGCACCACAAAGCAGTCTGGAGAACGCAAGAGTCCCTGAGCTAGAGCCAGAATTGATGGGAAATAACCCCGCATAACCTGTATGAAACATTTACACCATCCTTGATATGTACAAGGAAAGCCAACACTTCACGTAGCATAAATAGGGCTGTTTCTTGGTCATAAGCATGTGAATGAAAGCAGACCTGAGCATGACCCTTAAAGGTCTTCTGCAAGAGGTTTTCCTGAATCAGACCCTTGCGAACTTTGACTTTGAGCACTCTCTCCGCCCCACGACGGCTGTGGTTTGCATTAGTGGAGTGAAGGATGAACAGCACCAACAGGTCAACCACCTGAGAGACACAACAAGTTACGTTAATTCTTGCATGTTGGATGTTCAGGTATGAAATGTGTCAAAAATAATGGGAATCGCATAAAAACATTTTGATAGAAGTCAATCAAACCTTATGGTCGTCTGACTCATCAACATTCTCTATTGCCTGAAATTCAAAAATTCGAACAGTAATTAAATAACTTCAGTTGCATGGAAATATTGTACCTAGTGCTTGAAGGCAGAAAGAAAACCAAAAAAAGCCATCAAGATTATATGAACTCACTTTTAGCCAAGCCTCTGAGATGGTCTTCTGAAAGCGGATAGCTGACTTAATGACCTCCAAAACCAAAGCCACACTGTCCTGACCATTGTTGCATGATGGGACCCTGGAGGACCCGAGTAGTGACATTAAAATCAAGAACAAGACAAGCAGAACCAGACATATTTACAACTTCTTATTTGTCTTCCAGAGAATAAAGCAGTCATATGGGTCTGGGAGGGACAGAGTAAGTAAATGAAGATAGAATTTTATTCAAGAGAAAGCAGGAAAAAGTCTCACCCTGACATGGCTTTGCTTTTCATACGACTCTGGGAAGCCTGCAACACTGCTGGCAAAACACACTGCTCCAACTCCAGCTTTTTACGCAGGTCACACACCACCTGAGGAGCATGAAAGGACATGAGCATAACTACAGCTCTACAGGAAATTGATTTAAAATTGTCTACCAGAGAAAAGACATTTTTATGAACAAAACATAAACAAAAGGTCATAAACAAAGGTCAGTTTAGAGGCCTGACCTCATTAGCATCAGATGCAGAGATGAAGTGTAAGATGAACTTGACTACAACAGGAAGATCCTCTAACTGCACAGCAGAGAGAGTTCCCATTACTACCTCGCGCACCTGATAGAGAGAAAGTCACAGTATACATTAGAGTCTAAAAGGCAAAATAAATTAATATTTTTATTCAGCAAAGATGCTTTAAAAGGATAAAAAGTGACTTTTACATAAACATACATATTTTTTAAAATATTTAACTTTAAACTTTCTATTCATCAAATAATCCTCAAAAAATTATCAGTTAATATTAAGAAGAAACTCTTTTCAACATTGATGATAATAGGAAATGTTTCTTGAGCACTAAATCAGTATATTAAAATGATATTTGGAGGATTATGTGACAATGAAGACTGGAGAAATGGCTGCTACAAACTCAGCTTTGCCACCACAGGAATAAATTATATTATAAAACATGAATGTTATTTTAAATTGCAATAATATTTAAAAATATTCCTGTTTTACTCTATTTTTGATTAAATAAATGCAGCATGACATACTTCTTTCAAAAACATTAAACCTAACCTTTTTTCGTTAAAGAATTATTTAAAGCAATAACACTGGGACCAATACGTTTTAGGGAAGATATCTGCATGTTTAGAAGTACCTCGGACAGTAACGCAGAGCTCAGATTCAAACTGGATAAAGCATCCAATATAGGCACAGGGAGTTGAGTGTTTTGCTGAAGTAAACCACTGCACAAGGGAGAAGACACGAACACAGACTCACTTAAACAATATACACGATGATAATAAGCACCTACATTATAGTCGCACTCAACAGCCATAATTACTAAACCAAACATAGGTCAAAACAACACAACTTCAATTCCATGCATTGGGAAATGGCACAGAAAATAACAGGCTCAGCTACTGCTGAAGTACTTTAGCTCTTTGGCCATATCTCCATGCTGGGAATCCTCCAGGATTTCAGGCAGGCTGGTAATAATGTCCCGCTGGATCTCCACCGGAGCCACAGACACCATCTGCATCAGCTTACTGCTCAAATCCTACACATACACAGCAGTTATATCAGTCAGACATTGGTCACGGCAGTGCCATCATTTGGCTTTGACAAACATTTGTCTGCTACAAAGGAACTCTTGGCAATTTTGATGTTCACTGGGACATTTCCATCATGTAGGATTCTCACACAGACAGTATCAGTGGACTGTGTACCTTGCCATCTACAATTCGGTCCAGCCACTTCAACTGGTTTATTATGAGACGGGGAACATTGAGGCCGTCCTCGCTCACACTGTAACAGAGAACATTGCCATCAGTGATAAGGGAATGTTACAGGACTGTGTCTGTAATTAAAGTGTGTATATAAAAATTTACCCCTCAAACATGAATTCTGGAAGCTTTTCGAACAAAGTGTTAATAATAATAATAATAATAATAATTTATTAATAATTCATTCATTCATTTAAAAAATGTGTTAGTTATATGTGTATAAATAATTTGTTAGTTGATATGAACATGCATGTATGCATTGTGATTTCACCTTTATTGTATACAATACATACTTTCTCATTCATTATCTTACCAATTTCATTAGCTGTACTGCCAGCTGTCAAAGTGACACCAGATTCCTTCAGAAACTGAACAAAAACTGAGTCCGGGTAGGAGTCCTGTAATGAAGATTTTGTTGGTCGTCCACTGCTCTTGGTCTTTTTTGATTCTGTGCGAATGGAGAGACGTTACAAAAAGTCCAAAAATAAATATTTTTAATTTCACTTAATGTACAAAGATTTTAGCCATCCCAGATTTATTTTAGACGTGACGTCATCAGGAACTTACTAGGAACGTCAAGTGTGGAATCGTCATCGACTGTGATGGATGAGCGCTTCTTCTTACGCATCATCTTTAACTCAGATCAGATCCGATCAGATGGAAATGATAAATAACGGATATGACCTGTTGGGGTTACAACAAGCAGCTATTTCAGAAAACTGTGTACACAACTGACAGTTCAATAATGACAATCCTGGTTCAAACAATCCCAGAATCCAATCTCTGAAGATGGTAAACAATCAGTTCACGCTGGCAAGAGCTAAATTACATATTCGACTAACTCGACGAAATTACCGTATTTGAGACAAAATGTGGTCAGAAGTGTTTACCTTAACGTTACCCCCCGCGATGCTGATCTTAAACGTTTGTAATTTTGATGTGATACTAATAAATGCTGATTAAATTTAGACGTGAGCATAAAATGTATGCTTCCTTCAACAGGCTAAAAGATCAGTCTGTCACACAAAGCTTCCCGCGCCAGTGTTTCGTAAAATCTAGGGACCGTGGTAAAATCCTCAAATCTGTTTTGAAATACAAATTGTTTTGGGATGTTACTGTATGTTTTGTCTATTAACTGTATCTGTCTATTAACTGTATCTGTCTTTATAAGTGTAACATACGAAAGACATCACAAAACACGTCATCAGATTCACAGATAAGAAGATAAACTTTCTCAACCATTAAGCAGTCAACAGAACACTTTGATAACACTCCCTAATATTATATGGGCGTGTATTACAAGTAGGCGTGGAGCGTCTTGCCATGATTGGTCGCTGCATAGCACACCGCCCACGTTTATCCGTTTTATACAAGTGTCACTTTCCTAGATTCTGTATTAGTGACCTGCGAGACAACTGTGCGGGTCTAAACATGGCTGGAATAAAATCGTTTTACGACACCACAGCCAAAACCCTCACTGGAGAGGAGCTCAAGTTTTCTTCTCTGCAGGGAAAGGTGGTCCTGATCGAGAATGTCGCTTCTCTTTGAGGAACGACCTCCAGGGATTACACCCAGATGAACGAGCTCCACGAACGCTTCTCAGATAAAGGGCTTGTGATTCTGGGAGTTCCCTGCAATCAGTTCGGCTATCAGGTAAGATGACTTACAGTAAACTCCTTGTTTGATTCAATAGCTCTTCACTGTCGAACAGGTGCCTGTGGCGCACTCGTTCTGTCACCACCTGCTGTCTTACACCTGTTTTTATGTATGACGGTTCATCTGTATAAAATCTTGACGGTAACACTTACTTATTTTTAAGTAATTAATCAACATTTGTAAATTATGTAATACTTAAAAGATGATTAGTTGCTTTACAATACAATAGAAATATCAAGAAATGTTAGTTTACATAATTAAATATATAGATATATTTGGATATTAATTACTGATATAATAAATTATATTATATTATGAAGTATTATAAAACAGATCAGTCGTGTTTTGAATGTTGATCCCATAGCCATCTTTTTAAATTGAAGAACAATAAAGAAACAGCTGTAGTAGATAGATAAATATGTGGATGCAGTTTAAGATAATAATACTTTTATTTTTATAACTAACTAACTAAATAAAAGTAGCTATATTTAATTAAATGATAGATTTAGATTTATTATTAAAATAATATAAAGTATATGTAAAAGACTCAATAACCAAAGCAAAACTCAGTTGTATCAAATTTGCTTTTATGCATATAAAATGTACCAAATTTACTGAATAACTAAATAAAAGATTTCTTATTAATACATTGTTAATACAGTATATGCAAGAGACTTAACAACCAAAGCAACACTCAGTTGTATAAAATTTGCTTCTATGTTTATGAAATTTACCAAATCAAAGTCAAATAAAAAAAAAAAGTCCAATTAAGTAATCACATATAAAAAAAAGTGACCACATATGTGCGTATTAAGCAATACTCTTTTGAAATGATTTTCCTTTGGCTTAGTAGTAATTTTGTTTTAAAAAGATTCTCTAATATGGTTATTGTATAATTTTTTCTTCTAATAAATAAATGTAATAATGAGCCATGACTATACTCAACTCTTGACTATATTCTCAATTTAGGAGGGCCTCTCATACTTCACTGCCTAATTAGATATTGTTTAGTAAAGACATAATAATCAAAGTTATCTATCTATCTATCTTTTGCTTTGCTGTTTTAGGAAAACTGTACAAATGAAGAGATCCTTCCGTCCTTAAAGTATGTCCGTCCTGGCAATGGCTTTGAACCTAAATTCCAGCTCTTGGAGAAGGTCGACGTGAACGGGAAAACCGCTCACCCTCTCTTCGTCTTCCTTAAGGAGAAACTTCCATTCCCGAGCGATGAGCCAATGCCCTTCATGAATGACCCCAAATTTATCGTGTGGAGTCCCGTGTGCAGAAACGACATCGCTTGGAATTTCGAGAAGTTTCTCATTGGATCTGATGGAGTGCCATTCAAACGCTACAGCAGGAGATACCTGACCAGCAACATCGAGGGAGACATCAAGAAACTTCTCAGCATAGCCAACTAAAATGGTTTTGTGGTCAAAAGGGTGTCAAAATAAATTAATATCCCAGCTTCTGCATTTCATACCTTCTTTGACCTATATGGGTCTCCAATAGGTGTTCATGACAGGTTGTGCTCTCATGTGCATGATGTTGCTGTGTTTGGACTTTTACTTCATGAAGGTGCTCCTGTAAACATGCGTTGTCTGTGGGGAGCATCTGATGCCATGCAAAAGTCCTAACTGAACGGTTTCATTTAGCTCTTGTATGGCACAACATGCAATTTGGACCAATAAATGTGTTTTCTACTCAAGACTAAAGATTGCCTTTTTTATTTCAGCTTCAGTTAATGTGGCAGGACAAAAACGCAGAGCTTTAGGGTTTTGTCTATTGTGTAATACGGTACTGATCATCAGGTGCTTTGAAGAGATTCATTCTGTATTAATGAGTTCCAGTGGAAACTTATCTCTAGTGTGGGGGTGTGAGGCGGGAGTAGAATTTCCCACTGCATTTACTAAGCCAAACATATTTGCATGCAGTTGCACTTACCTTCAAAAAAAAAAAAAAAAATTCATTTAAAAAAAAATATATATAATAACTGACCACCAAATCAGCATATCAAAATTATGATCATGAAGGATCATGTGACACTAAAGACCAGGGCCCGTATTCACAAAACATTATATCTTACCACTAAGTGTTCTTCTAAATAGCAGTAAAAGTTTTTAACTAAGTGTTTTCTCTTAAAACCTATTCACAAAGCTGCTGAGACAAACTTTTCTAAAGAATAGAGAGAAGTCTTAAGCTAAGAGCAAGGGCGGGGTTGACCTTGTTGCTATGGATGATGTCAGCATGTTTACTAACTTTGCAAACAGTGATTGGCTGATAGGGGGAGGGGTCTCTGTCAGAGATTTATTCATAGAAATATTGTAGAGTGCAATATTATGTTGCCATATTCAAATAAAGTTTAAAAATAAAAATGTTAATTGCCACATTCAAATAAAGTTTAAAAATAAAAATGTTAATTGCCACATTCAAATAAAGTTTAAAAATAAAAATGTTAATTGCCACATTCAAATAAAGTTTAAAAATAAAAATGTTAATTGCCACATTCAAATAAAGATTTAAAAATGCAGGCAAATGTCACTAAGTATATGTTCAGCTAATTGTCAGCCTCTTACATGTATGCTTCTCATAATTGGCGAATATGCATATAAACAGCCTTTTAATTAACAAAGTAGAATAATCATGGCTGATAGTAAGACATGCAAACATAAAGGAAAACCAAACTGGACACAAGCACAGCTGTTACTTTTGCCCAGCTAGTTAATGAAAACAACAATACAATCAAAGGAAAATCTGGAGTTGGGATAACCTCCAAAACCAATAAAAGCTCATTATAGTCAAATATTTCTCAAATGTTTATGTTCTGAGGCAGATTGCCGGCAACAGCCATTTTAGGATAGTTTGTGGCTTGGTCTTAGTGACTTGGGAGTCCTCTTCACTACTCCTAATGTTTCACAGATTTAGGAGCTAGTTTTAGTGCTGAAAACTTTGTGAAATACTTTTAGAGCAAAAAATTAGGAGTCCTAAATTTAGGACTGAAATGCCCATTATTTTTAATATTTTCTCCTAAATCAGCGAGTTATGAGTTACTTTTAGCCAAAAGATATTTTGTGAATACGGGCCCAGATTACTGGCTGCTGAAAAATCAGCTTAGAAATAACAAGAATAAATTACATATTAAACACACAAATATTATACTATAGGAATAAATATATAGAAATATAAAGAGTTTTTTTAATTGTAATATTTCACAATATTATTGTTTACGGTTTATCAAATAAATGCAGGGTTGGCGAGAATAAGATTGCTTGACATCATTCAATACACAACAAAAATATCTAAATGCACACATCATTATTAAAAAAAATGTTGCAAACATTCATACATCCGTTTCCGTTTACAACAGCCAAAACCAATGCAGATTTCACCATGTACTCTCAAAACAGTCGAACTAGTTATGCGAGTCTTTCAAGCCAATAATTTTACATTTTATATTTACATTTACGTATTTGGCAGATGCTTTTATGCAAAGCGACTTGCATTGCATTCAAGGCTTATACATTTCTATCAGTTTTTGCATTCTGTTGGAATCAAACACATTACCTTGGTATTGCTAGTGCAATTGGAAATAATATAAAATAGCAATAACAAATAATGGGTAGCTACGTGGAATCATTTAACTGATCCTGAAGATTATGACAGATTCATAAATCATCTGATGCAAATTGATTTACTTAATGTTATATAATAAGGAAAAAAACAAAAAGCCACTACCTATAATCAGGCTTCTGCATTTTATTATATTTTCAATTCAAATAGGCTTTAATCAAAATCTGGTGTTGTACATGTTGGCATGATAAATAGAAGAACACAAAGCAGCCATGTACTGTGCCCCAGATTATGATTATGTACATCTATGCAAGAAAGGTCTATGAAATTACAAAAACAAAAAATGTTTGAATGGATGTTTTACTAATGAAGGAGCTGCAGGGGGACAGCTTGAGTCTATGATCAGTTTGTCTTAAATTTTACATCTGGATCCATAAATAACAACAAGAGTGGATTTACCAGTCAGTGACTGCCAATACCATAGAGAGGTAAACACCGGGAACAACCATCTAGTTTTGCAGATTCAAAAATAGCATGCTAATTTGCCACACAAAAAAGAATATGCTTTGTGTATTATGTTCTTAGCAGTAAGAAGCACTTGTCATTTGAGCTTTGAGTTGTTGCTAAAGCCATTTGACACATAATGCCACAACTAATGGCAGATGTGCCAATGTACATCTACAGGTAATGATAAAAGCTATTCTTTTTATCAATAAGGTTGTTCTTAATTAGAACAGACATTGTTTGTGTTCCTCTTTGTCGTGTACCTGTACCTGTTCAAGTGTCAAAATTAGCACCACATTCAATATTCCTCTGGACCGAAGCCATTTAGACAGGAGAAAAATCCACCAAAAAGAAATAAAAATTGATTATTACAAAGCACAACCATCATATCTGGAAAAGAAAAAAAAATGCTCGGGCACGACCGTGACTTACGTTGTTCCACATTTTCGTAAGCTTCCCTTTTCACAGTTTTTGGGCGTAAACGGCTGTTAGTGTGAATATATTAGAGCAGCCCCCCCAAAAAAACCAACATGATAATAAACTTGACATTTTGTGGCATCCTTATAGCGGAGCGACTTTGAAAGTGAAATATTTCACCCTCCGGCATGGTATATTTAACAAAAAGCGTGGCTTGTGATAGGATAAATGAAACATGGAGACAATATTTAATATAAGAGCGCAAGCTTCTCCGAGAGAATCTCTGTGCTTATCACCACACGCTTAAGTTATTAAACACAGAGAGTCTATTCTTCACACGAGGCACATGTTACAAGATGCTGATAGCTAGAGTCCAACGTAAGTGGGTAGAGGCATAATTTAAACATGTCAGATGAGCGTAATGTTGCATACATAGTCTATGTCTAGGCATTTCCCCTCTCCTTATCTAGATCATCTAACATTCATGTCGTCCAAAGAGAGGTTATATTGCCGCTTCACCCTCGTTCTCATTTCAGACTAAAAGAAATGAGCTTCTATGATCAGCAGGCATCAAGGTCCAAGAATAAAGTCTTTCATGTCACGCTTCAAACTAAAATTCTCTTTATTTATTATTAATATTCTTTTTTTGGCTCTTGATAAAGACGCATGTGTGAAAGAAAGAAAAAATTAAAATAAAGCTAAAAACAAAGGGCCTGTTTGTGAGCCTTTAATAGTCACTGAAGTAGCCAGGGATGTGCGTCGATGCATTGATGATTTCATCTTTATGTAGTTTTTGTTTCAGTGCCAGTCCTTGAAAGACTAAAAGAAACTCAGTTGGTGTCCATGTGGTCATCCGGGGTCTCTGGAGCTCCGCCTAGTGATGCGGAGGGGGTGGATTTGGACGGCGTGTCCGCATCTCTGCGTTGGTAAAATAGCACATAGGCTGCTTTAGTCTGTGGAGAACAACAAAAAAGACAATTCTGAGTCAGTTTACAAACTAGCAACTGCCAATTCCCAGTTTCCATATTGGACTTTGAGACTCATTAACCACTGTGGAATGCTTTAGGAGTCTGCAAAAGATAATAAAACGGAAAGCGTAGTAGCCTCACCACAATCTGATCCTCAGTTGCAGACGACACACTGCTGTCGTCAAAGTAATACCATTTGCCATCCACCTTGTTCTTGCCGTATGCCGTGTCTGCAAGAGGAAATGAAACGTAGTGCTTAACGGCTGAACTTCAGCAATCAAACACAAACCAATCTATCATTTCCAGGCAGCAATATAATGACAAATACATAAATGATCAACTCTGTGATATACTTTCTGTAGTAATCCATCAAACATGAGATATCCAACTAGGCTGCAAAGGTGAACAAGTGAAGGTGATAAAGGGAAAATCAAAGGCTCCTGACACAATCTGAGAGTCGACCCAGTTATGTATTAATATGATTGTTAATACATAACTGAACATATGAATAGTAAGGGGGTGATTTCATTATCATAAAATAATAGGAGAGTTGTGCAAATTGAGTGACTTACAGTGGCCTCCGCCCATTCCTCCATAGTGGTTGGAAACAGCAATGAGGTCATAGACGTATGGGTCAGCTTTGGGGTCACAAACAAACTCTGACATGTTCAAGTCCCTGTGTGAGAAAGTATATTTTTTTTTCCAAACATGAAGTCACCAGAATTCCAGAAGTTTTCTAACAGTTCATTTGTAAACTTAATTTCATCAAAACGCATAAAAACGACCAAAGTTCAAATCACCAACAGTAAGTGTGGCTGATCAAATTGTTTATTTGAAATTATTTTAATCAAGACATCAGTACATAAGTACTAGACGGCAGTTCTGGGTTAGTGTACTCCTTTTACCACAATGAACGGCATTGTCTGTCCAGACAAGCATGACTCAGCTTCCCAGAAATTGACACCAAACGTATTGCACCTGACTTTTGTGCACTCTTTCCTTCTTCCCATTCAGTAAGGTAACCCTGACCAAATCCAAATAGGATCAAAGCCAAATGGCAAATAACATGTTGAGAAAAAAAGACGCCCAGAAATGTGGCATTTTTGGTATCTGAAGTTTCAATATTCTGCATGCTATAAATACACTATAACTCAAATTAATTTGATGAAAATAAAAATCCGATGTATTAATACAAAGTTGCACCTGAAGTTAGGTGTACATTGAGGCCTAAGACAATGACAAAAGTATTCTGTGTGGAGGGAAAACCTTTTTGGCGCCATCTGTTGGGAAATTTAATACAAGCACTTTATATGAAGAGGACACACAGTGTTGTGTCTTACTTTTAGGGACAAGTTCCACGTTTTTTTGGAGTACTGTTTTAAGATATTATGTTTTTAAAATTAACAGACTTAAGAGTAGTTAAAAAAATAGGAATAATAAAAAATTTAATAAATTATGTGTGTGTGTTTGTGTGAGTGTATGTATGTATATATATATATATATATAGTTTTACAAGCTCTTGGTGCATAAAGAAGTTTGCAAAGTTGCAAAGACTCAAATCCAAAGAGATATTCTTTATAAAAGTTAAGAGTCAACCACGCCTACCTAAAACGGCTCGTTCTAACACGCCCCCACATGTCTACGTCACGATGTGGGAAGATTTGCATAACGCCGCCCAAATGTTCACGCAAAGAAAGAAGGCGTAACTTTGATTCTCGCTGTAGTATTGTTGCTGCCGCCATGTCGAGACGCTGTGTGTTTCTGGAACAGTGTTGTAATTACAATATGTTGTAAGTACAGTATGTGGAAAATAATGTTTTTTTTTTTACCTTAAACCGCATAAAAACATTTCATTACACCAAATAATGTTCTTTTTAGCAATATCATATGACCCCTTTAATATTATTAAAGGCAAACATTGTAATACTTTCTTGTTTGCCGTCAGCATTCCGCAAATATGCATTTATATAATTTAAACAAATCTTTGAATGACTAATGAACATTTAATTTCACAAACCTTGCAGACTTAGTCGAATCTAGTTGAGATCTTGGGAAGTGTGCATGTGGCCTGCATGATCGCGTGTTCTGTGACGGTCGGTCCTATGGTCCGTGCGAATTGAAACGCGTTAATTAGTTATGAAAAAACTGGCCCCGCCCCCAGACCTGTACCTCATCTTATATTTCATACAGTTGACTGCTGACAAATATGATGCAGGGCAACAACCCCATAAACAAAGTTATGCACTAAAATTCAAGATATTGGGGCAAAAATGCCCCTGTATGAGTTTTTGTCTCATTTATATCATATGATAAGCGATATCACACGAGCAGCGAGATCAATATCACACGAGTGCTGTTTTTGTCAAGAACACGAGTGCAAATCATAGACTGTATAAGGTCCAAACAGGGACGGACTGGGAGTAAAAAACGGCCCTGGATTTTCTCCCAAATAGGCCCACCACAACTACAAACAGCCGCAACTATCTCACAATATTAAAGCAATCAATGTATCGCATTTATGGCAAATAACATCACAAAACCCATGGTGACCCTGCTGAAAAAAAACAATAGAAACCATCACAGAAATTCTAATTGGTTTCCACTACAAATACCATTACAAACAATCAACTTTTAATCATTAAAACCATGCAATAATGCTTTACTGTAGTGTGTTTTGGGACATGTTACATTAGGATTAAGTGGTTTTAACAATAATAATATTTAACAACAATAACAGGCAACCAATTACCAGTAGAGACCAATAGGGTCCATTACAATTTCCATTAAAACCAATGCAATTTCCATTATAACCAGTAAAACCATTACAAATTCTATTGATGGTTTCTATTGTTTTTTCAGCAGGGGATTGAAATAAATGTATTATATGAACTTAAATGCATGAAATCTACATAAAAAGAGCAGAAAGCAAAAATGTATGAGACATAATAATAAACAAAATCTAGAAATCTGAAACTACAGAATTCTTCAATTTGAGTATTCATACTCGTACATAGTCTGTGTGTGTGTCATGTTAATCGGAGCAATCACCTTATAGGCTACTTCAATAACACTTTATTTTCTAACTCAATATCTCTCAAGTGTAACCCGTTGTATAATCGCTGCTGTCTCTTTATGAATGAATGGAATATTCATGTCAGACCATGCTGGACGCTTGGACTAGGGGTGTCCTGGGATTTTACTATAGTGCTATAGGCTGTGTGCTCTATAGCGAGAGAAGCGGGCAAAGGTAACTTGATGTAACTGTTCGCTTTTTTTTTCTTTTAGCTTCTCCCAACCGCCTTTATCTTCACATTTTTTGCTTGCCATCACGAGCCCTCTCTCCTTTGCGTCAGTTTCGGTTTATTATAAGCAAAAATAGATTGCATTAGCACCCCCTTTTGTCGGCCGTCAACGTCACTTAATTGGACACTTTTTCTTTTATGATGAACCAGCCAGGCCGATGTGTTACATTTTAAACACAATATTGTGTGTTTTTGTTCAATTTTTGCCAACGAAAATATTACCTATAAAGCCACAGCAGAACGGTTGTGCGTCTCCGAGCAACACGGCGGCGTTTAATTTCTGAATGAATCCGCGTTTTGAACGAATCTTGTGAACCAATGATTCAAAGGCCCATTCATAAAGTGAACCGTTTACTGAATACCTGAATGAATCAGCCGTTTGAACGAATCGACTCATAAAAACATTTACCGCCACCTGCTGGTAGTTTTAGTTTCTTCTTTAGAGTATCATTTAATAAATAATTAAATGAATAAAAAGGGATAGTTCACCAAAAATAAATAAATAAATTCTGTCATTTACTCACAACATACTTAGCACAACATAAAAGAAGGTATTTTGAAGACTGTTGGTAAAGCTGTTTTGGTCACCAGTTGCTTTCATTGCATGAATAAAAATACTGAGATGTTTCTCAAATTATCTTCTTTTATGTTCCATACTTTATGTTAGCCAGTTGCAGCCTAAACATTTAACACAATAATAGCTTTAAATTATCTTTTGGGGGTATTTTCACAGCCAAATTTAGTTTGAAAATTTTAGTCTCGCAACAGATTTACCTAATTGGAAAGTCTACAACAGTGTCGAGCTTGTCTCTCCAGCAGCGGTTGTAAGAGAAGCGCTTCAGATGCACGACCAAAATGCGAGGGAGAGACCACAGGTCAAACTTCTTTGTGGCCTGCTGGTGTTTCTTACACGTGGGGCAGTACCTGCAGAGGAGCACAGCAATCAATAAAACTTCACTAAATGTGGTAATACTTCAGTAAATCATTTGACCTTGAAAGTATGGGCAATAAATGTCACAATGTGTAATGATCGGAACATCCTCCTCACCAGGGGTCGTGTTCTCCCAGGGTCTCCATTGTAGTAAAGAGCTCGATGCATTCTCTTAAAGCTACTGTAGTCTTCTTCTTCTGAGCATGTAGCATGCTCTCATGTTTGTCATAGGCCTGGGGAGAGACTTCACATTAATGTCTGAGGAGACTTAGCAGGTAGCTAAAAGATGGTTGACTAGTCAGTTTTTATGGTTTATGGTAGACATTATAATAGTTCACGTATTTGTACCAAAAATTTCAGTACTGCATGGGAACTGAGGCAAGACTTTTAAAAATTGTAAAAACTTTTTAAAAACAGTTTAAATTAAATTGCAAAAATTTAAGTGACAGTAAAAAAAAAAAAAAACCTTGTTTTTTTATATTTCTATTCATCAAATTATCCTGAAAAAAAAAAGTATCACCACTGTTAAAAACTAAGCTTAGAATCGATTCAAGAGAGAATCGCGATGCCTTCGGAAAATCTCAGAATCGATGCAGAATCATTTCTCAATTCGCGATGCATCGATTTATTTTCCCAGCCCTAAAAATAAAAAATCTCATAAAAGTTGCAGTGTGGTCTGGTCTTTTGTCTTAAATAAAACGCAGGGAGGTGGTCTCTCGGAAAAGCTCAGAATCGATGCAGAATCATTTCTCAATTCGCGATGCATCGATTTATTGTCACAGCCCTAGTATTTTGATTAAATAAAAGCAGCCTTGGTGATCATAAGAGACGTCTTGCAGTCTCAAAAACGTTTGAACAGTAGTGTAATTTTGCACAATTAGTGGATTAGAGGGCATTACCTCAGCCTCCTGGTCATCGTAGCACAATTTCTTTGTGTCTGAATCCCAATCAATGGCTACTGTAGAGTGAGCTGTAGAAAGGAATATCTGTCAGTTTTGATTTTAAGAATAAGAGCAAGTGACCCTAAAAAGTTAAAGTCAGACAAATACAGCAACAGTTAATAATCCTCCTGATTTATTTGATTCATTTTTAGTATCAAATGTAAAAAGGTAATAGTTACTTGTGAGCTTTAGGAGATTGCCATCAAATGGGAGAGAACTAATGTTGGCTGTGCCGTAGGAGTTGACCATGCTGAAAGAAAAGAGTTTCGGTCGAGAAGTAAAAGATTTTCCACCACTGCAATTGGGCCCGTTCTCTGGTTCTGAATCCTCCTCTCCATCCACAGTGTCTGAATGACTGTTCTCTGGTTCTGGACTCTCCTGGTGATCCATGGCTTCCTCATCACCTGAAACAAACGCATACAACAAAATCAGATCTGTATCTGATGAATGTTAAAAAAAACATAAATGGATGACAGTGTGAATCAGAGTATGTGAGCGGAGCGTCGTGATTTTGCCTGGAGCTAGGAGCGGATTTTTTGAAAGTCGGAGCGTTGAGGTTTTCTCTCGCTCCGAGAACACTCCATTACCGCTCCATCACGAGCACAAATTATGCCAACTCGCGCATTAAACATAATTAGTTAGCTTGACAGATATGTGGATCACATATGAAGGTTAAAATGGCGATGGACGAGTGCGGGAGGTTAAAGCATGTTGTAAATTGTAGTTTGTTAATCTCCGCTCGAAACTAATGTGCTGATACATTGCTGCACACGGACAGAACACACAAGCTCGCACATAACGTACAGATCGCGCGCATAAATTCAGGAATGAAGAAAATTTGGTCAACGCTGTCCTGTGGTTTATCAGCTTAAAAACAGAAAAGTTACAGCATATTCTTTCTGTTTCTGAAGTAACTACCCTCAGCTTCGCCATAGTAGAGAGACGTTGCACAGACAAGTAAGCTAAGCGAGTTAAGCAGTCATTTAATATGGACTTGGGCTAATTGAAGTGTTCCAATAAACCATGGTAAAACTATTCTTCTAGTACTATGCATTTATTTTTCATTTAATATAATTTCTGAACAGAACTGATTTTTCAAGCATAGTGAAATAATTTAGCCATGGAGTGAAAGCGGAGCGGTGTTTCTGATCAGTGGAGCGAGGAGTGGAGCGGGAAATGGTGAACCCGGAGCGGAGTGATTATTGAATGCTTGGAGCGCGGAGGGGAAATTGTTGCCGCTCCACTCCGCTAACGTACTCTGGTGTGAATGCAGCATTTGGGAGTATTATGCAAGTGTCAGTGTCCTACCATCACAAACTCCATTGGGGCCATTGCAGGTTCCAGAGTGGTTGCTGCCGTTGGATCCAGCGCTGCAGGAAGCTCCATCTGAAACTGGGCTGCTGCAGCCACTCAGGCCTGTGCTGTGACTGGACACTGAAGCGAGGCATTCTGGTGATTGGCTGCTGCTAGAGGATGTGGCCGAGGCAGATGCTCTACTGTCTGTAATGGTACCCTGTGAACGTTTAACGTAGCGCCTAAAACAAAAGACAGATAAAGGGTCAACTAAGTCTGCAGTAACAGAACTGGTGTAAAATTGAGATAGATCACTAAAGCACAACACCAACCCGATCCTCTCCAGCACACGATCATAAAGGGTATCTACGGTAAGGTTGTGGCGTGGGACGGTGATGAGGAGAGGCTGGCCGAAGAGCATCGTGCCCGAAGAGCCTCCGCTGTGCTTAGCATGCCTCTCTCTGAAGTACACTGGCAGGTTCATCTTCTCACTATCTTCCTCTAACACCTCATAACTAAACCACAAAGACACAATCAGTAAGAGGCCACTCACTCAAACACACTTAGCTGAACGGCAAAACTTACATTTTGCAAAACGATTCCATAAACATATGCTCCAGTTCAGAAGTTTGGAGTCAGTAAAAGTTTTTTTTTTTGTTGTTGTAAGAAATTAATACTTTTAATTAACAAGTAGGCATTAAATAGATAAAAAATGAAAGTAAAGATATTTACAATGTTATAATTAGAGCCCGACCGATATGGGCTTTTTGGGGCCGATACCGATATTAGGGAGTAAAAAAGGCCGTTATCGATATATCGGCCGATATTCTTTGTGTATATTATAGTACAGTACCAGTCAAAAGTTTGGACACTTTCCCATTCGTGTGTCCAAACATTTGACTGGTACTATATATAGAATACAGTATATACATAAACAGAATATACAGTCGTGGTCAGAATGATTGGCACCCTTGGTAAATATGATCAAAGAAAGGAGGCTGTGAAAATAAATTGGCATTGTTAATCATTTTGATCTTTTATTTTAAAAATTCACATAAATCTAACCTTTCATTGGAGAATAAGAATTTAAAATGGGGGGGAAATATCATTATGACATAAATGTTTTTCTCAAATACAGGTTGGACACAATTATTGGTACCCCTAGAAATTCTTATGAGTAAAATATCTGTGAAGTATATTCCCATTCATATTTACTTATGAGTAAAATGTCTGTGAAGTATGTTCCCATTCATATTTACAATTTTGAGCATACCAGGGTGATTATGAACATGAAATTATCCAGCCATGGCTTCCTGTTTCACAGGAATATAAATAGGAGGGAAAACAAAGGCCAAATTCCCTTAATCATCCATCACAATGAGAAAAACCAAAGAATATATTTCTGATGTGCAGCAAAAGATAATTGAGCTTCACAAATTAGAAAGTGACTAAGAAAAGAGCTAGAGTAGTGAAAATTCCCATTTCCATATGAGACATGAGATTTTGACGGTATGATAACCTTAAGCAAAAATATCACGGTTTCACGGTATTGTCGTTACAGCTCTAAAATGTATTATTTTTAAATGACTGGGTAAAAAAAAAAAACTTTTTTTCCGCTGAACACAATATATTTAGTTTTTGAGCAACATACAGAATATTAGGAACAGTAGAAT